>NW_026533195.1:2140000-2332875 GCF_028296485.1 Oppia nitens | reverse complement strand
TTTATGTGGCAGTTGTCCAATTATTACGTTATCAATATTAAAAATGATGATTGTCCAGCGCTTAAATTTACAACTTTAGTAAATGGTCTTTTAATAGGATAAATTGCTCGTGATAAACGCAATGCTTGCGCGTGAGCATTTAAAATGTTTGGTGCAATTTTTACTTTTCTTACAAACAAACTCATGTCCATTATTTTTAAATGAGGAAATGTATCATTTGTCCACCATCCATCTTTTCCAATAACAGGCCAACAAGGCGGTGCTTTTGTAAAAATCAATTTTATTGGTACACCACTAATTAACAATCGGATTAGTTGTAAAAATAGGACCATGTAATTTTACCATACAAAGACACTGGTGTACTTTTACGTACCATTTTTAACAAAATAGGGTCAGGTTTGTCATACTCATAATCACTATTCCAATATGATGTAACAAATCCACTTGGACTAATTGGATTGATTTGATATATTAGTAATATTAGTTACAGCTTCAATAAATGATAGGTAATTGTAATTTTTAGATGCTTGAGACACTAAAGTATTTCCTAAATATATTGCTAATTGATCGAATGCAGTGTTAAGTACATAATTCATAGGACTATAACGCTTATCTTCAGGTTCCTAAAGTATCTGCAAAATCATTGCCATTTTGATTTTATTACTTTGTATTTACAAATCCTACATAAAAAAATATCAGGCATATAAATGTATTTTCCGTCTGTAGATGCCTGGATTTCAAATTCTAGTAGTATTTGTATCAGCAATAGGCGCTTTTGGACGATATTGTATTATTTGAGAACCTTCAATGGCACCTTTGATATGGCATACGTTGAAATAAATCAAGTTCGTTTTTTAATATTTCATTCATTTTACATAAATATATCCAATTTTTTTTGATTTGATTTTACGACGACAAGATTTTTTAGACTTGCGTTTAATTATTTTTTTAGTAATATTTTTCCCTAGAACGACGACGTGGTGGTTTATTTCTAGGTTTACGCTTTAAACTCAGATTGTTTATTTGCAATTTTTATTAGTAGAAATTGGTTTTGTTTTAAATGGTAAAAAATCAAAATTATTAGGTTCTAATTGATTTATGCCTTGTATAGGCTGTCCAGCACCAGTTTGATTAGTTTGCTTTGCTTGATTACAATAATATTTTGTGTAATCATGCATTTTTATTTAATGTGAATATAACAAAGACAAAAATTAACTAACTATATAGTCGTTTAGGTCTAAATATAAGTAATACTAATATGTTTCCTTCATTTATTAACAAATTATTATCATTATCATCAGTTATTTTTAATTGTATAGAATGAATTTCATTATATTTTATTGGTAGAAACTTTTTGTTTAAAACTAAATTTCATAAAATTATCATTTTCATTTATGTAAGTGGGTATAACTCTTAATAAACTAACTTTTTTATTATTAAAAAAGGATTGTTTAACAATATCGCAATATATTTGTAAATAATGAATTGTATTGTTAATATCTACTGGTTTAGTATTGGATATAATTGGCTGCACAATCTCCATATTTTTTCTAAATATTTCTTCACTAATATATGATGGGTTTCCTTCGTAATACCCACCTAATCTAATTGTTTGTGGTAGATTAAGTGTATTGTAATCTTTCATTCCTAATAATTTTTGTAATGTATCGTTTAATTCTAAATAAACAATACCACGTAATTTATAAAAAGCGATAAATTCAGTTGGGGTGATATTTGGATCAGGTAATTGAATTTTTAAGTTGTGATCAAAATCATTACCTTTTATATTTTTACAATAAATAGCAAAATTACCATTTGTCAATGAAAATTGATTATTAGATTCATTAAAATTAAATGATAATTTGTTTATTATCCATTGATTTGCACGTTTTCCTAAATTATCTAATTTTTTAGATAAATATGTAGGATGGTAATTAGGTAAAAAATAAACTTGTGGAAAACGTTCAAGTATTAAATCTTCGATTTTTTCATTAATTTCTGTTACTGTTTTTTTAAAACTATCTACCCAATTAATTTTATCTAAATTATAATCAATTGTTATATGATCACCTTTAGTATAATTTGTGTTTGTTGGTATGTACATAAAATTTATCTCTGAATGATCACCAATATGTCTTATATCTTGATCCATAACCCATTTCATATGAAATCGGATATTTAAATTATCAACAATTTGCTTTTCACTTAACTTTTTAGGAATTATTAGTTCTTCTAGTGCACATTCCATATTATTTTCAAATTTTATTGGTGGATTAAAATAATAATTTATTTCACAGTTATTATTTTTATTTGTTAAATATAAATAAAATTTATTATTATACGATGATAACATTTTTAAAACAATTTTTGTGGTCTTATTATTAATATAGCTATCATTTTACCATATCTAAGTAGTAAATCATTGTTACTATCGTCTTTTATATAAAGCTTTATTGAATTAAATTCATTAAATTTTAATGGTACAAAATGTTTAATATCAAAATCAAATTTCATAAAGTCATCTTTTTCGCTAATTGCTGTGGGTATGACACGTAATAAATTTAATTTACTATTATTATAATAAGATTCTTCTATTATATCACAATATATGTGAAAATAATTAATAGTTTGAGAGACTTTAATTGGCTGCACGTCAGTTACAAAATGTTTAATGTCATCAATGTTATTACGTAATATATTCAATTCTGATTCAGATTCTGATGTAGGAATTGGCTTTTTCAATATATTTAAACTAGTTTTTATATTTGCAATATTGTATTTATTAAATCCTAGCAATTTTTTTAATTTATCATTAAATTCTAAATAAAATAAACCTCTTAAACTATAATATTTATAGGTTTTATAATTGTCGGTTGGTGCAATTATTTCACTGGTTTTGGGTATAAATGGATCTTTTAAATCAATAGCAAAATTTCCATTTTTTAATTTATATATATGCTTCTCAAACGAAAATTCAAATGGATTTATAATCCATTTTTTATTTAAATCACTAGGTTCGCAGTCTTTCATATATAATATTTCTTTATATTTTTCGTTTATTAAGTTATTAGCTTTTACGTTTAAATCACTAATCAGCTGTTTCAAATTTTCACGCCAATGTTTAGTTGTTGAATGATTTAAGTTTATCTTTTCAATGTAATGGTTACCATATTTATAATTTTCATTTTCTAGTACATTAATTGAATTTACTGTTTTATCTGTTGTTTCAAGTAAATCTATTACTGAATTTACTACATCAATTTCATCTTCTGATAAATCCATTATCCATTTTAAATTAAAAGTTATTTCCAAATCACTTAATAAATCCTTTTGATCAAGTTTTTTAGAATTATCAATTCTGCCAATGCACATTCCATCGGCACATTGTATTTTATTGTTTCATTAAAATTTACATTAAGCTCACATTTATCACTATCATTTGTTAAATGAAAAATTTGATTTTCGTTTTCTCTGAAATAATCCATTTTTAATTAATTATTATTAATTCTTTAGCATAATATGATCCTCGTATAATTGAACCAGATTTGTCACGCACTTTGTATTTATAATATGGAGAAGTATATAAAATTTTAGCTATAGTGAATATTTCTGTACTATAATTTTCTAGATATCCTTTATCAAAAATATTTCTTAGTAACTTAATTTTAACTTTATCTCCTAGTTTATATACTTGCTTTTCTCTAACAATAGTTGTATGATATAGATTATTATAAACATATATTTCATTCTCTTTAGTGACATCAACTGGTTTGTATTTTGTACGACTATGTACTGTATTATTATATGTTAAAATAATATTATTCAAAACATCAATAAAATTATCAGTTTTATTATAAAACAAATATTTTTGAATTTTTTCTTTTATTGTTCTATTCCAACGTTCAACTGTTCTAGCTTTAGATGTGTCACGTAATATTAAATGTTTAATTTTTCTCCATCGCAAATATTTTTTTAATTTTTTATTTGTAAATTCTCTTCCTGCATCAGTAGACAATATTATTGGTTTACGTTTAGATGACTGCATTATGTAAATTATTGCTTTTTTAACCACATCAGCATTTTTATATTTCAATGGTATAGCCCATCCATATTTTGATAAGTTATCAATAATCATTAATATATAACGAAAATTATTATTCGATTTTGGTTTTGTTATTTCAATTAAATCTGCCTGCCAATTCTCATCAATATGTTTAGACACTATTGGATTACGTTTAAAATTAAATTTTGGATATCGATGAACTGTATGAGTCGATTGATTTAAAAGCCATTGTTTAACTTGATTTAATGTTATATTAGAATAAATGTTTTTAACATATTTATAAAGTTTAAGAGGCGTACTAAAACTAGAATAATATTTTGTATTATAATAATATTTTTTGAGTATATGATTAATATTTTTCCCAGTTAATGGCTTGTCTAACATTTTTAGGGTACTTAGCACGTATAACTTTAGAACGAAAACTTGCTGGTGTTTTCATATGTTCTTTATATTTATCTTTTTTAACTAAATTTGTATTTTTTGGAGATATATCGACTCGTTGGGATCGTAGATCTTTTATAAATGATTTTACTTTTAAAATTTTTTTAAACTTTTATCATTTGTCTTATAATTTCTTTTAAATAATCCTTTAGGTGTTATGTTTAAATATTCTTCCCGTTCTTTTAATTTTTTACTAGGTGCTTTAAAATTGTAAGTATATTTTCTTTTATTTTTATTTATATCTGGGGTTATGTCACAATCTGCTTCAATCTCTTTAAATTTTGGAGTTTTAATTTTTGGAGTTTTTACGTTTATAATTTCTTTTTGTTTATCATCATCATCTGATTTGGAAGCTATTACAGCACTTGTTATATCAAGGCATGCTTTTTCCTCTGTTTGATCGATATTATTTTTAAATATCAAAAATTTTCTTAGAGCTTCTGCATATAACTTAGCTTTAATTCTTTCATCAATATTGCTAGATAATATAGATTCTATTTCTTTATCCAAGTCATTCATTACTAAAAAATTTTTTGGTGTTTGATATTTAACTAAGTTACTTATATCATTTTGATGTTTATTCTCATTTTGAACAATTTGCATTTTTTTGAAACTCATTATATATAGATTTGTAAAGTAACTTTAAAGCAGAAGCAATCAATATATTCAGCAAAATATTTCCTCCTTGTTGTTTAAGATATTTTTTACGTTTTATAACTGAAGTCTTTGTTGCAAGTTTTCTTAATAATTTTTTATTATTATTTAATTTTTTAAAATCACAATTTTTTATTGGTAAGTTACCATGCAGACAGTTTTTAGCTATTTCAGATATTGAATTTATGACACAGATTTTAGCTAATTTTATTAACTTTTGTCTTTGTTTTGTAGATTTAGTATTAACGATTTGTTTCAGAGAGTTTTCACAATTTTTAATATTTTTTAATTTATTTTGATTTAATATAAATGTATTTTGGTGTTTCATTTGGAAAAATGTTTGTACGTACTCTTACATCATTTGATGTGTGTTGATTAAAATCTAAAAATAAATAACTGTACGGTTTGTTTTTAGTAGCATCTATATAGCTATCATATATAAATTTAGAATTATTTGCATCTATTTGCGAGCTAAGAATTTTAATTTGTAATGTTTCACGTGGATTACTCATAAGCACAATATATGTACTATTAGTTGAAATATCTCTCATATATTTACTTTTTGGAAACAAATTTTGTAACAATAAAATTACGGTAATATTTTTATGATGACTTAATTTTGTAAATAAATCACTAACAAGTAAGTCATTAGAAACTGTATGCATACAGTCATCTAAAACAATTAAATTATTATGGCTTGAATCAAGGTCATTTATTACATCATTATTAAAAGTATTTATTTTATTTATATGAATTCCATGTATTGAATTATAATCTGAGAATCCTTGAGATGAACAATATATTATTTTGTCAAAATATAATCCAAATAACTCATACATGTTTTCAATTAAATTTGATACGAAAGTTGTTTTACCACTACTTGATGGTCCACATACTAAAATACGTGAAGGGTGTGTCAAGGTTAAATCATAATTATTCATGGTTACTGTTAATATAAAAGTATTATAAATAATATGATTGGTTATTTACATTTATATATACTTTTATAGTTTTTATTTGAAATATAACCTTGAAATTATATTATAAAATCAAAAATTATTTTGAAATTTAGACAGTTAATAAAACATGGCTTTCATAAACCCAGATTTTGAAAATATTAAAATAATTATGTGCACTAATGGTTATAAAATCGATGGTGGCTTTTATTTGCGAGAACTTGGATTTTGTTATAATAATTTATCATCATCAATACCATTCAACTATAGAATTAATAAATCTAAAATCGATGTAACTAATCAATTTGTCATAGATTATATGGAAGATAATATTCATGGGATTAAATTTGATAAAAAATTTGAATTTGGATTATCACCAAGCGAAATTGTACCTGTAATCAAAACTTTATATCACTTAAATACCAATACACATGCAAAATATATAGCAGTTTGTAAAAACGATGATGGAATTAAAAGTCTATTATATAAAGCTGGATTTGGACAATATATCATAAATATAGAGAACTTAAATATATTTTCATCCACAATGATTCCAACAGATAATGATATAATGACCGAAATTACAAAAGATACTAATTCTAATCCATGTTATTTGCACGAAAAACTAAAAGTTACTTTAAAACCTTTGTGTGCAAAAGAAAAAGCTGAGTTTATGTATAATTTTTGTAAAAATACTCATAATAAATATTTTAACCCACAATTTATTAAAATAAATAATGATAATCAAATAAATACTGCAAAAACAACTATATGGTAAGTAAATTGTATTATTTTAAAAACTTACAATATATAATAATACAATTTATTTACAGATGCTGAAATTCTTACAAAAATGGTTCATCTAGAAAATAAATATATTATTTCTTATAATTAAATATTAAATACATTTAAAATTTAAAAATTTTTATTTTAAAATAAAATTATTAAAACAAATAATTTGTGTAAATTATTAAATTATATATAAAAATAATTATAAAATTAAACCCTCCACCAAATAAGTATATAATAATAGAAATTATATAGCATTAGTTGAGCCAAATCCACCATTTCCTCGTTCAGTCTGTGGAATATAACCAATATATGGAGTAACCTTTTTGTATGGTAACACTATGAGTTGGGCAATACGATCTCCAGGTGCAATGTTGAAAGCCAATTTACTGTTGTTAATAACCAACACTTTTACAATTCCAGTATAATCAAAATCTACAATTCCGGCTCCAATATCTATCCCTTTAACTGCTAATGAACTTCTTGGAGCAATAAAGCCAAATGAATTATTTGGCATGTAAATGCTTAATCCAGTTGAAACAAGTTTGCGTTGAGATGGCAATATCATTTTATCCTCATTTGAGTATAAATCTAATCCAGCGCTTTTTGATGTACCTCTGGTAGGAAGACACGATCCAAAATCCATATTTATTTTTAATTGTTCATCTAAAAAAATAATTAATCTTATAATTAGATTATTACATATTTAGTATTAGTTAAACATACCTTTTGAAATAATATCATAACTTAAATTAAGTTTATAATCTGTGATACGACGTTCATCCAAATAATTAAGACAATCAATATAACATTTTCCAAGAGACTCGTTTGGTTTAATGTACAATGTGTTAGTTTTAGATATATTCCACAAAACAATTTGCATAATGTCTGAATTTTTGTTTTCAACATAAAACAACTTGCAGACAATATCTTTAACATCTAAATCTTCATTTTTAATAAATGTTCCCATATAATTAGCTGGTATTTCGTTTAAGTTATTTACATATAAAACAACTTTAGTCATTGGTTTCACTGCATGAAAATTTAGTGGTGTTATTGATACAAGTGGATTAATTTTGTCTCCGTTAATGATTAATTCCTTATATACATTATTCATATTGTCTGTAACTAAAAAATATTAATGTTTTAATGAATTATGTCCAAATGGAAGACATGAAACTCCATCTGATAATATATAGTTCTTATCGTCCATAGGATGAAACACAAACTTATTAATAGATAATGTTTTAAGCATATGTTGTTTTGATTGAATTGTTGTCATAGATGTATTATAATATTTTTCATTTAACAGAACATTTTTATAAATATCATGTGTTAAATTATTTTTAATTACATTTTTTTGTACGCCTTTAGCAACTTTTTTATTTTCTATATTATCATATAAAATAGAATATAATTTCGGCTTTAATCCAACAAATTCATTCATAACTTTATCACCATATTCTGATTTTAAATATCCAATTGCTTTTTTATTTTTTTCATTATATAAGAAATGGTTTGTATCAAAGTTACTAAAATCCATTAAAGGATTTAAATAATTTTTTAAATCTTTATACAAATTGTTTGTTTTAATTTCATAAATTAAGCTATCAGTATCAGTATATAACAATTGAATATTTTTTTTATAATAATTTTTAAATGCTTTGTAATGCAAAGTATACATATAATGTTTAGATAATTCTAATACAGTAAAACCAATAAAAATAGGTTTATCTAAGACTACACTTGTTTTTTTCATTTTAATTAATGTAATATCTTCATTTAGTATTTGAAATGTATCAAAATTTAATTTCTGAATACATTTATTTGCTTGATTTCTATTTAAGGCGACTTTAACGTTAACATGCTTTCTTTTATCTTCAATACTTTTACCAAATACTGAATTATTCATTAATTTGTATAAGTCTTTTTCAAAATCATTATTAGCTTTTTTTCTTAATTCAGTATTTATAGAAATATATTGTTTTAAAAAATTGCTTTGTTTAAATTTGATACCTCTATGTATTGCTTTTATTTTCAATCCTAGTTCTAAATATAATTTTAATGTTTTAAAATGAATAATATAATTGTTTTTATCATTCAAAGTTAATAATAATTTTTCTGTAGGATATCTACGATAACCAAATTGCTTTAGTTTTGTTAACAAATTAGTTTGATATAAACTTAGCTGATTATTTGTAACTTTATTTTTTTCTGGAGCAAGTGGGAAATCTTTGTGTAAATCGTGTAATTCACTAGGGTATTCAAGATCACATTCTAATATATAACCAAATTCATTTTCTGTATTTATATTTGACCAATCAATAATATTTAAAATTTCTAAATTAATCCATTGAAAATTACTTAATGGAAGTTTTTCACTTAAACTTTTTCCATATAAATTATTAACATCAAAATGAGCTAAAAATGATTTCTCTTTTGAATTATCATAATTATTACAATATTTATTGTTTGCAATTGCATATCTTTTCATTATATTACAGATTCCTCCTCTGATACCTTTTTCTATTAGCATATACATATCAATATCTTTTAATAATTCAATTTCTATTTTTGTCATTTTTAAAGCAGCACACCATGATAAACCAGGAATACTGTAAAAATGACAGGGGTCTAATTGATAGGTATTATAAATCATATTTCTAAATGTTTGAAAAACATCAGCTAATAGACATGTATCTAACAAACAATAAAAGTTTTGAAATTCTTTAATATTTTTAAATTTAAATTTTTCCCATACTTTTAAAACATAATTATAATCATCTGAACTTATAGTAGATGCAGATAAATGTGAATAAAATTCATCAATTGATGGTAATTTGGTTTCTTTAAAGCGAGACCAATCATCAAGATATTCATAAGGGTAAGGACATTTTCTAAATAATAATTCTATATCGTTAATTGGTATTTTTTCTTCAAAAACAGATTTTGTAATTGAAAAATTACCATTTGAAGCTTTTAAATTTTTTACAAGTCTATCTAGACTATCATTTAAAAATTGACAAGAATCTAATATTTTTAAATTATCTAATTCAAGTGCAAGAAATTTTTCCATTGAATTGGGAATAATAGTACATTTACTAAAATAATTATTACTTAAACTATTTACAATAAAATGAGAATCGTAATTTTTTAAATTATGAAAAAATAAAGGAATTTTTTTGGGGATTTGATATAATAAATTACATAAATTATGGGCAGCACCTCTATATTTTCCAGTCATATGATCATGATCATAAACTTTTTCATTTAGAGAATCATTAAATGGTAATTTACACAAATGACAAATGTGATCTAAGTGGTGTTTTATTTTTTCATTTTCAGTTATTATCATTGATTTTGGGTTACTTATTTCACCATAAATTAAATAAGATACTGTAGCGAGTATACTTAAAAATTTATTTAGACAATTTTTACCAGTATATACATTTTTGTAATATATTTCACTTTCATTTTTTACGACTACTAAAGAAAATCCTGAAGCAACATGTTTATGTATTTGCCTAGACTTTTTATTAATCATCTGATTATCTTTAACTAAAAGTGATTCAAAATCAGCATAAATAACAAATGGAAATCTATACATAAAATTAATTTGTGTAAATTTCATTATATCATTTTTAGGCATTACAGCAGCAGAAGGATTAAAATGTTGACACAAATATTTATGATTCTCTAGTCTAACCTTAGTTTGAAACCCACTTAAACAATTTTTACAAAAATAATGATTAATTGATGAATAGTTACCACATAATCTATTAAAATTTTTAATAAAATAAAAATGATCATTGTAATATAGTAATTTTATAGTGTGAATAGCTTTCTTTTTAGATATGTAAATAGGTATAACAGAATGAGTATTTTCTGAAAATCCGCTGTCAATTCCATATATATTTATTCTTATTTCTAAATGTTTATTTAAATTTTCAAACTTTTTAATATCTTTAAGAGTAACTGGATATGATATATTATTAAAGTTTGCAAAATTTTTAAATGGTAATAAAGAATCTAATCTTCTATCATTTAAAAATTCATTAATTTCAAATTTTTTATAATACAACAAAGCAATTTTTACTAATATTGACCACATAAAACATTTTTGATCAGTATTTTTTAAAGAAATTAATGCTTTTTTATTTTTAATACAATCGGGTAATTTGTTGTTAAAACAACCACCTCTTAAGGGATTATATATTGCAATTCGCAAATCTAATCTGTCAATTGAATCTATTATCCAACCGCTTCCGATTGCTTCAAAAGTTTGTATTTTATTTTCAAAATTACTAATTAATTTGTTAGTAATGTTAAAATTAAAAGAAGATAATATGTAATTATCACTTGTAAAATAAGATATTGTATATATTTTTACATTAGCAACTGTTTTGTAAAACGTTACTTGAAGACAAAATTGTACTTTAATTGATTTAATTTTAGCTAATAATAAATTTAATAAAGTTTGAATATCTTCAAAATGTACATAAAAAAAATCGTGAGGATCTTTATAATCTCTTTTTGGATAAAGTTCATATTGTTGTAAAAAATTTTTAAATGCACTTTTAGATAACATAAAATTATGTTCTTTGTTAGAAATATTAGGCAATTGTTGATTGCCTTTGCCAATTTGATTGATTTCACGTAATTTGTGTAAAATAAATGTAGATTTAACTTTATAAATTTTTCCACAAATATTACAAATTATTTTGTTTATATTATTATTAAACTTATCACAGTGTAAATAATGTGCACGTAATTTATTTGATGAATTAACTGTATTCTCACATAATTCACATTTATACACAAATACTTTATCACTATGTATAAGACGAATATGATTATTATATAAACGAATCTTAGTATATATTTTATCACAATATTCACATGTGATTGGAAGTGTAAAGACGTTGTTTTGTTCCATATCTATAAGAAAATGAATAATAAAAATTTAATAACAACTAATATAATATCAATATTATTAAATATAAGTTTAATAATTTTTATTTTTAACGAAAAACAATGTCAGTATCCAATAGATTATGTTATTAAAAATGATTTAGACAATTGTTATTTATCAATTCATAATATTATTTCTATAAATTCAAGTATTGATAAAGTAAATAATAAAAAAATCAATTATTTTCACACTTATATTTCATCTTTTACAAAACCTTATTTATTGGAATTGGTACATAATTCGTCTAAAGATTGTTTATGTTGTAATTAAATAATCAGAATTAAAATGCAAAAAAATTTATTGTAAAAAAATTTATATTCAATGATACATCAAGTAAAGTTATTATTGGATTATATATTATAAAATTCAATTTATAGTATAATAAATGTTCTCAGTTTTAGTAAATATACATTTATGATGGAGTAAATGCAACGTGATTTTGTTCAGTATGGATAAGCAAATTAATGTCATATTCATCGAGAACATAATTCCAATCTCTTTCACCAAATGCATGATCAAAATCTTTCATAGTCATTCCAGGTATTATTCTTATTTTGCATGTATCCATATTTAAACAATTTTTCATAATATATTCAAAGTATTTATCAATGAATAAATAATCATTTATATCAACAGGAATGTTTTTGCGTATTTTATATAAGATTTCATAAACAGCCCAAATTTGTCTTATAACATATGGTTCAAATATATTAAACAATTTTATCTTATTGTTAAATTTACGACTTATACCAAGTATAAAAAGTAATGAGTTAAATAATACAAACGTTGAACATAATTGTTCAGAAATTATTTTTTTAGCTATCGTTGATTGTTTTTCATTACATATTTTAATATGAGAAAGAGCTTGCGATCCTGGAATTTCATATTGCCAACAATTAGGACAATCGAGACGAACAAGACGTCTTTTAATATATGGAAGTAATCTTAGTTCAGATCTTCTTTTAGCAATTAAATCTAAAATAATTAAAATAAAAATAATTAATTATTTTATATATATTAATTTATAAAATATAATTTAAAATAACATATGCAATAATAATTAATTTAGATATTTTAATGCAAAAATCAGTTTTATTATAAAAAATTTAAAAGTTATTATTACAAATAAATTATTTTAAAATTTAGAAAATACATTTGTGAACTCAGTTTTATTATTTTAACATTTATATTGGGGTATAAAATCCGTTTGGTTGTCTTTCATTTATAAGGACATCAATATCATAATCATCGATTACAAAACTCCAGTCTCTTTTACCAAATGCTTGGTTGAAATCATACATTGTCATGCCAGGTATTATTTTTAATGGACAAGTTTCAAGATTTAGACAATTTTTAAGCAAATATTCAATAGCTCGATTAACATGTAAATACTCATTTTTATCCAAAGTAATGTTATTACGAGTTTTGTAAATGATTTCATAAACAGCCCAGATTTGCTTAATAGAATTTGGATAAAATATCATTTTTAAATCAATATATTTGTCAATTTTACGAGTTAATCCAAGTATATAAAGGATAACATTTATCGCAACAAAATTACATGAATATAATACAGAATCACTAAACTTTCTATATTTAAGTCTTAGTAATTTATTGCAATAGATTAAATGTCTAGACATTTGATCTCCAAGTATGCTTGCTTCATTGCAAAGTGGACAATTGAGAAAAACTCTTCGTCTTTGAATAAATGGTAGCTTTATTAAAGGAAATATGACTGTAAAAATAGAAAAATATAATTAATAATTTGATAATTAAATTTAAAATTGTTTATAAATATAACATATGCATTATTATTTTCAATATATATAAATAATTAATTTTATCAAGTAATTTGTAAATAAATAAATATCTTTAATTAAAAAACATTTACTTTTTCAATCATTTATTTAAATTATCTAAAACATTTTTTAAATGTTATGTTTATGCTAACATTCCAGCTATTGTTATCGAAACAAATCTTTGTTAATAATAAATGTTTTAAACTATTATAGTCACATCGGAACTATGCCATTAGTAGACTAAGTTTAAATAACTATATTATTAACATTTGTCTGGAGTAGAAAAACAATGTTTTTACAGCAAAATTGTATATAAATTATAAACAATTTATTAAAAACATAACATTATAAAAATTTTAAATTCATATATTACAAGATATATTATTTGCATAAAAAGTTTATTGAATAAAATATATTGTAAATACAAAATATAAATTTAACATTAAAATAACAAAGTAATTAAATTTGATTATATATTATATTATTATTAAATTTTATATATAAATTTACTTAAAAATTTTATAAAATAAATTTTGAATTAATTTGATTAAGTAGCTCAATAGCTAAGTGAGTTTAATATTCACTTAACCGATACTACTTTTTTTAGTTTTTGGTTGAAGTTTTTTAAATGTTGTAAACACATCATCAATTGGTAATTTATTGGTAATTGCAATTGTAATTAGTGATCTCAGGATATATGACATGTGATTCATCTCTATCCGGTAGCGATAATTTGAAGGCACGTCCTCTTTGTTAAATTTAAAAAAAATTAACTCTTTACCTTTTGTTGATATACCATCATAATCTGTATGTAAAAATTATACATAAATAATATAAATTTTTAAAAATATTATGTTATAATTTTTACATACCTCGTCTAAAAACTTTTTCAGTTATTTCAGATTTATCGCTGCCGGATGGAGTACTTTTTTCATACATTGCATATGTTATACCATTTACTTTTTTAGCCCGTTTTGCTGACGGACCTGCTTTGCCTTTTCCTTTGCGCTTTTTCGAGTCATCATCAGTCTCTCCAATCGCTTCCAGTTCGTTTAGTCCACTTTTTGATGGCAACACTTCCTCAATATCCGAGTCCGACGATGATTCATCCATACCAATAGATGCCAATAATTCAGATCTTTTTTCAGCGGCCATTGCAACAAAATTTTATTTTAAAAGTAATAAAACTGTTATAACTTTTACTATAATTTTAGCTTTAAAAACTGAATGATTATTGAATGTAAAATATATCTCTTTATATACTCAACTTTAATTAAAATTTGTTTTATTAATAACGTTATTAATATACATATATAATAACAACACCCATAAATTTAAATTTATTTTTATTTATAAACTTGAAATATAGTTACAATTATAATAAACTGTAGTACGCCTAAACATTTAAATTTATTTTTATTTATATACTTTAAATATTATTACTATTATAATAAAATGTAAAAACGCCTAAACATTTAAATTTATTTTTATTTATATACTTGAAGTATAGTTACTATTATAATAAATTGTAGAAACGCCTAAACATTTAAATTTATTTTTATTTATATACTTGAAGTATAGTTACTATTATAATAAATTGTAGAAACGCCTAAACATTTAAATTTATTTGTTTTTATATACTTGAAGTATAATTACTATTATAATAAATTGTAGAAACGCCTAAACATTTAAATTTATTTTTATTTGTATTCTTGAAGTATAGTTACTATTATAATAAATTGTAGAAACGCCTAAACATTTAATTTTTTTTATTTATAAGTATTATTAAAACAAAAAATAAACTACGCCTAAAAATTACTTAAATTTATTTTTGTTTACAAACTTGAATTATATGTACTATTAACGCAAATATTAAACTACGCCTAAGAAATACTTAAATTTATTTTATTTATAAACTTGAAAATATATGTATTATTTAAACAAATAATAAACTACATCAAAGTATTATTTAAATTTATTTTTGTTTATAAACTACGCCTAAGAATGACTTAATTTTTAATAATTTAATAAAAAAATATTCTTATTTTATTTTTAAGTTTAAAAAAAATGAAAAATCATTAAATTTTAAAAATATTTTATTTTTTAAAAAATATATAAAATAATATACATATTATATAAAAAAAACTATATATAATAATATATAGAAAAAAATATTTAAAAATGCTGGCCATTACAAAATAGAATGATGGTATCCGCAATCGCAGTTTATCCATAGATTGCCCATTAACATATCCAATTGAAGTAATGGGTCGGCGCAAGGAATAAAGGCGTGGTAGTCCATTAAAACGCATATTTTATGGACTATTTGATGAATAGTTAGGGGTGTTTGGAAACGAACCCCACAATTACATACAATAAAACCACCATCAATTGCCTTTAGATGGTCCATCCTACAGTTTGGACACAGAAGAAGCTGATGGCTGAGGGCGTGTTTGAACGCAGCGCTTTTTGTATACTCTGATTGAGTACGTAGGCCATCCCATCCGAGTTGCTCTTCATAAGCCTTTTCACGTGCCAATGCTTCTTCTCGTAAACGAAGCTGTTCATCGACGTTATTTGTGGATTTGTTGTTGTTATTGATACGAAGGTAAGCAACAATGTTAGCCAATGCGTCAGCTTCCATTTTGTCCGATAGGTGTCGCTTTTGTAATACAAACTTTTAATTATTACTATTAAAGTGTTTAAACTTGTGTGAATGATATTCTTAAATTTAATTCAATATATATATACTCTGAAGTATTTTTATGACCTTAATTTAAACAACTAATATTGGTTGCAATTTATATATGTATAACGCCTTATGTATTATTAATTACTTACTTTATATTTTATTACACTTTTAACTTTGAAATTTTGTTACACCCAAGTTTTAATGTTATTTAAATTAATAATCATTTTTATTATTATATACATATTATGGTTATTAATTAATAATTATACATTACTTAAAGTTACACCCAAGTTTTATTATTAGTATTGGTTACAATATATATATGTATAACGCCTAATGAAATATTGAATATTTATTATATTTTATATTACTTTTAACTTTGAAATTTTGTTACACCCAAGTTTTAATATACTAATGTTGGTTTCAATATATATATGTATAACGCCTAATGTATTATTGTATACTTACCATATTTTCTATTACATTTTTAACTTTGAAATTTGTTACACCCAAGTTTTAATATAATTGCTAACATATTATGTTTTATCTATAATTAATTTTACTTAAAATATAATTACAGCCAAATTTTAATAAGTTTAATAGTAAAGTAATAACTATTTAATCAAACAATATTTAAATTAAATGAATTTTAATTATATTTATTATGAAAATACATGTAAATTTTATAGTGTTTTTTATTATTTCATATATAACCTAAATTACATTAATATTTTATATATATTATTGTTTACTTTATATTAAGTGTTTTATTTAAATTAGTATATTATATGTTTAATATACTAATTAAATTGTTAGTCTAACAGTTAGTTTACATAATTTTAATTTAATAATGTTTGTATTTTAATTAGATCAAATTAAACAAATAATTTTAAACTAAATTTAAGCTTTAATTTAAACTAAAAACATTTGCACTTAATTGCTATTTAAATATAAATTAATTTAGATTAAAATCATACTAAAATAGTGCAAAAGCTTTAGCTTAGCTAATGCTTTTGCCACTTCAATCAATGTTAATTTACTCATACTATTAAACTTATGTTTAACTAAATGTATTGGGTGAGATATATTAAGAATTTTACTGTACTACCTTATAATACCCGCGTTCGACTAACAATGATTGATTCAACACTAAAGTGTCTCTAGGACGGAATCGATCTCCAGGCTTAAGGCCCGAAAACCCACACCTTAACAGTATACGTATAAAGTTAATACTAAAAGTATAGCTTAAATAAGTATTTAACATTAGTTTCAATGGCTAACTTTTTAACGGTTGACTTTTTTTAGGTTTTGATGACACTTTTAGACATTCAATATTTTTGATTTTTTTTTTTTTTTTTTTTTTTTTTTTTGAAAATTTTTTGAAAATTTTTTGACTAAAAATTTTGAATGTTTTGTATTTTTATACATTGTTATACATTGTATTACATTGTATTGTATACATAAGCATTGTTTGAAGGCTAACAACTTTTACTGTTATACATTATTATAATATAGTATAGTGTTTAATGCAATGTAATGTAATTATTATTAATATAATAATTGTATAAATTTTTCGTAGAGCTTATACCATTCAATTGTTTAATTTTTTCGTAGAGCTAAGTAGACATAAATGTCTATTTTCGTAGAGCTTGTAAAAGTATACAACACATACACATACACATACACATACACATACACATACACATACACATACACATACACATACACATACACATACACATACACATACACATACACATACACATACACATACACATACACATACACATACACATACACATACACATACACATACACATACACATACACATACACATACACATACACATACACATACACATACACATACTTAATATATAAATTATATAATATTTTTTTAGTTGCTTTTTGCGGATTAATTGGTTTCAAAGAGTTTACTATTGATAACAAACAGTGGCTGACATTGATTATCAACGAAAGGATTAATGATCGCAACGGTTGTTATATTTATAAATACTATCAACAAAAACAACTCAAACAACAACAACAACTAAAACAAATACAACAATTAGAAAAAGATGACGAAAAACAACAACTATTACAACAACAACAACAACAACAACAACAACAACAATGCAGTGCACCGGGTTTTAGGACTCTCGCAGTTCCGTACAAACGGCGCAATGCCTTCCTCTAGAAGTACCACCAATCGTGTAGAAGTTGACCTTCGGGTATACTCGGGACGCATCCAACCCTTATGCCTCAAATCTAACGGGAACTCTGACTTCTAAAGGGAACAATATCTGGTATATACGCATATATACCAAGGGCTGAGATCTTTTGGACAGTATGTCCAGGACTTGGATCCAATGGTTAGATATCCAGACAGTGTATTGCAGACACTTAGCAATGAATTATCCACAGGTTTATAGTAAACATTTATTGGTAATAATTATAGATACATAACTTGTATTAGACTATATTAAGTTTAGTAAATTATATTATTATAATAAAAACTATGGTTAAAAACATTACTAGAGGACAGGTATAGATCTATTGGCACTCAGGCCTACCCTGGAGTATGTGTAGGACTATTCGGTAGTCACTTAACTATACAACCGATCGTAAGGCTGTACACAACACAACTGACTGGTCTATAGTAGACTAGTGTACCAATAGTACTATGTATGACCTCTAGGACTAAAAAGGTTATACAAAATGTATGGAAATATACTAATAATTAGCAATTATAATAAGTAATGATAATTAGTATAATATTACTCGCATTGAGCACTAAAAGTATTACATTATAATAATGATATGAATGGGGAAAATCCTTAAAATACTAATGCAATTGAGGGCTGCATTACATGTCCCCACCCAAAGATGTTGTCGGCCCCCGACGACAATCACTCTTCGCCTCCTTTAGCCTTAGCGTCCTTTGATTTGTCCGGCTTTTTGCGGTCGCGTTGCTCATCAGACTTCGGTTGTGATGTTGACGATGACGGCGGCGCTGACACATACGGCACAAATCCATGGTCATCTGGCTTTAGATCCTCTGGCGCTTTCTGGCCTTCTATCGGCGGTGATATGGTTACAGTCCGTACTATCTGTCTGTTTTGCGTCACTATACGCTGACGTTTAGCTCCTGACGGCTCTGTATTCACGGCTATGTTCGGCACATCAACGAAAAAGTTATGGCCTAACCGGTTAACTATGGGATTACTGGCCAAAGAGGCTGGAATCGTTCGTATCGGTGCCTCAACGGGTCTACGAACTGATTGTTGGCCTATTGGTGGCACTCTTATCCCTTCGACGTTATTAATCGGGCCTCGAATAGGTGATCCGTGTCCTACACCCGTGGTTTGTCCATTTCGGGCATTAATCCGAGTAATAATGTCTTTCAATTCCTTAACCAGAGTCTCTTGAACAGCTTTGTCGATCCTCCACTGATCCTTGCATTTGTCATGTTTAGTCCTCTCGCGGTTTCGCATACTTCTAACCTCCTCGAACTCAGCCTTGTATTTTTCGGCTCTGTCTTCGAGTTCCTGGTATTGGTCTAACGGTACATAAAACTGTTCATAAGTCTGGACCTCTTCATTCAAGTCTTGAACTACTTCCAGAAGTCGATCGTTCTGTTCCATTAGCTGCTGAACAAGTATTGGATAGTTTGGCTCAGGTATCCAAACGCTGGCCATTTCGGCATTTCGTTGCATATCCTCATTATGGATGTCTTCTTGTTGTTGTCTTACCTCTGATAACAATTGGGATATCGATTCCTCGACAACTCTCGGATCTGGTATTTCCGCATCCTTTTCGACCAACTCGTCCGCAGCTATAGGGATGTCTGCTATGTCCTCGTTGTGGCCATTGTCGGGCAATTCTGCCGAATCGACATTTACGGTTATCTCAATCAATGTGTCGGAAACTACAGCAGTTATTGTTGAAGTCGATGCCTCTTCAATAGGCGGCTCTGCAGTCGACTCAACTTTTTCTTCAATCGGTGAACTTTTGTTGTCCATAAGTGACCAGATTTCACGATATATAAGATAATATTGGTATTGAAAATTTGTCTTTTGTCTGGACTTTATATCCGATGTCTTTTCAATAGACTAACAGTTAGTTAATTGCGACTGAATTAGTCAACTGTTGAACTCTTAATGAAAAACTTTTTTCCCACAAAACTTAGTATTGCTATAACAGTAGTGCAATGGGCTCTCAATAGCTTCAACAGTACAACACCCAAAAAAAATATGTTTTACCCCAAAAAAAATAATTACTTTTTTTTTCACTTTTTATGGGCCATTAGTGAGATTATGGTAATCTTTACGGGCCATTTATTGTTATATCAAAACATTTGAGGCTTCAAAAAGTATTGACAAAACAAAAAAAAAACAAAATAACATATATGTAGGCATGCATTATACTATTATATAGTTATATAAATGATAGCCATCCTAAGAGTTACGGCACTGGTGATGGTATGGGCATGAAGTAAGGCTTCCCTCTCCTGGGTTCCCAAACCATAGGTCATATAATTAAGACCTGCCATCCATCTATGGTATGCAGTATGAGCAATAGGGCTCCAAATTGGCACTTCCAGTGTATTATATAACTGTAAAAACTGTAAACAGTATTCTACCGTAGGCTCGACATTGGTGGTCAAGTGGGCCATCATTAACACGAAATTGGCTGGAAATACACCCATTCCTTGATTAACACAGATCTTCACTCTCCCGAACCATTCGGCCATCCGGTGCATATCTTCTACAACCACTAAATTATAGACATTGGTTCCCATTATACGGATCAATTGTTGATTAGATTTTGCAACAGCTATTATTATTTCACTTTTCCAGTGACAACAATTAAACACTTATGGTCTCTTAACTTATAAAATGCAAATATATATAACATTTTTCTCGATCACTATGTGCCCTTTGATCAGGTATTTTTATGGGCAATATTTTTAGGCACTTTTTATATGCATTAAATATTTCTAACCCTTCCATTAGGTATTGGATTACAATAAAAATAAGTTTTGTAGAAAAACTTTTCTCTAAAATATTTTTGTAAAATCACTTGCAATAGCAAATAAAAACTAAAAGAAAATAAATAATTTCCATTACTGTATAGACACTTTCAATGCATTCTCATTGAAGGTCATCTTCTATGACTTTATACGTAGTCTTTCAGATATTCGGGTCTTCGGCGAACTCTAGTTCCTCTCCCTATGATATCTACTTCGGTGTCGATCACATTTGGGTCATTTTCTTCGATCACATTTTGATCATTGCTTTCAATTATATTTAGGTCATTGCGTTCGACCACTTCTTCCTGTTCATCATTTTCATATGATGTCCCGGATGTCATCCTATCTGATGGTCCATCCAACGGATACGGCAATAGTTGGCTTTCGGTTGGTTCCCTCTCGTAGTAAGGTTTTAGCTTATTTATGTGCACTACATCGAACCTTTCCCTCGCCGATCCTATTTCGGTAATCATATAACTGGTTGTCCCCAACCTTTTTATGACCTGATATGGTCCTATATATCGCGGTAATAGTTTCGCATATTGTTGTGTCTTTAAGTGTGGTCTCAATACTACCACTTTATCTCCAGGAAGAAACTCATATTCAACTCGACTTTCATCTACTCGTCGTTTGTTGACTTCTTGTGATCTCCTTATTGACTCGCGTACCAGTTCTCGGGCTTTATTCAGTCTATGAATCCTTTCTCGGCGACTCATTGTGTCATTAATAGTAGGATCGCGTCCTAAACGTATATCCAGGCTGTCATTAGCTTCTCTGCCGTAAAATAAGTAAAAAGGCGTTTCACCCGTTACTGCATGTTTGCTTGTATTGTACGCTTTTGCTATTTCGTCGGTATATTCATGCCAATCGCGGTTAAGTCCCGATAATATGGCTAAAGCTACTCCAATAACTTTATTAAAGGTTTCGGTCTGACCGTTGGCATTAGGCGTATAAGCCGTAGTCGTTATGTGTTTAATAGCATATCTATTGTAGAACTCTTTAAATCTATTACTACAGAAATTGGTACCTTTATCGGTAATGATCTCCTTAGGTGTTCCCAATATAAACACTTTAGTCTGTAATATATTGATAATGTTCTTGTCCGTCGCCCTCTTCAGCGGATATATCAGTGCGAATTTGGTCAGACGGTCATTAATTGTCAATATATTGATGAATCCACGTGTCGATGGAATCAACGGGCCTACAATGTCCATAGATATCGAATCCCAAGCTCCTTCGGGAATATGCATTGGACAGTACTCTCCTCGAGTCTTACATGTCTCCCGCTTCCGTACTTGACATCCATGACAAGTCCTTACGTGATTCTCCACAGTCTTTGCCATTCCTGGCCAATAATATTTCTCCTTTATCCTATCGTAGGTTTTCTTTTGGCCTAAATGTGCGGCCTTTTCGTGGTTGTGTAACAACACTTCCATAACCAACGAGTTTGGTATACATAGAAGATATTTGACATTTTCATCTTCAGTCCATTTATAGTATAATAATTCATTGTTAAGAGAATATTTCTCATGTATTTTCTCATCTTCGGGACTAACAGATCCCACTTTTGTCAATAATCCAATGACTTTCGCGAACTCTGCATCTTTGCGTTGTTCTTGTCGTGTCAATTCTGGTGATAATTCCAGTGTCTTTGTCCTATTGTCGGAGTTTAAACTATAAAAACACTTTGCATTGAGTCTCGTATCCATGCATTCCTCTCCAGTGTCTCCTATTTCAAGTGGACATTCCTGTGGACCAATATTACGGCTCAAATAGTCAGCATCTACATGACTTTTGCCTGAATTATATCTGATGTCCAACATATGCGACTGCAATATCAAACTCCAATAGCTTAGTTGGCTGTTAGGGTTTCTGAACTTCAAGAGGTGACATAATGCGTGACAATCGGTTACAATACTCAAACATTCGAGATGTGTTGCTCCTCTTGCTCTTTCTGAATGTGTCGTGGTTCGGCTAACGCAGGCCAATAGTTTCGGTCCCTCTGGTTCAATCTGCAACAAATGGGCTGCGATTGCCAGCTTTGATGCATCGGACCGTAACTGTAGGTCATATTTCGGATTATAATACGTTAGAACGGGAGGCGATAGAACTGCTTCTTTCAGTTTCAAATAGGCTTCTTCTTGAGGCTGTTCCCAATGCCATTTCACGTCCTTCTTCAACAATTTATATAATGGTTCCGCAATTTCCGCGAAACTTTTAATGAATTTCCGAAAGAATCCCACGTAACCTAAAAACGACCTCACTTTGGTCACTGAATTCGGCGGCGGTATGTTCGCTAGTGAACTAACTCTCTCCGCGTCGGGTAGTAATCCCTTACTTGTGACCAAATGTCCTAAAAACGGCACAGATTTCATTATCATTTTGCATTTGGACGGCTTTAACTTCAAGTCGTAAGCTCTCATTCTGTCCAAAATTGCGGCCAATCGTTGCATATGGGTCTCAAAACCTTTACTATAGCACAAAATGTCATCCATATAGTAAAACAACATTTTCCGATTCATTGTCCCTAAGATTTCTTGCATCACTCGGGAGCAAACGGCCGGACTTAAATGTAATCCAAATGGTAAATAGTTAAAGAGATAAAGTCCTCTATAAGTGGTAAAACTCGTGACCTCCTTGGTCTCCGGTGACAGTCGGATCTGCCAAAAAAAACTGGCGCAATCCATAGTCGAATAAGTATCGGTATCTGATAAACACATTATAAAGTCTTCCATCAGAGGAATCGGGTAATTGTCTTTCCGTATGATCTGATTGACCTTTTTATAGTTGACGCAAAAACGTAATGTTCCGTCCCTTTTGTCAACTAAGACGACCGGCGAACCCCAGGCAGAATTGCTTGGACTAATTATGCCCCTCTTCAGCATATCATCAACCATTTCGCCCAAAACTTTCTTTTCGTGTGGCGATGTTTTGTACGGCTGAGCTGAGATCGGTTTGGCGTTGCCAACGTCTATCTTATAGTCTAGTCCTTTAATACGGCCCAATTCATCGTCTCCGACGGCAAATCTGTCGCGATATCGACATAATAGTGTCTCTAATATAGACCTTTCAGAGTCTGACATCTGTGGTCCCATTTTAAACAATGACAGAAACTCTTTTCGTTTTTCGGGTGTCATTTCGACCGTAACTTTTCGTTCAGTGTTAAAAGCTTTAACTGATCCAATTAGGTCTTCACTGACACGATTTTCAGTTTCAATAAGGTACTGACTTTCGGTAATGGGTTTGAAACTAGCGATGGCTTTATTCTTCCGGATCATCAGCGGTTCATGCGATGTATTCCGTACTACCAAATCAACTATTTCCTGATTATCTTGGATAATACCCATCCCTACTTGTATGCCTTTTTCTGCGTATGCATCTCGCGTTTCAACGAGAGCTGTGGTTAGACTTGGTTTCCCACGACTACAGGTCACATATGACTCAGTCCTCGGCGGTAATACACATCTCTTGACCACTCGTAAAGTATATGGTGTGCTTTCATGTAATGTAAATAAAGATATCGTCTTCTCTGACTTTACTGTACTCGCCGGTAACATAGTAACACTGCCGTCCTTTTCAATACGTGGTACCGTAAAATTGTCATAACCGTAGTGTCTCTCATAACGAGTCTTGTCTTTATTCAATCTTAGCGTCGGTTCTGGCCATACATCGATTTTCGCAGTTGCGGCCCATCCTATTAACTCGTCCTCAATTTGGTCAGTTTGTTTGCACTCATAGGGAGCTTTAGGTCGTTTTTCTTGAAGATATCGTAAGTGTATATCGTTTAAGATATCCTCTTCGAAACGAATCATCGATGATCCCCACAAACATGCCAATCGGACAGTTCTGTTGAAATCGGTTCCCAATAGTATAGGAGGGTTCCTTACATAAGATACTGCTACTGCCATTTCGACGGCTCTTCCTTTCAACGCTATCCTGACTTTTGGATCATAACCAATAGGCGCAGTAGTTCGACCATCAGCGGTCTCCAATGGATTCCTTGTCCATGGTTTTAGCGGTAGCAAACCTAAACATTCAGCTAAATCGTAATTAATTACAGTAACACTACATCCAGAATCAGGTAGTGCTCGGACTGGCAAACCCTCGATCAAAGTGACCACAGTCGGTACGTCAGAAGTGTCTATTCGACCCATTTCGTTGTCTTCAGATCCATCATTGGCAAACGAATGCCACGCGTGTGCACTTGGATGCGACGGATCTAACCATTTAAAAGGATCGTCAATATCTTTTACAATGGAAGACGGATTTGTATGCCAGGCCATAGTTAAAGCTCCTGAAGGATCACTCCATAGGGCTTTCGAAGAACCTTTTGGCAATTCCGCTTGACTTCCTCCACTTCCGGCGGTCTGTGAATTGTCAGTTTTCGTCTGATCGGATTCAATAGGCTGTCCTTTGTCATGACTTTGCTGATTGCCTGAACGATAATTTCCACCATTTCTCTTGAATTGATGGTTAGTTCTCTGTGAACTACCAGTTTTGTCTTGATTTGCTGAAGCGGCTTCTCTAGCTTTATTGTATTCAGCTATTCTTTCTTTCATTTTGACCTCATTTCGTGGTTCGGTACAGTTGGGCACTCGGTGTCCCGATTTTCCGCAATTAAAACAACCATACGGTAGTCTTTCGCCCCTAAATTTGCTAAATTGCGTCTTCATGTGACCGATACTGGACTTATCTTGCGATCGACCTTTTGATTTAGTGGTCAATTCTGCTTTTTCGAGCGCTTCTTTGGCCGTCTGATTCTCCCTAAGCCTATCAGTTGCTTCCTGAGATCGGATATATGCAAAGGCATCTTCAGGCGAGAATGCAAAAGCTAATTTTGCGGCCATTTCATTGTCGCGCAGTCCACATCTTAATCGGCTCATTACTAACTGCTTTGTGTCTTCGGGATCTCCTATTTTACGAGCCAATCCCATGACCTTGACTACAAAGTCAGACGCTCTTTCGCCTGGTTTTTGGGTGGCAGTGGCCAACGCGTTATAAGCGGCGTCCTGGCCGTAACCCAAACCATAAAAATTTCGGAAATCTCTTTCAAAAATTTCCCAATTAGCGGGCGTTCCTTCACCATAGCGGTAGTCGTACCAAAATCTTGACGAACCATTCAAATATTCAATTACATACCTGGCCTTGTCTTTTGATTGCCAGTTTTGTGTAGCCGTCATTCGGTTAAAGTCTGTAAGCCATTGATTAGCTTCTAAGTGGTCTCCCGTAAATCGCGGAGCACTTCTCAAATGGGTTTTCGGTACTTTCTTCCCGTCAAAAACATTCTTAATTTCTTGTGCTAAGACTTTCCACGGCTCCACCTGTGACCAATTGAGTAGTGGGTCCTGTGTCGGCTGACTTTGACCATTACTCCTGAAATTAGGTCCATTTTTCTCGTACGATTGTGGGTCATAATGTTCCCATTCCGAAGAATCATTGACAGGGCTTAGTCTTGGAGTAAACACTCGATCTGTTTCTGCCGCTGCCATCTTCCTAGCGGTTGACTTCTGATGCCATGTCCCATGTTTATCGGGTGGTCGTCGATTAGGCGATAGCTTAATTTCTGCACTTTTCCGACTATTGGCTGGACTTCTGGGCACCCAATCATCTCTACTAGACGCTATATTTTTGACCGGATTGTTGACTATAACTTTAGGTTCCAACGGTTGCGGTCTTATCGGTGTCGCTATCTTGTCGACTCCTTTCAAACTCAATTGTTTCCTCTGGTCTGTCTGCGAGACATATGAGTTCCCCATCGGCTTCAATGTGTTCATGCCGTGAACTATATCTGGTCCCGTCGTAACATTGATTGTCAGACCATTTTGCGGTACATGAATCCTACGATTCGCGTTGATGTCCGCTACAACATTGTTGACGCCTGTGACTGGAAGTAGAGTCTGATTTTGGCCACTAGTGGTTACCTGACCAGCTCTGCGTCTTCGAAGACCTTCCACCACCTTATCTCTTAGCGCTTTCAACTGACGACTATATTCCTCGTGTTCCTCACGGGCTTTACGTTCGCGGTCTGCGGCTTCCTGTGCTAGTACGGCTTCTTCATGTGCCTTAATGGCTGCGTGTTGTGCTCGAAGTACTGCATCTTCTTTGGCTATCTCCGCAATTGCCATCTCATTCCGGCGCCGTAATCGCTCTCTAGCTTTTGCCGATCTTTCCGCTTTCGAAACGTCTTTCTTGGGTACAGCACTTCCAACCGAACGATTGAAGTATCGAAACTGTCCCTCAATTCCTTCAATATCCGTGAACTGATTAGTAGACTCTGCATAATCATAGATCTCGGTGTCTTCGACGTGGTCCTCATCATCGGTCATAAAACCTTGGGCCGTAGTCTCTTCTCGATCACCGGCAGCTTCATTAATGCTGACAAACGAATCGTCGGCTCCTAACGATCGCTTAGCCTCTGAATTATGGTCTCCTCCTAATATCAACTCGAGTTCACGTAAACTCATATTCGGGTCATAGTCATCACCTAAGATCCTCTTAAGTTCTGCAACAGCACCTCTCTTAATACCTTTAGACATCGTCTTTACCAATGATCACTTTCCAAAGATACAAACAACCGCACCTCCACCACTTGCAGTGCACCGGGTTTTAGGACTCTCGCAGTTCCGTACAAACGGCGCAATGCCTTCCTCTAGAAGTACCACCAATCGTGTAGAAGTTGACCTTCGGGTATACTCGGGACGCATCCAACCCTTATGCCTCAAATCTAACGGGAACTCTGACTTCTAAAGGGAACAATATCTGGTATATACGCATATATACCAAGGGCTGAGATCTTTTGGACAGTATGTCCAGGACTTGGATCCAATGGTTAGATATCCAGACAGTGTATTGCAGACACTTAGCAATGAATTATCCACAGGTTTATAGTAAACATTTATTGGTAATAATTATAGATACATAACTTGTATTAGACTATATTAAGTTTAGTAAATTATATTATTATAATAAAAACTATGGTTAAAAACATTACTAGAGGACAGGTATAGATCTATTGGCACTCAGGCCTACCCTGGAGTATGTGTAGGACTATTCGGTAGTCACTTAACTATACAACCGATCGTAAGGCTGTACACAACACAACTGACTGGTCTATAGTAGACTAGTGTACCAATAGTACTATGTATGACCTCTAGGACTAAAAAGGTTATACAAAATGTATGGAAATATACTAATAATTAGCAATTATAATAAGTAATGATAATTAGTATAATATTACTCGCATTGAGCACTAAAAGTATTACATTATAATAATGATATGAATGGGGAAAATCCTTAAAATACTAATGCAATTGAGGGCTGCATTACAACAACAACAACAACCTCGACATCTTCGGTCAAAACGCAGTGAAATACCTCTCACTGATGGATGTCTACCACACAAGACATCAGTTGGTTTGGAGGCAATTACTGTCATAATTAGAGATATTATATGGCATTCAATTAGTGGTTAAACATTCAAATTGAGATTATTTATAATTTTAATTTTT
Source organism: Oppia nitens (assembly GCF_028296485.1). Lineage (NCBI taxonomy): Eukaryota > Metazoa > Arthropoda > Arachnida > Sarcoptiformes > Oppiidae > Oppia > Oppia nitens. The sequence continues at coordinate 2,303,969 of NW_026533195.1, read as the reverse complement.
AAAAAAATTTATTTAAAAATCAATATCAATAATAAATAAATTTATTGTTTGAATGTAATAATTATTAAAAAAAAAATTGAAATATTTGTTAATTATAAATTTTTCATTTATTAAAATTTTATAAAACAATAACATTAAATTCAAAAAACCAAAATAATAATAATAAAAAAATACTTATTTTTTAATTTTTTTTCTATAGCATTTTATTTTAAATAAGAAAAAATTGTTACTAGCTTATTTTCTTAAAAAAAAAATTAAATAAATAAACTAAATTAGGGTTTAATTCCTGATTTATATCCAAAATATGATTTTCCATTACAAGTGGCCTTACAGTTGCCGGTAATCTTCCAGTGCTCGAACAATGGCTTCGAACTGGTCATCGGTTTGGTAATACACTGGCCTTCGGGTGGCAAATATATAGACCAACCCTGTATTTTGGATCCGGCACAGGGACCATCAGTTATTAGGCCAACTTCACGATAATAGGTATCACCTATTTATTTTGATTGTTGTTAATAATAATGTGATAGTTTAAAAATACCAGTAAATTAATCATATAGTTTATATGGATTATTATTTTATTTTATTATTTTAAAAACTAACCGTCAATTACTGTAATAATTAGATTATACTGGCTATAGGTAACTGTTTGATGGTCACCATTTCCCAGTACAACATCAAACGGTATGTTCTGATAGTTATCGGTAACCATACCGTTACAGGTCATCGTAGTGTTCAATAGCTCGGGCATCAGTATCTCGACAATGTCTAGACTACTGTCCGGCTGACTGTTACAGTCAAACATATTCAAAAATATACAGTTAACGTACTGTATCGGTGTTATAGCTATAGATGTTTAGATAATTTAGATACAAATTATTTTTAATATATATATATAATAAACTATATAATATTTTTTTATTATTTTTAACTAAAATATAATTTTTACCTAAATCTTGAAATTTAGTACAATGTCCTGTGGAGAAAAAATTTGTTAAATAAATAAAAAAATTAATTAATTTTTTTTTAAATAATATAATAATTTTTAAAAATTATTATTATTATTATACAAACCGTGAAGTGTTGTCTCTATAGACTCGGAATAGACAACAAAAATTGTATTAATTAATACAATATATAAGAAAACTTTTGAAAACATTTTTTTTTTAAAAATTATATAAACTATAAAATATATTTTCACTAAATTATTATAAAGTTTAGATTTTTGCTATTGATTAAATAGTATGCAATGTTGACATTTAATTAATAAATTATTTTATCAAATTGTATTATTATTTATTATTTATAATGATTTGCCATTTTTTTATAACTAACCAATAGAAAATTGGTTTTATATTTTTTTTAAAAAAATAATTGAAATATTTTATTAAAAAATATTTTTGTTTTGATAATTTATTAATAAATTATTGTTATATCATATTATTATTTTTTATAAAATATTTTTTAATAAAGTATTTAATAAAAAAAATAACAATAGCAAACTTGAATAAAGCTATATTAAAAAAAATTAGAAATAAAATGGTCAAACCAATAAAAATCTAACTTATTTTTTTAAAAAATTTATTTTATAATTTGTAAAGTATCTTGAATATTTTATTTCTAATTTTTAGTTTTATTCTAGTTTGCTATTTATTAAAACTTTATTATAAATTAATTTATAAAATAATAATATGATAACAATGTTGTATCAATAAATTATTTTAAAAAATATTTTATAAAATAATAATATGATAACAATAAATTATTTTTTAAAAAATACTTATTTTTTTCCTATAAAATCAATTTTCTATTGGACTGTTATTTTTTTTTTAAAAATGGCAAATCATTATAAATCATAATTAATAATACAAAAAATAAATCATGTCTAAATTTAATACTATTTAATTTACAACAAAAATCAAACTTTATAATATTTTTTTTATATTGAAAACATATTTTAAAGTATACAATAATTTATTATTTTTTAAAAAACTGTTTTATTGCTTGCATTATTAATTATTACTGAAAAAAAACTGTCAATTAAAAAATTAGTTTTATATGGAAAAAAAATAATTGAAAATTTTTTATAACTATTTTTTTAAAAAACAAAAATTAATTAATATTTTGTTGTATCCAATCGTAAAAATATGAGACACTTGAATAGTCATCGTATTTGTTTGTACCGCACTTGTAGTAGGTGTTAACACCAATTAACAATTGATGATCATTGCTAACTAATGGTGCTCCATAATCGCCCTGGGCAATTTAACAAAAAAAACCAATATAATTATTTTACTAACAGATTATACTAATTAAATAAAACATAATTTACATTTAAAAAAAAGGAAAATAATAATAAAAATATTGATTTTTTTTGTTGTTAAATTTTTCAAAAAAAAAATATTAATTAATTTTTTTCAATTACTATTACTATGAATTAGTAATTATAATATTAATTAAATTATTCTTTAAAAACAATAAAATAGTAATTATTTTTGTTGTTAATTTTTTCAACAAAAAAAAATATTATTAATTTATTTATTTTTTCAATTACTTTTACTAATTAATTAGTAATTAAAATATTAATTAAAATATTAATAAATAAATAAATAAAAATAAAATTATCCTTACATTACACCCTCCCTTATGGTCGCTAACTGTACACAAGTCGACATCGGGTTCGACCGAAAAATTGGCCAATTTTTTACACTGTTGCCAACCAATTGTTTTCAATTGGACCACTTGTAATTGCGGTGAATATTGTTGGCCAGTTGATGATACCCCACCCCAACCGGTTAATCGAGCATCGGTACCGTCGGCTACATAATGTTTGGACAGTCGGATTTTTCGGATAGTCAGGCCATAGGTAAACGATTGTGACAATCGTAACAAAGCTATCGGATATTTATTGAAATTGTCGTGTAGTATGACTTTATCTATTTGGATGGTAACGGTATGTTTAGATACTAGACAATCGCTGAACAAATTGCTAGCACCGGCTCTTACATAGTAGTCGTCCAAATTGTTTACTAATTTAGCAATTGTTTTGCTATTTTTTTTTATATTTAAGAAAAATTATTATTATTATTATAATTATATTATAATTATATATTTATTTTACTCATCAAAACTGGATGTCAGTATCCATTTGTTGCCAACTATAGCACCGTTACCTATAGATTGTTAATAATTTCAGATAATTAAAATAAATTAGTATAATAATAAACAATGAGATGGGTGGGGGGAATGGGATGTGCAGTGTATAGTCAATCAATCAAACAATCATAAACCACTAACTTATAAATGTAAAGTTATGACAATCCGATCCTTTAATAATGGCTACAGTATAGGGATATTCAGCGATATTGACTGCATTGCCGCCAACAATACGGTCGTTAACAATGGTTGCCGACTGTGCCGTATGACTACTACTACTGGCAAACATTAAGGCAAACAAATAAAAACCGATAAAAGTTATAAATGACATAATTTTATATAAATAATATTTTATTTATATTTTAATAAACTTAATAAAAAATATTTTTTAAATTTATATAAATGTACTTTTTGATTGAATTTATACTTTATTTTTAAGTTATAAGTTTTATTAAGCAATTAAAAACAATTTTTCATTTGTTATTATAATAATATTTTAATTGTTTTGAAATGTTATTTTTTGTGTAATACTGTAGTTTCTAATATTTTATGATTAGTTAAAAAAAATTAACAATAATTGCAATTTAATTAAATAAAAACACTATATTTTCTTTATGATAATTAAATTTTTAATATTTAAGTAGTTTTTTAAGTTAATAATTTTTGTTTAATCATTACATTTAACTAATAATAACATTTTACAATAATTCTACTTTTTTTAAAAAAAGTTAGAAAATTTATAAACCTAAAAAAATCTAGTTTATAATAAAATATAAATTAAAATTATTTATTTAAAATACTAGAATATTTATAATAGCTATTTATCATATATCGATAATACTTATTAAACAATTAAAAAAAACTATTATATTATTAAGTTTTAGCCTAATTTAAACTGTTTTAGTATATTATAAATCAATAGAAATTATATCATAGTTGTTATTAAGTTTAAATATTTTTTTAAAAATTGTATTAATTATTTAAAATAATCTATAAATATATATATATATATATATATATATATATATATATATATATTGTGGGTGAGTGTGTGTGTCAATAATATTTAATATTAATATCTTTATATTTATATTTATATATTTTTTGATAATTCTAGAATTTATATTTTTATTTAATGGTATTGAATTAATATTGAATAAAATATTGAATTATATGATAATTATTTAATTTATTATTTGATTGTTAAATATAAAAATTTTTAACCAAAAATATTTTTTTTCTGACATATTTGAACAAACAAACAAAAAAATTGAACATTGATATTTAAAAAATTAAAATTAAAATAATCATTATTTTTTTTTTTAAATAACATAATAATAATATGTGTTTGCATTGATACACACATATTTTTAATAGATAAAATTATTTTATTATTATTTTTTAATAGAGATATAAGTAATATCACATAGTATACATTAGACATTTTAAATATTGACATATCATATATTGATATAGAATGTATATGTACTGTATGTATGATAAAAAAATATATATATATATATATATATATAAATTATTTGATATATTTTTATTATCAAATAAAATTAATAATAAATGTTTGTTTTTATTAAAAATAGATAAATTATTAATAATATAATATACATGTGTGTGTGTGTTATTAATATCTTAAATTTTAAAAAATGTCTGAATCGATGGTAAAGTTATTTACATTGAATGAATTGGTCAAACATAACAACAAGAAGTCCGAATCGGTTTGGCTATTGATAGACAACTCTGTCTATGATGTGACCAAATATCTTGAGGAACATCCCGGAGGTGCAGAAGTACTGTTGGAACAGTCGGTTAGTAGTGGTGATGGTCTAACCGATGCCACCGAAGCATTTGAAGATGTTGGCCATTCGGCCGATGCCCGCGAACTGTTGGTACAGTTCAAGATTGGCGAACTGTGCCCAGAGGACAGGCTAGTAGCGATGGCCAAACTACGGTCGTCGGCAACCACTACTACCAACCGATCGGGTGGTGGTAATAGTTGTTGGCCGCCGAAGCTATCAGTGGCCGTACCGGTTGTCGGCAGTTGTTGTCTACTACTGCTGACTACTGTTGTTGTTGTCTTGAGATTATTGAAAAAGTAATAATTTTTTTTGTTTAATTAAAATTTAATTTTATTAATTTTATTAAATTTAATTAAATTTTTTTATTTACATAGAGTTAAATTGATTAAAATGAGTTTATTGTTAATTTTTTATAATTTTATTTTTACGATAATTTATTATTAATTTTATAATAATTTTGTGTTTTTTATTTTAAAAAAAACATAATATAAAATTAGAATAAATATTAATTTAAATTAAAAAATTTTCATATCTATATTTTAGTAATTATCTTAAAATCTATTTTTTATTAAAAAACTTGTTTAAAAAAAACTTATTTAATTAAATACTTAAAATATTTAATTACTTATAAAAATAAATAATTAAAAAATCGGGTAAAAACTTGTTATAAATATAATATTGTACTTGATTTTGAAATTATTTTCTATTAATGATAATAATAATAATATTAGTAAATAATATATTTTTTTTAAAAATCTAACAAAAAAAATTAATTAAATAATTCAAACAATGCCCGCATTTTTTGCTAATAAATAAAATTGTGATGAAATGTTTGAGAGTAGAACTGTTGGCGAATCAAACTCTACTACCCGTCCATCGGATAGGACTAACACACGATCGGAATCAAGTATAGTGTTTAGTCTGTGAGCAATGGTTAGTACAGTACAGTTGGCAAACTCTGACCTAATAGTTGTCTGTATGAGTGTATCGGTCTCAACATCGATAGCAGCCGTTGCCTCATCAAGTATGAGGACAGTTGTGTTTCTGAGCAAAGCTCGGGCCAAACAAATGAGTTGTCTTTGACCAACACTGAGGTTATCTCCGCCCTCATTGATTGGAAAGTCGAGTCCCGATTCGTCGGACAAAACATAATGTTTGAGATGTGATCGCTCTAAGGCTGTCCACAACTCGGAGTCCGAGTGCCGATCAAATGGATCTAAATTTGAGCGAACAGTGCCGGCAAACAGTACCGGTTCTTGTGGTATAATTGTTAGGCCAGAGCGCAGATCCTATTTTTATTAAAAGAGATAATATTTACTTAATTTTCTATTATTATTACTATTATTATATGTATTACATGTAAACCCAATTGACTGATATCTATGCCGTCGATCACTATTTTGCCGCCGACTGACTCTATTATACGAAATAATCCTAAACTCAGTGACGACTTTCCCGAACCGGTGCGGCCAACGATTCCGATCTTAAATAATAATAATAATAATTTTAACAGTTATTAATTATATATTAAAATTAATATTTAAAAAACTTAAAACCTTTTCCTTGGCATCGATTTTAATACAAATCTGTTTGAGTACTAAATCCAATCCCTCACGATATCGGGTACTATAGTCGACAAACTCTATACATCCCGTTTCTGGCCATTTATTGCCGACAACAGTGCTAACAGCCGACGACTGGTCAGCACTACTAGAATGCCAGTCGGCTTCCGGTTTTAGTGCCGAGTATTCATCTACTCGTTCAACGGAAACCATATTATTCTCCATTATTGCCGTCAAATTGATAAACGTATTGACAGAGCCGGCAATTTCGGTCACATAGTTTAGTATAAGACCAACTGAGCCGCCGTTTAGTCTCCCTTTTCCCAGTACAGCAAACAGTGCGGCAAAAAACATGAACAACGATGTTATCATTTCCAACCGTAAGGTTACCCAACTCAACGACATAGCACTAGCATAGAGACACCGTTGATTGGTATCTATACGGTCGTCCAATTCACGGACGGCCCGATTCTGATAGCCGTACGCCCGGATACTTGATATGCCGGCCAGTGTTTCGCCGAAATGATTGTAAATGAAAGACCGACTGACCGATTCAAGTCTGTGTAATGATATATTAAATAATTGGGGGAAAAAATATTTTTTATTTTTAAATAATAAAAAATCAATTAAAATATAAGAATTTTTTTTAACAAACAAACCGTTTTAATTGTCGTGAAGTTCTTATATAATATTTCTATAATAAAAATATATATATATTTTAAATATATAGTTATATATTAAAAAATTTTTAAATAAAATATTTATTGATTTTTTTATTTTTGAAAAATTTACCTGAATTAGTAAAAATATAGCGATCAAAAATATAACTACCGGTAAAAATATAGGTATTTTAATGCTCACTATAACCATTGTGTTTAAAATTAATATTATTGAATTTAACCATAAACTATATTAATTAATTAAAAAAATTAATACATTAAGAAAATAAAATCATTAAAAAACTTATAATATTAAGCAATAAATATCTAAATAAATAAATTGAAATAATTAAAAGAAAAATAATGTTAACCTTAGATTCTGTATCATTTGAGTGTCCAAAACGTCTATATCTTTGCTAAACCGGTTGAATATACGGCCCAATGGTGTCGTATCAAAGAAATTCATCGGCGAGTGTAGTATTGATGACATTAGCCGCCGATGCCATCGTTTGGCTGCTAAGACTACACCGAAAATAATTGATAAAAATGTGATCCCAATAAAGACAACGTTAGCCAAACCGATGACCGCATAGATTGCAAAATAATATGTATTTTTATTGGTATCGGTGTCTGAACTCCAGTCGCTTAACCAGAATTTTGCCGCCGAATCAAAGCCAATGCCAATCATATTAAACATAACTATCAATAGTGTAAACAATATTGACATCGATTTCATATATTTCATGTAAATCTAAATAAATAATTTATTTATTATAAAAAAATATTTCCATATTTTTTGTTTGTTATTTTCTAGAAAATGTTTTTTTTGTATTATATTTTATATAAGATTATTATTGTTGTTTTTTTCAATACCGGTAATTACTATTTTTAAATAAATTATTTATTACATAAATGATTGTTATCTGTATTATATGTATTGTTTGTTATTTTAATGGAAGTTTATTATTTAGTTTAAAAACTTTTTTTTATATATATAATTATAAATTGTTTGAAATATTTATTTAAATTACAGTAATAACAAACTAATACTTACATTAAATTTGATTTTTCCGGTTTGGGCCGTTTCCTCGTCAATCAATTTTCCATTACTATTACTCCTAATACTATCGGTATCACTACTACTACTACCACTACTACCACTACTACCACTACTACCACTACTACCACTACTACCACTACTACCACTACCACTACCAGAGCCACCGTTACTAATATTGTCGACAGTTATCAACATATCATCTTTTGTTTGTAAATTGATTTTCCGTTTTCTAACCAATACTTTAGCTGTAGTTTCAATTAAGTCACCGCTATTACTGTCATTGTTGTCGACAACTGCGGATTGTTTGCAAACTTCACGAAACTCTTCGTCCGATTCCAATAATTCATTATAAGTACCGATGGATTCAATTTTGCCGTTTTTTAAGACAACTATCTGATCAACGAATGGCAATACAAACAATTGATTTGTAACCATAATTCGGGTCTTATTTCGCAATAAACCGGTTTCCGAGTGAAGCACTTCACGCATAATATGTTGTCCCACATGACTGTCCACTATTTTATTTTTTAGTTTAAAAAAATAATTATTAAAAAGTTTTACTAATAATAATATATTATATTTTTTAAATACCTGCCGAAAGTGGGTCATCGAGTAGATAGAGATCGGCTTCACTATAGACAGCTCGGGCTAAACTAACCCTTTGTTTCTGACCTCCGCTCAGATTAATACCTTTTTCGCCGATTTCTGTCTCATCTCCGGAGGACAGTTGTCTCAGATCATCACTGAGTGCACAGCTATTGATAACTTGTTTATAAAACACTGGATCGTTGTCTTTGCCAAACAATATATTATCTTTGAGTGTCTTATTGATAATCCAGGGCTGTTGGGGAACATAGGCTATACTAACACCGTGTCTAATGTTAACACTACCGGACAGTCTATCCATTTCGCCTAACAGTGCCGACAGTAGTGAACTCTTTGCCGATCCGACTCTGCCGATGATCGCCACAAACATACCGTCAGTTATTTTCAAATTTATATCATTCAAACATTTTTGTGGAACAGTAGCTAAAATAATATTACTGTTGCTGTTGTTGTTGGTAGTGGCGGTATTGATTGTGTCCGCTGTTTCAGTATTAACACTATTATAATCCATATCATAATTTGCTTCTCCATCTCCATTAATGGTTTGTATTGTTTTTGTTGTTGTAGTCCATGAAAAGCTAGCCTTATCTATACAAACCATATAATCGTTATCCGTATTATTTGTCACATAATTAGAAATTTCGGGTAAATTTAGAAACTTATTCAAACGTTTTACCGAAATTATTACCTATTAATTAATAATCAACAAAAAATAATAATAAATATGTTAACAATTAATTAATTAATTAATTTTTATAGACTATATTACTAATATTAATCGGCTAATATTGGACGGTATGTTTTGTAGGGCCGACTGAATGCTGCGCAACAATACTATCGACACAAACAGTTTCTGGGCGGACATTGTTGCCGACGAATCGATGGCAATGAATATACCGAAAGTAGTTAGTGATGTAAAAAATGTTAGACTATTTGCCGTAAATATTAATAGCGAACTCCAATAACCGGCTTTTCGTAAGTTTTGTAACTCTTTTGAACGCAATTTCTCAATCTTTTCGATAAACGCCTCCTCCCAGGCGTACAACTATTAAAATAGGAGTTTAAAAAAACGATTTTGAAAAAATATTATAAAAATTATTTTATAAAAGAGATAATTATTTAATAACTATTTTACTATTGTTTATTAGCCATAAAAAATATCAATTTTGTAAGAAAAAATAAATAAAATAAAAATCAATCAATACTTTTAATACTTTGATACCATTGAGTACATCATTGATAACTGTTTGTCGATTGTCTTTCAATTGGATTTGATCTGTAGTTATCCTATCTATACGTTTGATAACATAGGCATTGAATACCAATGCTATTAACAACAATACTATTGCCGATATCATTGCTAAACCCATTTCATTGTATAGTAAATACAAATGTATGCCTAATTGTACGCATATTGCCCACAATTGATTGATATTGGGAAGCATTTCTAAAATTTATTATTAATATTATTGTTTTTTTTTATAAATTTTACTTTAAAATAAAAATTTTATTATTATTAACTAATTAATTAATAAATACCTAAAAATCTTTGACAATCAATATTCATGAGATTGACTATCTGTCCGGTATTGGCCTCACGTTTGCTATCATTACTCAACACCAATGACTTGCGATAGACCAGTGATGTTAACAATGATTTGATTCGTTGTCCTATTAATCAAATTTATAGATATTTATATTTAAAAAAAAATAAATTAATAAAAAATACTATTCAGTTTAAAAATATTTAATTTTCAATTTTTTTTAATATTTATTATTAATATTATTTGGTTTTGTTTGTTTGTTTGATTAATACACAGATAATGCCAATTAAAAGTTTAAATTTAACTTAGTATACAATTAGCTTATATTAGTTATAAAAGTTATATAAAGTACCTTGGCTAAAGCATTATAATAATATTATTAAAATTTAAACTTTTAATAATTGTAATACTAATAATTGTATAATACTAATAATTGTATAATACTAATAATAATAATTATAAACTACTAATACCTAATGTTTGCATTTTTTGTTGATTATATGGTTCAATAAAACCTATGGTTGAATTGGTGGCTAATAGCATAAAACAGTAGACATATCCGTGCCATTGGGGCTCCGAGTTGTCCATAAAATTTAATATTAATCTAAATTCAATCAAACAAAATAATTTATTAATAAACTAAATATTTAATTTAATAACTAGTTTTTCAATTTTTTTCAACAGTTATTTAATTTTTTTATTAATTAATTAATTTAAATACTTTATAGAATATTAGAAAGTTTTATATATTAAAAAAAATTAAACATATAGTAATCAATTTAATTAAACTGGTTTAATAAACAATTAAACTATTAATAAAACTAAATTTATATATATATATATATATATATATATATAATAAATCATGTATACTAAACTATACACATATTTTAATAATTTGTGTAGATTTTTTTTAAAAAAAAATATATTAAAATATAAATAATAATCTTTATCTAACAATTCAAAAAGTGAATAAATAAAAATTATGATCAAAAACATAAAATTTAAAAAATATATTTATATATATTTGGAGTATATTGAGATTTATAGACAAATAAACAAACAAATAATTTTAACTTTAAATATTAATTTTTTGAATTAATATTCTAATAATTTTAAGTATATTATATAGTGTACTATAAATATATAAACAATAGATAGTATATAAATATTATAACTTATATTAATTAAACAAAAACACACACAAAATAAATAAATCATATAATATATTATAAATATTTAAATTATATTTATATATATTGTATATACAGTATATTTAAATAAAAATTATACATTACTTGATTATAATTATGATAACCGTATCAGACATTTCCAACAATACAAACAGTATAGTCGGTCCCAAATAATACCAACAAAATTGATGCCACAATAAACTAAATATATTTATTTTATTATTATTATTATTATTAGATGATAGGCTAACAACCGTATATTGTTGTTGTCTTTTATTATTATAAACTTTATTAACTAATGATTTTAAAAACCAGGACTTATTGGTGTTGTTGTTGTTGACTACCGTTTCTTTATCGGTGTCATCACTAGATTGTCGATCAAATGGTTGACTAATTTTATAATATTTTTCAAATTTTTTTACTAAATTTGAAGCCATATTTGATGACCGCTTTGGCCATAGATCTGTCAATTTTAGCGGTTTTCGAAAACCATTCCACAATAGACTGTCTACCCATAGATAGGTTAGACGCGATATAAATGATACCCTATCTTTGGGACAGCTATTGTCAATGTTGTTGACCATCAATAATCGGTCGGCAATTGAACATTGAATTAGTAGTATTGAAGTCAATAAAAACTCCAAACATATGATTATTAGTTTTTCATTGAAAACTATACTACTATTATGTTGTGCTAAAACATAAGCAGTAATCGATAGGACACCGGAAATAGTGTCCAATAGTTGATAAAACCAAACAAACCCACTGTTATGTATGCCATACAGTCGATGATAGTATAGTATTGTTGTAATCAGTAGCCGACTAACTATCAACAGTCCGGTCCGCAATAGATAAGCAATAGTTGTTTGACTATCGGTGCTGTCATCGTGTTTATGATGGTATCGCCGATAGAGACTTAGACCCAAATCGACTATAGTTACGATTGTCAACAGACAAGCAATGGTCAGTCGACTAATATTATAGTAGTTGTAGGGAATGGTTGGTCGCGATCGACGACCTACTCCTACTGATGTCCATATGATATACGGGGCGACAATTGTTAGGAAACCGGTTGTAAACCAAACGCAAACAGTATCGGTAAAACATGGACTCAGTTTTGGTGAATTAGTTAACCAAATTTGATCAATGTCCTAGGTTGTATAATATATGTATACAATGTATATTATAAATGTTAGACTAGATTTGTGTGTGTGTATGTGTGTGTGTGTTTGTGTACAGTATGTGTGCGTTTTAAGCATATTATATTACTATATCCACACTTAATTGATAATTTATTATTAGTAGATAAACTTTATACTTAACAATTTAAATAAAAATAAATTAAATAAACATTACATAGTGTGTAAAACACACACACACACACACACACACACACACACACACACACACACACACACACACACACACACACACACACTCACACACAAACTTACACACACTCACTCACTGATACACAACAATAAACAACAAATTACTTACCCAAAATGGTGTGTCACAGATATCATTAAAATATATTTTATCATAGATAGTCATTATTAGTAATAATAATTACACATAAACACACACACACAAAATATAATATAAACTATATAACTTAAATATAATAATTTACAATAGTTTTAATAACATTTATTATTATTATTATTATTATTAGTTACTTTTTTAGTGTAATTTATTAAAGTTTAATATAATTTGTATTCAAAAAAATTGTTGTTTTTTGTTTGATAAAAACTAAGATTTAAGTTACTTTTATGAAATATAAGCTAAAATATAATATATATATATATATATATATATATATATATACTGTTGATATACAGTGTATAATATTTCACTAAACTAAACAAAAAATTATTATTATTATTATTTTTAGTTTTGTTACAACAAAGAAACTATTAATAATTTATATATAATAAATAATTTTATATATTTATTTTGTTGTTGATTTAGACATAATAATATGACATTGAAAAAAAATAGTTTTTTTTAACTTTTTTTTTATTACTTATTATTTTTTATGTGATCTTCAATATTCAATTTATTTCACAAATATAAGCAGTAGTTATTTTTTTTTAAATTGTTGTTTGAATAATAATTTGTTTGTCTATTTTGCTAATAATAATAACAGTATTTATACATTGTATATAGAAATGTACAGTATCGGCTATTTACTGGTTAGGGTCTGTACACATATTACGTTCGTACTTTTTTTATAAAACTAAATCTAGATCCCTCCCCTCCCCTATGTTCGCAAATGTTCGCATGTAGTTATTATAAACAAAAAATTACGTTCACATTTCCATAACCGCTAACCCCCCCCCCCACCACCACAACTAAAAAATAAAATATCTAAATTCGAACGTTCTTAAGATAACTAACCCTCCATTACCTCTAGTTTGCAAAAATTCGCTTTGGCTGACCCACCCTCCCCTCAAGTGCGAACGTAATATGTTAATCACCCCTTACTTATATATACAGTGTATATATATAAGAAGATTCGCCTGTTATCATACAAAACTGTGTTATCATTAAAATAATAATTTATGTATTTATTTTTGATAAACTTTTTTCTGTTTGTATATATGTTTATCACATATGTAACAAATATACATATATACAATGTATGTGTGTGTATGTGTGTGTATGTGTGTGTATGTGTGTGTATGTGTGTGTATGTGTGTGTGTATGTGTGTGTATGTGTGTGTATGTATGTGTATGTGTGTGTATATGTGTGTATATGTGTGTATGTGTGTGTATATGTGTATGTGTGTTTAGCTATGAGTATGTATGTGTTAGGGTGTGTGTGTGTGTGTGTTTTTGTAGGTATATGTACGTATGTGGGTGGGTGTGGGTATATATGAGATTATAGGTGTGGGTGTGTATAGATCTATTTTTCTATGCTATAAATATATAAAAATAATTTTTAATTGTGTGTTATTTTTTGATAAAAAAAGTAAATAAATAAATACTGTATTAAAATTTATTAGATTCTCAAAATTACAAAAAATAAATTCAAAATAATAAATTACATACTGTTTTATAAGTGTTTTGTAAAACTGTTATTTCTATTTAAATTGTAAATATTTAATATCATTTAAAATAATTGATATTAAAACTAATAATAATTTCCCAATTGATATCATCAATAATAAACATATTTTAAATAAATAAAACTGAAAATTATTATTATTATTATATTAATTAGTTTTATGATAACTGTTAAAACAAAATCAAATGTTTATTATTTATTTTACGATACATTAGTTACCAAAAAAAATAAAATAAATATACACAACATATAAAACAATTTTTATTTTACTATATATTTATTTTATAATCTATTGAATTTTTCAACAACAAAAAAAATTGATATCAAAAAATATACAGTATATGTAAAATTTTTTAAAAATAATTTAGCTTAATTTAGTTAACATTTAGATTATTATTTTATTTAAATTAGAAAATTTAAAAAATAATAAACTAAATAAATAAATAAGTAAACTCATTTTAAATATAATCAAATAAATTAAATAAACTCAAACGGGTACTAAAAAAATTAATGTAAATTATATGGTGAAAATAATAATAGTCATGTTGTATATCCTATTTACTTCCCGGAGCTTGATTTTTTGGGGTTGGCTATCATAAACTAAACAACAACAAAATTAAAACTATTTTATTGTATAGGAAGCGGTAGTATAATATTATAGATGTGATTATCAATAGAAAAATTACATTAGATTATAGCCAACAACAAAAAATATACTAAAAAAATAATTTTTTACTATTTTATACTATAATATTTGTCTAAAACAAACAAACAAAAAATTGTTTCTTTGTTTATATATATATATATATATATTAAATAAAAAAAGTTTATATTTCATAAAAAATCATTTAGATTTTTTAATTATATTAAAATCTAAATTAACTAAATAATAATTTTTTAGTAATTAATTTTAGTAAACTTTATTTTTATTAATATTAAATTCAATAATTTGTATTAATATATATTGATATTATATATATAAAAAAAAATAAACAAACAAACAAACAAATAACTCATTAAACTAAATAAAAATATATATTATTTTTAATTAATTAATTTTTTTTTATTAGTTAAGCAAAAATTGTGAAACAATTTCACGAAATTCACGGACAAAATTCCTATGAAATCCATGCGAACCGTTTGGAAACCATACTAGTCGTGCATCCGATAGATTTTCAACCAAATAGTCGGCGTGTTTCGGCTCAATCTGACCATCTTGTTTGCCGTGCATTACCAGACACGGCTGTCCAATCAGTTTCAACTGATCACGGGTACAGATAGTATCGTAAGCAGTGAATGCGTCGACCCATTCCGGCCATAAACGCCGTAACAATTGTCGGTCGTAGTTATCGCTGAATCCTTGTAAGTCCTTATCCGACCACTGACTGACATCACGATCCGACCGAAAATGTTGTCTCTCATTGTCCGATACGTAGGCATTGGCCGAACATAAAACTAGCCGTTGGACAGCATCGGGATGTCTGTAGGCCAGTATCAGTGCAGTACAGCCGCCATTACTCCAGCCTAACACCGAGTACTTAGTGTAGCCTAAAGTCTATAAATACTTTTTTTAATTAACTTATACTAGTATTAATAACTATAGTAACTATTTGTTTGTTTAATTATTATTAAAAACCTGCATAAAATTGGCCGCCATTTCCGCATCGGTATCGAAATAGTTATCCCATTGACGCTCCGGTGGTCTACTATAGCCATAACCGGGCGGATCCCATGCTATTAGCGTAAAATTTTCCGACCAATTATTATCGTCTAATTGATGGCTAAAATCGCTTCTACCGCTTCCTATTGTAAAATAATTAATAAGTTTTAATATTATTATTATTATTATTATTTTGTTTAGTTTATGATACCCTAAACCTAAGGCTCCGGGAAGTAATAGTAAAACATGTGAACCGTTGCCAACTTTTTCATAGTGTATATCCACGCCATTAACATTGATTTTATTACCCGTTTGAGGCATTTATTATTAATATTATAAATATTTTTATTTATTTATTTTTTTTTGTAGATATGTTTTATTTTATTATTTTTATTATTAATAAAATACAGAAACTTTTTTTTTGCTTAAAAATTACTAATAAGTAGATTTAGTTTAAGGTTTTAATAAATTATTTTTGAAAATAAAATAATTTATTAATTTTTTTTTTAATAATCATTGTCATAAATATTTGACATATTTTTTTATTTCAATAAACAGTGTCTATAATACTGTACTTAAGTTTCGAACAATTTTTTTAAGAGACGGAAATTTCCCAATAATTTCAATTTTATTAAAAATTTTTAAAAAATTGTGAAAATATTTTTAATATATTTTTTTCTATTATTTAATAATAATCATACAAATGTTTTTCTAAAATATGATTCTCAATTATTATGACTAAAAAATAAATTCTATGAGAATTTCCAGAAAACAGGGAATATATAAAATTTATAATATATAAGGAATTTTCCTTAACTTTAACTATACTGTAAAATAATAATAATAATAATAAAATACAATAATACATGTATTCATTAATTGTTTACGTGTAATTAGTTGTAATATTATATTATTTTTATATTCAAAAAAATACAATTTAAACATTAATTTAAAAACTATTTAAATAATTCAATATATATATGATATCATATATTTAATACAGAATTTAGTATTTAAATTATAAAATAAAAATAAATTAAAACTAAAGTAATATTAGTTAACATTAAATATTTTTTTGTAGACACTATTTTAATACAGTATATATATATATATATAATTAACTGATACCACATAGATGTCCGCCGCCATCGACAAACAGTATTGATTGTTGACTACTACTACTAGTAGTAGTGATGACTGACAACTGGGAGGACGGGTAGATGGATGATGAGGTAGTGGTGGTGGTGGTGGTTACCAGTGCTGCCACAGTATTGGCCACATCGTCGGCATTGCCTACTCGTCGTACGGGTAGTGACCGTCCATACAGTAATTCTTCAGCTAATTTGTCTTCAATACTGATCTGCGGTGTGTGTATTGCGGCCGGACTTTAATTGATATAATTGATTGAATAAAATAATAAAAATAAAACACATTTAAAAAAATAATTATTACTTAACACTATTTACACGAACACCCCGGTCGGCCAATTCTGTGGCCAGACATTTGCTAAACATATCCAGTGCACACTTGGACATACAGTACGGGCCAGTGGTCATCATCATAGGATCGGCTGAAACTAACGGCTGAATAGAGTTTAGACTAGAAATGTTGACTATATGGCCGCCGCTGGGACTATCAATCAGATACGGTATGGCCAGTCGTGTGATGGCTACTATTGATCGTAAATTGGTGTCCATTATGGTATCAAATGCAATCATACTATTAATATATGACTGGTCATCGACTTCAGCAATACCGGCACTGTTGACCAGAATGTCTATTTTGCCAAATTGTTTGCCAACCCGATTGACTAGTTGGTCGATATCAGTGGCCACTAGTAGGTCGGCTATAATACCGATAGCCTGTTGTTGTTGTTTTTGTCCTATTATTGATTGGCATCGGTCGACCACCCAATCGATACGCTGGCCATTCCTACCGGTAACGACTACATGAGCTCCCAGTGAACATAGTTTATAGGCAATGGCCTCACCGATACCCGATGACGACCCTAATTGTAAAATACAAAAAATATATATATAAATAATTAGTTAAATATTTATAATATAAAGTTATAATAATTATTTTTCTTCAATAACTTATACCGTAATAATAAAAATAATAGATATTATTATTATTAGTATTTTATTTACCTGTTATTAAAGCAACTTTATTATTCATATATTAAATTATTTATTTTTTATAAATTTATATTTTATAAATTTAATATATATATTAATATTTAAATGTGTATATAAGTTGTTGAAATAAATAATTATATATTACTATATCTAATTTTTTTAGTTGTATAATAATTTAATTATTTTATTAAAAAATTTTTAATTAAAATATAAATATTTTCCTAATCTATTATAAATTAATAATGATAATAATAATCAAATTTATATCTACTGATAATGTTATTTAGTAATTATTATTTTTTTTTTGTTAATCATGCTAAATGTTTTTTTGTATTATAAAAAATAATAGTTATATTATATTTTATATATTTTAAAAATGTTAAATAAATTTGTTTTATTATTTTCAATTATAAAATTTTACTATATTATAATATTTAAAACAAAATTATTATTTATCTCTATTTTAATATATATAACAAATAAAATATATTTTTAATTATTTTTATTGTTATTTTAAGAAATATATAGTTTACAAAATTTAAATGTTAGCTAATAATTATCAATAAACTAAATTATTAATAATAAAATACTAAATATTAAAAAACTAATAATTAGAGATAAAGCTTAAAAAATTAAACAAAAAAATATTTTAGATTATTCTTATTATTTAAAAAAATATATTTTAGTGTAAAATTATTATAATTTTATTATTAAAAAAAATATTCAATATTTTTTTTGTGTATTTTAATTTAGCAAAAATTCAGTTACAATATCCCGAAATTCATTAACAAGTTTCCAATGTATAGCGTGACCGGCATCGGGAAACCTACGAAGCTTAGAGTCAGGTATATTAGCAGCCAAATAGCCGGGATGTTCGGCAGCTATTTCCCGATCCTGATTGCCGTGCAATATCAGACACGGTTGGCGTACGAGCGGTAAATCCCGGCAACAAATATCATCGTAGCGGACATACCTATCGATAAACTGGTTCCACATACGGGTATATTCATCGGTACTGCCGTACAGATCCAGGAAATCTTGTTTAGTTTGTTGACTCCATCCCCGGGTATCTCTGAGTTGCTGCCATGCTTGTTTATCTTGCTGGCTCATGTAGGCCAGTGCACCCCATACGATCAGTTTGTCCACTGGCCCGGGATCATCGGCATCGGCAGCAGAAGCAGCAGCATTGGCCGCAATAATCAGTGCAGTGGTACCACCGTTACACCAGCCCATCAGCGAGTATTTATTATAGCCTAATGTCTTATTAATTATATATATATATATATATATATATATAGTTAGTCTATATATCATAGTTAGTCTATATATCATAGTTAGTCTATATATATATATATATATAGTTAGTCTATATATATATAGTTAGTTAGTCTATATATATATATAGTTAGTTAGTCTATATATATATAGTTAGTTGGTTAGTTACCCTCATCAAATCGGCCGCCATTTTGGCGTCCTGCCTAAAATAGTCGTCCGCCCAATTACGTTCGGGTGGTCTACTATGTCCATAGCCGGGCGGATCCCAGACAATACTTGTAAAGTTTGGCCACCATTTCGGGTCGTCAAGTATTGTATGAAAATCCAGTCTACCTGAGCCTTGATTATCGTTTAAATAACAATAATAATATTTAATTTTTTTTTGTAATAATAATTAATATAAAAAATAAATAAATAAAAATATTTTTTTTATCTATACCTACAGCCGCTGGACATAAAAGTATTATATGACTACCGGTTCCCACTTTTTCATAATAAATGTCTATACCGTTGACATTAATTTTTTGGCCAATTGAAATAGACATTTAAAAATATAATTTTTAAAAAAAAATATTTATATATATATATAAAAAATAGTTTATTAGGTTTTTATTAATTAGATATTTAATAATTTCATAAATTTTTGTTGTTGTTGTTAATTGTTTATCATTTTATGAAAAAAATTAAATAAATTTTTATTGTATTTTATTAAATAATTATTTATTATAGGACTAAAAAACTGCAATGTCATACACAAAAAAAATAATACGTGTATTTGACACAGTTTTTTAATATTATCAAAAATATAATATACATTTAACATAATATTATAGAGATTGTAAAGTATAGTTATTTTTTTAATAATCAAAAAAATTAATAAATTTTAAAAATTTCGATTATTTTTTATTATTTGTTATATATATTATAATATATTTTTTTAGTAAAACATTTATTTAAAAAAAATTATAAATATATCATATAATAAAAATTAATAAATATAAAATTTAACAAAAACTTAACAAAAATTAAAAACCTATAAATGTTTGATTTAAAAAAAATTGTTTAATTTAAAATAATAATTTTGATTTAGAAAAATATATTTTTTAAAAAATAACTGTTGTTATTGAAAATAATAATAAAAAAATAAATAAAAACTTAAAAATATATTAAAATAAAAAACTATAACAACAGCAACAATAAGTTTAACAATAGTTTTATTGTATTAACTATTCATACGACACATTGGCGGCCAAATGTCCGCCGTCGGTCACAACAATACTGCCGGTTATAAACCCGGCCACCGTATCGCTGGCCAAATAGGCAACAGTGTTGGCTATATCCTGACTCTGGCCAACCCTACCGACCGGATATTTCTGGCCAACTGTTTCGTATGTTTTGTCCACCATTTCTATCGGCAACTCAAATACATCCATAAAATTTGTGGCAACAGTCCCGGGTCTCAAAAAAAAATAAAATGTAATAATAAATATATTTTTTTTAAAAATATTTTACTACTAATTAATGATTAATATATTATATATATATATATTTAGTTATATAGACATACAGTATTGCATTAACTCGGATACGTTGGGGACCCAACTCTGCGGCCATACATTTGGTAAACATATCGACCCCGGCTTTCGACATACAATAAGGAGACAAACCATACAACTAAATAATAATTAAATTATAAAAATTATTGTAAAATTTTTTTTTATAAAAAAAATACTGTAATGAATGTAACGAAAAATGTTTTACTGATCTTTTCGATGCAATACTCGATATATTGATAATATTGCCGCGAGTTTTGGCCAAATGCGGGACACATTTGTGTGTCATATAAACCACTGAATTCAAGTTTGTTTTCAATGCCAGCGAAAATTGTTTCATATAATTTGTGTCATCAATTAACGCCATAATACCAGTGCCGGCATTGTTGACCAATACATCAATTTTGCCAAATGTTTGGACAGTTGTCTCAATCAGTCGATTACAGTCCTCTTCGTTAGTCAGATCGGCGACAACTTCCAGTGCAGTCAACTGTTTCGGTGACACATCTGTACATTGTTTGGCCACTTTGGCCACAGCATCGGCATTACGGCCGGTAACTACAACATTGGCACCCGATTTGGCAAACAGTATAGCAGTGGCCGCACCGATACCCGAACTCGAACCAGTTATCAGAGCTACCTTACCGTTGAAATCATACTTAAGCGACATTTTTTTGTTTTAAATACTTTTAATATATATTTAATATAATATTAAATAAAAAATTTTTTTTAATAGTCGTGTTTTCTATTAAAAATCTCAATACAAACTAAATTAATATTGTATTTAATTTTGTTTTTAATTAGTTTATTAATTTAATGATATAGCAAATAACTAAAATACTGTATAAAATATTTTTATTAGTTTTTTGATATGTATAGTACTGTATATGTATTATGTATATATATTTTTTTGATTTATTAAACTATTTGACAATTTATTATTTATTTTCTAAATATTGAATAAATATTGAATTACAAATGTTATAACTATAAAAAATATTTATTTTTTTCTGTTTTTAATTTTTTAAAAAATAGACATAATTGTTAAGTTATTTAAAAAAATACATAACGTTGCAAAACATTTTATTTTATTAATAAAAATTAAATTATTAATAAAATTAGTTAGCATTATATATATATATATATTACTATTAAATTTTTATACATTTGTATATTTACTATACATTATATATTTTGTATAATATATATTATTATATATATAATAGTGTTTTATATCTAACTATCCATAGGTCACGTTAGCGGCCAGATGTCCGCCGTCGGCTACCAGACAGGTGCCGGTTATAAACCCGGCCACAGTATCGCTGGCCAAATAGGCAACAGTGTTGGCAATATCTTGACTCTGGCCAACCCTACCGACCGGATATTTCTGGCCAATATCATCGTGTGCTTTATGTATGACATCATCGGATAAATCAAATACATTCAAAAAGTTGGTCACTATTGTTCCGGGTCTAGAAAATTGAAAATTTTTTAATTATCTTTTTTTTTTAAAAAAAGTATTATAAATAATAAATTAGCCTAAATAATATCTACATAAATATTATCATAATTATCGTAACATAATTATTGAATAAATTATTTAGTTTATTATAACAAACATAAAACTTAACTTATAATTCTAGATATATATATATATATATATATTATAACTTATTTATAAAAACACATCAAAAAACATAAGTAAATATATTTCAGTCAAAAAAGCTAAATAAATTTAAACAAATAAAATATATGTAAATATAATATTTTTAAAAAATATTTTTTTAATTAATTCAAATGAGTAATTTAAAATATCAACTAACTAATAAGATTTAAATTTTGTTGTTGAATGATCAATATTTTAATAAACTAAATAATAAACTAGATATAATTATTAGTTTTTTTTAAAAAATTAATTAATCTAGTTAGTTTTTACTTTATTGCCTTTTTGGAAATTTTCTAGTAAAAAAAGTATATATGGGTTTTAATATAATTATAAATTTATAATAATAATAATAATAAATTTTTTCATAAATATATATATATATATATGACTGATATATATATATATATATATATATATATATGACTGATATATATATATATATATATTGAAAGTATTATTATACATACAGTATTGCATTAACTCTAATACGTTTGGGTCCCAACTCTGCGGCCATACATTTGGTAAACATATCGACAGCTGTTTTGGACATACAGTATAGAGACATCCCAATCAACTAAATAATTATATTAATTAATTAATTAATTAAATTAAGTTAAAACTTGAATTTCTAGTTAAAATTATTAATATAATTAAATTAAAAAATATATATATATTTATAATTTACTGCTTGTTTCGCTGCAATACTGGATATATTGATAACATTGCCCCGAGTTTTGGCCAAATATGGCACACATTTGTGTGTCATATAAACCAATGAATTCAAGTTTGTTTTCAATGCCAGCGAAAACTGTTTCATATAATCTATGTTATCAATTGATGACATAATACCAGTGCCGGCATTGTTGACCAATATATCAATTTTGCCAAATGTTTGGACAGTTGTCTCAATCAGTCGATTGCAATCCACTTCTACAGTAATATCGCCGACAACTTCCAGTGCCGACAACTGTTTCGGTGACACATCTGTACACAGTTTGGCCACTTTGGCCACAGCATCGGCATTACGGCCGGTGACTACAACATTGGCACCCGATTTGGCAAACAGTATAGCAGTGGCCGCACCGATACCTGAACTCGAACCAGTTATCAGAGCTACCTTTCCGGTGAAATCATAATTAATAGGCATTTTGTTTTTAAAAACTGTTTTAAAAAAGATATTTAATATTAAATAATTTTTTTTTTAATAGAATCGTGTTTTTTATTAAAACTTTCAAAACATACTAAACTAATATTGTATTAAAAATATTTTCTTATTTTTATAAAATTTTATGACAAAGCAAATAACATAAATTTTTTATTTTAATGTATATATAATATATATATATATATTTAAAAATACAGTATACTAAAAATTATTATAAATATCTACTATTAATTTACAATATTTTTTACTTTATTAAATACTATTTAACAAAATTATATTTATTATTAAATTTTTTTTAAACACTACATGTATATCGATTTGAGTTTAATAATAATTAATAATAATATTAATTATATAATATATTAATCGATATTGTATTTTGTTAATTTAAATATAAAATAATAATTATATTTATAACATATCAAATACAATATTCAAAATAAACATATATATATATATATACAAGTATTATAAATTATTTTACTTATTAGTGTAGTTATAATAAATTTTTTTTTAATACAAACTAAACACTATTTATAACAGTTTTATAATATTTTAAACTTTGGTTAAAAATAATATAAAATAAATAATATAAAATCCATTTATCTATTATAATAATAATAATTTTTATAAAATAAGGAGTTAAATACAAAAAATAAATTCTCATTTTTCATAGGAAAGTAAATGTATATTATTTTTGTGGGAATGTTCCCATTAGAATTTGGGAAAGTTGCCCAAATGTTTACCATAATGTATATTATTTTTATACATTTGTTACCAATTGCCTTAAATAAAAATGAAAACAAGTACTAAATAAAAACTATTTATTTAATTATTTAGTTATCAGTTATTTATTTGTCTTAAAAACAAAATAATTTAGATTTACAACAATAACAACAAAACAATTTAATAACTATTTTTTGTTGTTGTTATGTTGTTTGTAATTATTAATAAAACAAATTATTTTTTAAAAAATCAATTAAAAATTTTCGCTAATAAAAGTGTACTATAAATAAAAAATTTTTTTATAATACTATATTAACTATAATAGATATTATTATTATTATTATTACTACTAAACATTGGCGGCAATATCGCCGCCGTCGGCTATCAGACAAGTGCCGGTCAGAAACCCGGCCGCCGTATCACTGGCCAAATAGGCAACAGTGTTGGCAATATCCTGACTCTGGCCAATCCTACCGACCGGATATTTGGCGCCCATTTCAACGATTGATTGATCGATAATTTCTTTCGGTAATTCATATGAATTTGTAAAGTTTGTCTCCACATAACCGGGACTTATATATATATAGAAATATATATATATATATATATATATATAGTAAGCAAATAAACAAAATTATAATTAAAATATATATTTTAAATATACTGTATATGTATATACAGTAGTATTTAGTTATATAGACATACAGTATTGCATTGACTCTGATATGATGTTTGGGTCCCAACTCTGCGGCCATACATTTGGTAAACATATCGACTCCGGCTTTTGACGTACAATAAGCCGAAAGTATATAAAACTTTAAAGATATTCATGAAATAATAAAAATAAAATTTAAAGTAAAAAAATATAAATAATTAAATTAATTTTATATATATATCTTTTTTAAAAAAAATCTATTTATATAGTTTTACATATTTTTTCGCTGCAATACTCGATATATTGATAACATTGCCCCGAGTTTTGGCCAAATATGGCACACATTTATGGGTCATATAAACCATTGAATTCAAGTTTGTTTTCATAATTAATGAAAATTTTTCCATATAATCTGTGTCGTCAATTGATGAGAGAAAACCAGCGCCGGCATTGTTGACCAATATATCAATTTTGCCAAACGTTTGGACAGTTGTCTCAATCAGACGATTACAGTCCTCTTCGTTAGTCAAATCGCCGACAACTTCCAGTGCAGTCAACTGTTTCGGTGACACATCTGTACACTGTTTGGCTACTTTGGCCACAGCATCGGCATTACGACCGGTGACTACAACATTGGCACCCGATTTGCTAAACAGTTGAGCAGTGGCCGCACCGATACCCGAACTCGAACCAGTTATCAGAGCTACCTTTCCTGTGAAATCATACTTAAGCGACATTTTGTTTTTAAATACTGTTTTAGATATTTAATATTTAATATATGTGTTTAATAGTTGTGTTTTTTTTTATTAAAACTCTCAATACATACTGAATTAATATTTTAATTATTGTATTAAAAATATTTTGTTATTTTATAATTTCTATGACATAGCAAATAACAAAAATTTTTAGTATTAGCCTAGAAATTACATTTTGAATTAATTATTTACAATAAATATTAATACATGTATTGTATATTTTTTCTTATATGATAACAAATATATTTTTTAATTATACAAAAAATTATTATTATATACTACTTTAATATAAACTATTAATTATTAATACAATATTTGAAACATTTAGTTAAACAATTCTAGCTAAAAATTATTTAAAACAATTTTTTTAAATATTATTTATTTATAATTAAATTATAATAATTTTTCCAATATGTATATCAATTATATTGAGATATTGTTACTAAAAATTAATTACATTATTTATAAACATTTTAGTAAATAAAATTAAAGTATTTTATTATTTAAAATCATACAATTATTATGAATTTGTTTCTATAATAAATAAATAAAAATAATACTAAATTATTTAATTAAAAACAACAAAATACACAATAATACTGAAT
The DNA here is from genome assembly GCF_028296485.1 of Oppia nitens. Lineage (NCBI taxonomy): Eukaryota > Metazoa > Arthropoda > Arachnida > Sarcoptiformes > Oppiidae > Oppia > Oppia nitens. The sequence goes on along the minus strand of NW_026533195.1, from coordinate 2,277,107 downwards.
CTAATAATTAAATATATTTGTAAATTTATCTTATTATTATTATTTTATTTTAAAAAAATAAATAATTTATTTAATGCTAGTTATGACTACTAGCTTTCAAATCACTTAATAAATTATTAAATTTTTATAATATTTATTGAAAATTAATAACTACTGTTTAACTATATAATAAAATTTATTTATTATTGAAAAAATTTTATACAGTAAATGATTTTTTTACAAATATTTTACTGTATAATAAGTTTATTATAATATTTATAAAATTTTTCAATTATTAGGATTTTGAATAAAATTTAATAATATTTAATAAATGATAACTACAATATATGCTTATAAATAATATATTTAAAGTTTAGTAATTTATAATAAAAAAAATAATAATAAATAAATAACTTTATGATCTAAATTAGCATTAATACTGTTTTTTATAATTATAAAATATTTTTTAAATATATTATATATTTTATATATTTAAATATATAATTATATATCAATTATTTTAATTGACTCAACACTTGTTGACTTTCGCCCTCAAACGATAGATTAGCGGCCAGATGTCCGCCGTCGGCCACAACAATACTACCGGTCATAAACCCGGCCGCCGTATCACTGGCCAAATAGGCAACAGTATTGGCTATATCCCTGCCCTCACCCGATCTGCCGACCGGATATTTAGCGCCAATTGCATCGTGTATTTTGTGGACAATAGCTTCGGGTACACCCATACGTGTAACAAAATTGGACATAACTATACCGGGACTGTAATTAATTAATTAATTAATAATAATAATAATTAGTATATTAATTATAAAAATAATTACTATTTATTACTAATTTTTTAGTATAATATAGTGTTATATATATATATATATAAATACTAAATTAAATAATTTTTTTTAAAAATATTTTAATTACTTGACTGAAATTTGACATAACTATACCGGGAATGTAATTAATTAATAATAATATCATTGATAGTAGTAATAATAATAATAATTAGTATATTAAATTATAAAAAAATATAATTAACTATTAATTAATTAATTAATAAAATATTAATTAAATATTTCGTATAATATACAGTGTTTACATATATATATATATACGGTATATATATACTGTATATATATATATATATTATAAATACTAAATTAAATAATTTTAAAAAATATTTCAATTACTTGACTGAATTAACTCTAATACGTTTGGGTCCCAACTCTGCGGCCATACATTTGGTAAACATATCCAGTGCTGCTTTCGACATATTATAAGCTGAAACACTATTACCCTAATTGTTATATATATATATAGAAAAACATAATTAATTAATTAAATAAATATTATAAAATAAAAATATAATAATTATAATTATAATAATTATCTTAATTACCGCCGACATGTGCGACACATTACTCGATATATTAATAATATTGCCATTAGTTTTGGCCAAATGTTCAACACATTTATGGGTCAGATATACCACTGAATTCAAGTTAGTTTGCATTAGATTTTTATAATTTTCATAGAAATCCTGTTTATAGACATCAGTCCTGATGGCTATACCGACATTGTTGACCAATACATCCAATTTGCCAAACTTTTGGACAGTTGAGTGAATCAGACGATCGCAATCCGATTCATTAGTTAGATCGCCGACCACTTCCAATGGTTTCAACTGTTTCGGCGACTCATCAGTACATTGTTTGGCCACTTTTCTGACACCGTCGGCATTACGTCCGGTTACCACAACATTGGCACCCGATTGGGCAAACAATAGAGCAGTGGCCGCACCGATACCCGAACTCGATCCGGTAACCAGAACTACTTTACCAGTGAAATCATAGTTAACAGACATTTTTTGTTTGTTTATAAAACTTTTTAATAATTAATAATTTAATTAAAAATATTTAAGTTTAGTATTATTATTATTAATACAAAAACTAAAGATTGTGTAAATGTCTACAATTAAAACATTTTATTTATATATATATATATAAATATTAAAGCAGAACTCAAGCACACAATGTTTTATAGTGCATTTGTATTACACAAAAAAAACTAGTTTGTCCTTGATCATTATTATTATTATTATTGTAATAATTATATAGTAACTTAGTAGTACACATATTGTATATACATTTATATATATATATATATATATATTGAAAATCAATTGCATTTTAGTAAATTGCATGCATAACATTGCGTTTAGTGCAAATAGTAATAATAATAATCTAACATAATTATATTGTAATTAAATATATATTAGTAGTTGGTCATGTAATTTTACTAACTGTAAATAAATTTTAACAAATATAAACTATCATAATAAACAATGAAATTGTTTTTAAAACAAAAATATATTAAGTATATATTACTAAATAATTTACTAAATATACTACTACTATGCAATCAATGTAAATTAAAATTGTCCATTTAATTTAAATAATTAAAAAAATTTTTTTTAATAATTCTATATTTATAAATTATTTTTTATATAAGTATACAAATATACTTTGTTTTAACTATAAGTTAAAAATAAATTTTCTACTAAAACTGTATTATACTTGTTTTAAACATTACAATTATAATGAAATAATTTACTAATCTTTATCCATACAATTGACTATAACTGTGAAATTATTAATTTAATTACTAGTTATTATAGTATTTAATATTACTTATGCTAAAATATATATAATAAATATAAAATATTATTTTAAAAAATAAAAATATATATTTCTAAACATTTAATATTATTATTATTAAATTTAATTTAAATATCACAATATAGTATTAAAATAAATACATTATTTAAGATTATATAATAATTAATCTAATTTTAGCTATAAATTTTTATTACAATTTTTATTTATAATAATTTTAAATACATTAATACTTTTAAAATTGTCTGTAAATCAAAAAATAAACTATAATAATAAAGTATAACATTATAACTTAAATATTTTAATAAAAAAATAAATTAGTACTTTTATTGTATTGTATTAATTGTTCAATTAATTGCATTAATAATATAAAAATGTAATAAAAATTCAATCAAATATTATATATCAATATATATAAATATATAATAATTACAGTATTTAACTATCAATTTTCTAGTTTACGAGCTTCGGCATCAAATGAGACATTGGCGGCCAGATGTCTGCCGTCGGCCAAAACAATACTACCGGTCAGAAACCCGGCCGCCGTATCACTGGCCAAATAGGCAACACTATGGGCAATATCTTCAGGCCGGCCAGCCCTACCGACCGGGTATTTGGCAGCCGCTGCCGAATACAGTTGGTCGGCAACCGATTTCGGTGCACCGAAATTAGTGACAAAATTTGAATTAACAATTGCTGGACTAAATTGATGAAACAATTAGAGAAATTTAATAATTATGTTATAAAATAATAATTATTTTTTATATATATAAAAAAAATATCAATTACTTGACTGAATTAACTCTAATACGTTTGGGTCCCAACTCTGCGGCCATACATTTGGTAAACATATCCAGTGCTGCTTTGGACATATGATAAGCTGAAGCACAGTTAGCCTAAAAAAATTTTAATAATAATAATAATAATAAATTATTATTATTAGTATTTAACAAAACAAATATACAACAAGTAATAGTATTACAATATTATAATTTGTATTTAAACTAAACTTTTATATTATTTATAACTTTTTAATAAACTAATTAATTAGTACTAAAAGTGTACTAAAAAAAAGCTATTACAAATACTGTCTGTCTGTGTGTGTGTGTGTGTGTGTGTGTGTGTGTGTATGTGTGTGTGTGTGTGTGTAAATAAATTCTCTAAAAATAAATGTCTAAAAAATAATAATAATAATAATGCTTTAAATTAAAAAAAATTAAACAAATATTTTTATCTGGTTTAAAATAATTTTTAATTAACTGTATTTTTAATTATTTGTAAATTTAATTTAATTATCTGTAAATTTAATTATAATCTAACAAATAGTTTAGTATAATAATAATAATTATTATTATTATTATATATTGAATATATTGTGAATATATCTTTTATATAACTATATAACTATATAACTATATATATTTTGTATATATATTAAACAAAGTAGTCATACATATTAATTGATTAAATTATTTTTAAAAATGTTTTTTTTAAATAATTTTCAATGAATAGGTTATTAAATAGGTAACAATTAGAAGTAGTTAGAATTAATTATCAATATAAAATTATTATTAAAAAAAATATAATTATTTTTTGTCTAAATTATAAAATATATATTCGTTAATCAACGTTAACATTGGCGGCCAGATGTCCGCCGTCGGCCAAAACAATACTGCCGGTCAGAAAGCCGGCCGCCGTATTACTGGCCAAATAGGCAACAGTATTGGCAATGTCCTCCGGCTGGCCAATCCTACCGACCGGATATTTACGGCCAGCTTCGGCGTACATATTGTCGATTACTGTTTCCGTTAAACCCATATTGTCAAAAAATTACTGTTTACAGCTCCGGGACTTATTTTTTTTATTAATTTGGTGAGTTGTTGTTATTATAAATAAATTTTTTTATAAAAAAATAATTATCAACAAAAATAAAAAACAAAATAATATAAAAATATTTGTCTAATAAATCAATTCAATTACTTGACTGAATTAACTCTGATATGATGTTTGGGTCCCAACTCTGCGGCCATACATTTGGTAAACATATCCAGTCCTGCTTTGGACATACAGTACGCGGAACTGTCGCTAAACTATTGTAATATATAAATAAATTACTTAATTAATTAGTTTTTTAAAAAAAAATTCATAAAACATTTTTTCTATAAAAACTAATTAAATATAAAATACCATTATTTCGGATCCAATATCCGATATATTGATAATATTGCCCCCAGTTTTAGCCAAATATGGGACACATTTATGTGTTAGATATACCACTGAATAGAGATTTGTTTGAATAATAGTTTGAAAGTTTTCATAATAGCCATCATCGGTAATATTGGCTAACTTATCGATTCCTGCATTGTTGACCAATATATCAATTTTGCCATAGGTTTGGACAGTTGTCTCAATCAGTCGATTGCAGTCCTCATCGTTAGTCAAATCGCCGACAACTTCCAGTGCTGGCAACTGTTTCGGTGATACATCTTTACATTGTTTGGCCACTTTGGTCACACGATCGCCGTTACGTCCGGTAATTACAACATTGGCACCCGATTTGGCAAACAATAAGGCAATGCCTTCGCCAATACCCGAACTCGAACCGGTAATCAGTACTACCTTTCCGGTGAAATCATAACTTACAGACATTTTTTTCTGGTTATTGGATAAGTTTTTATTATTTTAAAAAAATAATATTAATAATATTATAAGTTTGAAATTGTATATTAAGTTTTTGTTTGTTGTTTTGGTATTATTATGAATACTAATAATAACAATAATAACTGAATTAAACTAAACTATAGAAACACTAGTATTTATACTTTTATTTTATTTTTTAATATTCATTAATTAATAGTAGTTAAGTAAATATATGATATTACAGTTACAATTATTATAATAATTAATGTTTTTATAGTACATATTACAGTCATTAAATTAACAGACAAATATATTTTTTAGGTAAAATTAAAATAATAATGATAATAGATTTTATATTTTTATTTAATAATTTTTTTTTAGAAAAAAAGGTATATTAACTATAAAAAATCAATTTTATTTATTTTGTTTGCAATACTGTTGCCTAGATCTGGCCAGTAATACGGCGGACAGGTTTATAACCGGCAATATTGTGATCTGGCCGACGGCGGACATCTGGCCGCTAACGTATCACTCGAGATAGACAAACACAAAATTTGTTTGAAACAATTGATTTGAAATAATAATATAATAATAATAATAATAGTTATTGAAAATTAATTAAATTTTAAAATAAAATCTATTATAATTAAAATATCAAATTAAGTTATATAATGATAATACAATTATTTCAATTGATTAATCATTTTATTTATTAATAATATATTTTTAATTAATAATAATAAATTAGTAGTTATTTATTTTATTTTTTGACTTCAAAGTTCTACTGTAATTATTGGTTCATTTAAAATAAAATTTATTAAGAAACTTGAAAAATTTAGATGTCATTCAATTTTAGTATATCATAATAATAATAAAAATTAATAAATTTATTAAAAATATATATAATATTATTATTATTGTTAGCATTTTGTGTTTTTGAAAAAAATAAAATTTAGAAAATGACTAAGTACAATGAAATAATTAACTAATGTATATCAATACAATTGACTTTAAATGTAAAATTATTAATTTATTTACTAATTATTATAGTATTTAAGAATAAATTTGCTAAAATATATAATAAAAATATACATTTCCAAACATTTTATTATTTAGTATTAAATTTAATTTAAATAATAATTTTAATTAAAATAATTACATTATTTAAGATTATATAATAATTAATCTAATTTTAGCTATAAATTTTTAATACATTTTTTATTTATAATAATTTTAAATACATTAATAATTTTTATACATTAATACTTTTAAAATTGACTGTAAAACAAAAATAACAACTATAATAAAAAACTATAACTTTATAACTACTGTAGAATAATATAATAAAAATAAATTAAAAACTTTTAATGTGTTTTAAAGATAATAAATAATAAAATATTACTGCAATTCAATCAAATATATACTGTATATATAATAATGATTACAGTATTTAACTATCAGTTTTCTAGTTTGCGAGCTTCGGCATCAAATGAGACATTGGCGGCCATATGTCCGCCGTCGGCCAAAACAATACTACCGGTCAGAAACCCGGCCGCCGAATCACTGGCCAAATAGGCAACAGTTTGGGCAATATCTTCAGGCCGGCCAGCCCTACCGACCGGGTATTTGGCAGCCGCTGCCGCGTACAGTTGGTCGGCAACCGGTTTCGGTGCACCGAAATTAGTGACAAAATTTGATTCAACAATTGCTGGACTATTATATATTAATAATAAAAAAAAATTAATAAATATTATTATGTTATGAAATATTATTAAAAAAAAAGTTTTATATCAATTACTTGACTGAATTAACTCTAATACGTTTGGGTCCCAACTCTGCGGCCATACATTTGGTAAACATATCCAGTGCTGCTTTGGACATATGATAAGCTGAAGCACCACTACCCTAAAAAAATAATTAAAAAAATAAATTATTATTATTTAACAAAACAAATATTTTACTTACAGATGATATTTTCGACACTAGACTCGATATATTAATAATATTGCCATTAGTTTTGGCCAAATGTTCAACACATTTATGTGTCAGATATACCACTGAATTCAAGTTTGTTTGCATTAGATTTTTATAATTTTCATAGAAATCCTGTTTATATACATCAGTTTTGATGGCGACGCCGACATTGTTGACCAATATATCCAATTTGCCAAACGTTTGGACAGTTGTCTCAATCAGACGATTGAGATCCTCTTCATTGTTGACATCGCCGACAACTTGCAAAGCTTTCAACTGTTTCGGTGATACATCTGTACACTGTTTGGCCACTTTGGCCACACGATCGCCGTTACGTCCGGTAATTACAACATTGGCACCCGATTTGGCAAACAATAAGGCAATGCCTTCGCCAATACCCGAACTCGAACCGGTAATCAGTGCTACCTTTCCGGTAAAATCATAACTTACAGACATTTTTTTACTGGTTATTTGGTTTAGCTTTTATTATTAAATTAATATTTAATTAAAAATATTTAAGTTTATTACAAAAACTAAAGATTGAAACTAATGTTTCAAATAAAACATTTTATTTATATATATAAATATTAAAGCAGAACTCAAGCACACAATGTTTTATAGTGCATTTGTATTACAAAATAAAACTAGTTTGTCCTTGATCATTATTTTTATTATTATTGTTATAATTATATAGTAAATTAGTAGTATACATATTGTGTATATATTTATATATATTTATTGAAAATCAATTGCATTTTAGTAAATTGCATGCAAACATTGCGTTTAGTGCAAATAATAATAATAATAATAATAATAATAATAATAATAATAATAATAATAATAATCTAGTATAGTTATATTGTACTTAAAATATATACAGTAAATAGTACTGTAATTTTACTAACTGTAACTAAATTTTAACAAATATAAACTATCATAATAAACAATGAAATTATTAAAAAAATAAATTAATTAAGTATATATTAAATAAGCTACTATTATGCGATCAATGTAAATTAAAATAATAACTTATTTTATCATTTATTGTTAGTTAATTTAAATAATTTAAATAAAAATTCTTAATTAATTCTATATTTATAAATTATTTAATATATAATATACAATAATACTCTGTTAAACTATGTTACAAAAAATAATTTATTTTACTAAAATTGCATTAAACTAGTTATTATATTAATTTTGCAAAAATATATAATAAAAATAAAATATTATTTTAAAATATAAAAATATATATTGCCAAACATTTTATTATTTAGTATTAAATTTAATTTAAATAATAATTTAAATAAAAATAATTACATTATTTAATATTATATAATAATTAATTTTATTTTAACTTTAAATTTTTATTTCAATTTATAATAATTTTAAATACATTAATACTTTTAAAATTGTCTGTAAAAAACAATAATAATAAACTAATAAAGTTTATAACTAACATAAAAATAAATTAAAAATTTTATTGTATTGTATTAATTGTTCAATTAATTGTATTAATAATATAAAAATGTATTTTAAAGTCTAACAAATTATCAAAATTATTGTAATTCAATCAAATATTATATATCAATATATATATATTAATTACAATATTTTACAATATTATCAGTTTTCTAGTTTGCGAGCTTCGGCATCAAATGAGACATTGGCGGCCAGATGTCCGCCGTCGGCCAAAACAATACTACCGGTCAGAAACCCGGCCGCCGAATCACTGGCCAAATAGGCAACAGTTTGGGCAATATCTTCAGGCCGGCCAGCCCTACCAACCGGGTATTTGGCAGCCGCTGCCGCGTACAGTTGGTCGGCAACCGATTTCGGTGCACCGAAATTAGTGACAAAATTTGATTTAACAATTGCTGGACTATTATATATTAATAATAAAATAAATATTATTATGTTATAAAATAATTAATTTTTTTTTATTTAAAACAAAATTTTTTTTTATCAATTACTTGACTGAATTAACTCTAATACGTTTGGGTCCCAACTCTGCGGCCATACATTTGGTAAACATATCCAGTGCTGCTTTCGACATATGATAAGCTGATGCACCGTTAGCCTAAAAATAAATTATTATTATTATTATTTAACAAAACAAATATTATTATTATTATATAGTTTTTTTTTGTTTACTTACAGATGATATTTTCGACACTAGACTCGATATGTTAATAATATTGCCATTAGTTTTGGCCAAATGTTCAATAGATTTATGGGTCAGATATACCACTGAATTCAAGTTAGTATTCAAAACATTTTTATAATTTTCATAGAAATCCTGTTTATATACATCAGTCTTGATGGCGACACCGACATTGTTGACCAATATATCCAATTTGCCGAATGTTTGGACAGTTGTCTCAATCAGACGATTGAGATCCTCTTCACTGTTGACATCGCCGACGACTTGCAATGCTTTCAACTGTTTCGGTGATACATCTGTACACTGTTTGGCCACTTTGGCCACACGATCGCCGTTACGTCCGGTAATTACAACATTGGCACCCGATTTGGCAAACAATAAGGCAATGCCTTCGCCAATACCCGAACTCGAACCGGTAATCAGTACTACCTTTCCAGTGAAATCATAACTTACAGACATTTTTTCTGGTTTTTTTATTTAGTTTTTATTATTTAAAAAAAATAATAATATTATAATGAAATTGTATATTATTTTTTTTTGCTTTGATATTATTATGAATAGTAATAATAACAATATAACTGTATTAAACTAAACTATAGAAACACTAGTATTTATACTTTTTTTATTTTTCAATATTTATATATATATATATATATATATATATATATATAATATATATATATATATATATATATAAAGTTATTACTATATTATAATATTGTGTTTTTTAGTACATTTTCAGTACATATTTGTACTTTATTTGACCTTGAACATTTTTACACTAAATACAGTAGACAGTCATAAATCCAGGTAAATATTTTTGTAGTAATATAAAAATAATAATAATAATAGATTTGTATTTTTGTTGATTAATTTTTTTAAAAAAAATAAAAAGTTATATTTACTAGAAAATCAATTTTATTTATATGTATTTATTAAATATCAGGAAAAGTTTATTTTAAGTATAATACATAAGTATAAATTGTTATCAATAAACTATCAATAATAGTGAAATAGATTTATAATGTAATTTAATCTAAAAATGTTTGTATAATTAGTTATCTATTTTTTATATAGACTAATATTATAAAGCAATTAGTTAATTAACAATATATCATATACAGGTACAAATATTTAATAATTATATAATTTATGAAATCAAATTATTTCTAAAAAAAATTAATAAATGTAAAACTATGATTTTATAATTAACTTATTATTAAATATAACAAAAATAAATTATATATATATATATACAATATATAAACTTACAAATATTGATTATCTAAATGATATATTATACAGTATTATACTGTATTAGACAGATATTTGAACTAATAATGCACTAAATAATATACTTATTATAATATTATTATAAATTATGTTTTGTAGTCTACAGCATATACTAAATGCTAAATAAATATGTATTATACTGTTATAATTTAATACAGTTATTTACTAAAATTAAGATTATTGAATCTAATATTAGTAATAATAATAATAATAATAATAATAATAATAATAAATAATAATAATAAATCAAATATAAAATACAACTGTATTATCATTACTATTAATATATATAAAAAATTAGATAATTATATTATATATTCTCTCTCTCTCTCTCTCTCTCTCTCTCTCTCTCTCTCTCTCTCTCTCTCTTTTCTCTATTACTTATATAATGATAATAATTTTTCTTGACTAATAATAACTGTAAAATAATCTGTATATTTTTAAAAATATTTTTGTCTATTAAATAACAATTTCACAAACATAGACAACTAAAACAATAAAATATAGTAAATTTATTTTCATTAATAAACATATTATGACAACCTTGATAGTATATACTACTATATAATATAGCTGTCTAAATTATATTAATATAAATATATAATAATAGCAAATATATAATCAATTTAATAAGAAATATACTGTATAAACAAAAATGATAATTTTTTTAAGATATTATTATACATAACATTTTAACCAAATTTAGACATTTACAGCAATTAAACAAAACAAACATTTCCAGATAAATCAATTTAATTTATTTAGTTTACAAAAAAAAAAATTTTATGTTAACATAATTATACAATTAAAAAAAAACAATAAAAATATTATATTAAATTTATCAAATAAAAAAAAAGTTTTCTAAATAAATTGATTTTTAAAAAACAAATAAAAAAACAATTAATTTTTATTCAGTTTCTGTTTTTCGCCGTCAATCGAAACATTGGCGGCCAGATGTCCGCCGTCGGCCACAACAATACTACCGGTCAGAAACCCGGCTGCCGTATCGCTGGCCAAATAGGCAACAGTGTTGGCAATGTCCGGCGACTGGCCAACTCTACCGACCGGATATTTCGTACCGATTGTTTCGTTAAATTTTTCGACCATTTCTGTCGGTAGACCCATATTTATAACAAAATTTGTAACAACAGCTCCGGGACTTAAAAAAAAATTACAGTTATATTATAATAATTTTAGTATATTAGATGTTATTATTATAATATGTTATAATATGTATTTAAAAAAAAAGTTTTTTAAAAATTAAAATCAATCAATACTTGACTGAATTAACTCTAATACGTTTGGGTCCCAACTCTGCGGCCATACATTTGGTAAACATATCCAGTGCTGCCTTAGATATATGATAGGGTGACGAACCCCTACTCTATATATTTATTTTTATGTAATAGTTATAATTAATAATAATAATAATAATAGTTAATTAAAAAAAATACTAATAATTACTGATATTTTTGACGCAATACTCGATATATTAATAATATTGCCATTAGTTTTGGCCAAATGTTCAACACATTTATGGGTCAGATATACCACTGAATTCAAGTTAGTATACAAAACATTTTGAAATATTTGAAAGTAATCCTCTGTATCGACATCTGCCATATGAGCGAACCCGACATTGTTGACCAATATATCCAATTTGCCAAACGTTTGGACAGTTGTCTCAATCAGACGATTGAGATCCTGTTCATTGTTAACATCGCCGACGACTTGCAATGCTTTCAACTGTTTCGGTGATACATCTGTACATTGTTTGGCCACTTTGGCCACACGATCGGCATTACGACCGGTTACTACAACATTGGCACCCGATTTGGCAAACAGTTCAGCAATGTCGGCACCGATACCCGAACTCGAACCAGTTATCAGAGCTACCTTTCCGGTGAAATCATAACTTACAGACATTTTTTACTGGTTTTTGGTTTAGCTTTTATGATTAAATTTATATTTAATTAAAAAAATATTTAAGTTTAGTATTAGTATTATTACAAAAACTTAAGATTGAAAATAATGTTTCAAATATTTCAAATTTTTTTTCAAAAAACACTAAAATGCTAACAATAATAATAGCAAAGTAGTAATTACTAATTACTTTCAAAATTAATAAAACATATATCAATATATATATATATAATTTATATATTAAATATAATTTTCGATATTTTAGTGCAATACTAATAACTTAAATAATAGTCTATAATTATGACATTGAATATATCACAAAATTATTTATCATTTTATTTATTATTATTATTGAAGATATATAAAACAATAGTATTTATACAATAATTTTTTTTAGTACAGTATTTGTAATTTTTTTTAAATATTTAATTAGTACACTTCTAGTACACTTTGCTATATATTTATGTTATTGTTTATCAATTAATATTTCTAATAAATATATTGTAGTTTAAGTACAAAAAATATTTAAGTTACAGTACTATAGCTAATAATAATTATAATTATAATAATTATTATTTTGTCACTAAATATTTTTTTTTCATAAGAATTTTATAGATTTAAATAAAACAAAATATTTTGTTAATTATTACTAATTAATTAAATTTATATATTATTAGATTAATTGCTAATTTTCCGCACTGTATGTTCAAAGCAGGACTTTTCGTATCAATATTTGATATTTTACTTAATATTATCATTAGTTTTATTTATTTATTTTTTGACCAAATATTCAACACTTTTATTGTGTATCAGATATACTACACATTATTGCCACAAAAAAAATTATGCTATTAGTTATAGATATTTATATTAAATATAATTAAATACAAATTAAATAACTTATAATTAAATAAAATACAATACACACACACACAGTTAATTAGTTAATTAGTAATAACTAAATAAATATAGTTAGTATTGATAACAAAAATAATAATAATTATTTTTTAATAAAAATTTTGTTAATTAATTTTACGTGTGTTAAAAATATTTATTTTAGTATTTGTAATGACTTTTTTTTTATTACACTTTTAGTACAAATTAATTAGTTTATAAAAGTTTTAAAATATAGTATAAAAGTTTAAATTTAGTTTAAGTAATAAATATACTACTAATATTACTATTAATAAATTTAATAATTTTTGAAATCTTATATTATTTCCAATTGGTATTCAAATAGAGTTATAAATAAAATTTATTTATTTTTTAACAACTATTAAAAAACATATGATTTAATAATTTTTAATTGAAAATATTAAAATTTAAGGAAAAAAAATTATAATAATAATATCTTATAAATCAAAAACAAACAAAAAATTATTTCATTTCTTTGAGCATCTCTTTTCTTTCGTTATCAAACGATACGGTTAGCGGCCAGATGTCCGCCGTCGGCCAAAACAATATATATAAAAAAAATTTCTGTTCAATAAAATAATAAAAAGTTTTCAATCAATTACTTGACTGAATTAACTCTAATACGTTTGGGTCCCAACTCTGCGGCCATACATTTGGTAAACATATCCAGTGCTGCCTTAGATATATTATAGGGTGACGAACCGTTACCCTTAATAATAATATTTAAGATATCATTAAAAAAAATCATAAAATTAATTAATTATAATTAGTTAATAGTAATTAAATATATATATATATATATATATATATATATATATATATATATAGATAAATAATATTAATTATAGGACAATAATAACAATATTATACTTCCAGCCGATATTTTTGACGCAATACTCGATATATTAATAATATTGCCATTAGTTTTGGCCAAATGTTCAACAGATTTATGGGTCAGATATACCACTGAATTCAAGTTAGTTTGCATAACATTTTGAAATATTTGAAAGTAATCCTCTGTATCGACATCTGCCATATGAGCGAACCCGACATTGTTGACCAATATATCCAATTTGCCAAACGTTTGGACAGTCGAATCAATTAGTCGATCGCAATCCACTTGTTTGTTAACATCGCCGACAACTTCCAGTGCAGTCAACTGTTTCGGTGACAAATCTGTACACTGTTTGGCCACTTTGGCCACACGATCGGTATTACGACCGGTTACTACAACATTGGCACCCGATTTGGCAGACAGTTGGGCAATGCCGGCACCGATACCCGAACTCGAACCAGTTATCAGAGCTACCTTTCCGGTGAAATCATAACTTACAGACATTTTTTCTGTTTTTTTTATTTTATTATTTTTTTCAAAAAAAAACACAAAATGTTAACAATAATAATAATAATTATAATTATAATAGCAAAGTAGTATTTACTAAT
Source organism: Oppia nitens (assembly GCF_028296485.1). Taxonomy (NCBI): domain Eukaryota; kingdom Metazoa; phylum Arthropoda; class Arachnida; order Sarcoptiformes; family Oppiidae; genus Oppia; species Oppia nitens. The sequence goes on along the minus strand of NW_026533195.1, from coordinate 2,262,089 downwards.
TACTTTCAAACTTAATAAAACATATATCAATATACTATATATATATATATATATATATAAAATTTATAAATATTAATTAAATATTGCAATACTAATAACATAAAAATAGTCTATAATTATGACATTGAATATATCACAAAATTATTTATCATTTTATTTATTATTATTATTATTGAATATAATGTATATATAAAACTTTTAAGTGCAAACATTATCTGCTTATGAATAATTGATAATCTCAACTATAAATATAAATATAAATACAGTAATATAGTATTATTGATAAATTTATTAATTTATTATTATTATTATTATTATATACTGAAATTGAATGACAATTAAATATTTCAAGAATTTTATTTTAAATCAACCAATAATTATATTACAACTTTGAAGTCAAAAAATAAATAAATAAATAACTTAAATAATCTATTATTATTAATAAATAAAATGATTAATCAATTGAAAAATTGTATTATCATTATATAACTAATTTTGATATTTTAATTATAATAGATTTTATTATTAATTTAATTAATTTTCAATAACTTTTATTATTATTATTAGTATTAGTATTATTATTTCAATTCAATTGTTTCAAACAAATTTGTGTTTGCCTATCAAGCGATACGTTAGCGGCCAGATGTCCGCCGTCGGCCACAACAATACTGCCGGTCAGAAACCCGGCCGCCGTATCACTGACCAGAAAGGCAACAGTGTTGGCAATATCCTGCGGTTGGCCAACCCTACCGACTGGATATTTACAGCCAACTGTTTCGTAGATTTTATCGGCCATTGCTTTCGGTAAACCCGTATTAGTTAGAAAATTAGTGACTACAGCTCCGGGACTATATATATAGTAGTATTAGTAGTGTTTAGTTGTTGTTAATATATATATATATTAACAAAATAATATTTTTTAATAATTATTATTTTTTTAATATCAATTACTTGACTGAATTAACTCTGATATGATGTTTGGGTCCCAACTCTGCGGCCATACATTTGGTAAACATATCCAGAGATGCCTTAGATATATGATAGGGTGACGAACCGTTTGCCTAATTTTTTTTTTGATAATTAAAATAATAATAATAATAATAATATAATAGTTTATTAATAAAATAAATAAATTAATTATAATTATTATTATTATTACCGTTGCTTTTTTTGACATAATACTCGATATATTAATAATATTGCCATTAGTTTTGGCCAAATGTTCAACACATTTATGTGTCAGATATACCACTGAATTCAAGTTAGTTGTCATAATATTTTGAAATATTTGAAAGTAATCATCTTTAGTAACATAAGCTTTTTGAACAAACCCGACATTGTTGACCAATATATCCAATTTGCCAAACGTTTGGACAGTTGTCTCAATCAGTCGATCGCAATCCTTATCGTTAGTCAGATCGCCGACAACTTCCAGTGCAGTCAACTGTTTCGGTGACAAATCTGTACACTGTTTGGCCACTTTGGCGACACGATCGGCATTACGACCGGTCACTACAACATTGGCACCCGATTTGGCAAACAGTTGAGCAGTGGCCGCACCGATACCCGAACTCGAACCAGTTATCAGAGCTACCTTTCCGGTGAAATCATAGTTAACAGACATTTGTATAACAAAAATAAAACTTTGTTTTTTTTATTAATTGCTAACAAATATAATATTATTATCGATAGATTTTATAAAAAAAATATTATATTAAATAAAACAATAGTATTTATACAATAATTTTTTAGTACAGTATTTGTAATCTTTTTTATTATTTATTTAATTAGTACACTTTGTTATATATATATTTTGTTATTGTATATCAATTAAAATTTCTATAACTATAATGTAATTTAAGTACAAATTATTTAAGTTACAGTACTATTACTAATAATAATAATAATAATAATAATAATAATAATAATAATAATAATAATAATAATATTTTTATTATTATTATTATTTTGTCTCTAATTGTTTTTTTTAATAAGAATTTTATAGATTTAAATTAAAAGAAAATATTTTATTATTTATATTATATACAAATTATTTTTATTGTTTACTAATTAATTATTTTTTGTTTATTAATTAATTATTTTTTTGTTGTTTACTAATTAATTATTTTTTTTTGTTTAATTTTTTGTTGTTGTTTACAATTTAACTTTTAAACAATTTAAATAATATTGTCATTAGTTTTAGTATTTTTTGACTAAAAATATTCAACACTTTTATTCTATTAGTTATAGATATTTATAAAAGTAATAAAATAGACTAAAATTAATTTACAATTAAGTAAAATACAATTCACTAACTAATTAGGCATTAGTACAGTTAGTATTGATAAATATAATAATAATAATAATTATTATTATTATTATTAGTAAAATTTTAGTTAATTCATTTTATGTATAATTAAAAATTTTGTTGTTATTGAAAATAATACAGTTTTTTTAGTACAGTCACCAAAGTTTGTTATTTTTATTATATTTAATGTTTAACTATTAATTTTGCAATAATACGATTTTACTGGAAAGGTAGCTCTGATGTAATCAAAATTATTAAAATAATAAAAACATTTTATTTTTTGTGAATAAAAAAATTAATATATATATATATATATAAGTTTAGAAAGTTTTAATAGAAAAATAATAATTAATATATTAAATATATACAGTATTTTTAAAAAACAAAATGTCGATTAAATATGATTTCACCGGAAAGGTAGCTCTGATAACTGGTTCGAGTTCGGGTATCGGTGCCGGCATTGCTGAACTGTTTGCCAAATCGGGTGCCAATGTTGTAGTTACTGGACTTGATTCGGACGGTGTGTCTAAAGTGGCCAAACAGTGTACAGTTGTATCACCGAAACAGTTGCCAGCACTGGAAGTTGTCGGCGATTTGACTAACGAAGAGGACTGCAATCGACTGATTGAGACAACTGTCCAAACCTATGGCAAAATTGATATATTGGTCAACAATGCAGGAATGGATAAGTTTGCCAATATTACCGATGATGGCTATTATAAAAATTTTCAAACAATTATTCAAACAAATCTCTATTCAGTGGTATATCTAACACATAAATGTGTCCCATATTTGGCCAAAACTCGGGGCAATATTATCAATATATCGGATATTGGATCCGAATTAACTGTATTTCATATTTAAGTAGTTTTATAAAAAAATGTTGATTTTTTTTAAAAAATTATTAATTAATTAATTTATTTATTTAATTATATATATATATTACAATAGATTAGTGACAGTTCCGCGTACTGTATGTCCAAAGCAGGACTGGATATGTTTACCCAATGTATGGCCGCAGAGTTGGGACCCAAACATCATATCAGAGTTAATTCAGTCAAGTAATTGATTTGATTTATTAGAAAAATATTTGTATTTTATGTTATTTTGATAATTAATTTTTAAAAAATTTATTTATAACAAAAAAACAACTCACCAAATAAATAAAAAAAATAAGTCCCGGAGCTGTAATCAGTAATTTATTGACTAATATGGGTTTACCTGAGACAGTAATCGACAATATGTACGCCGAAGCTGGCCGTAAATATCCGGTCGGTAGGATTGGCCAGCCGGAGGACATTGCCAATACTGTTGCCTATTTGGCCAGTAATACGGCGGCCGGCTTTCTGACCGGCAGTATTGTTTTGGCCGACGGCGGACATCTGGCCGCCAATGTTAACGTCGATTAACGAATATATATTTTATAATTTAAACAAAAAATAATTAATTTTTTTTAATAATTTTATATTGATAATAAATTCTAACTATTTTTAATTACTAACTTTTAATAGCCTATTCATTAAAAGTTTAAAAAACATATTTTTTTAATTTAATAAATTAATATATATGACTACTTTGTCTATTATATATATATATATATATATATATATATATATATGAAACCATAACCATAACCATATATATATATATTTACAGTTATATACAACATAATTATAATTATTATTATTGTTATACTAAACTATTTGTTAGATTATAATTATAGTTAATTATTTTAAACCAGATAAAAATATTTGTTTATTTATTTTTGTTAAATTAAAAATATTATTATTATTTAATTTATTAACTATAATAATTACACACACACAGAGTATTAGTAATAACATTTTTTTAAGTTCACTTTTAGTACAAATTATAATAATTAGTTTATTAAAAAGTTATAAATAGTATAAAAGTTTAGTTTAAATACAAATTATAATACTGTAATACTATTACTACTAATGGTAATAATAATAAATACAGTATAAACTAATAATACTATTAATAAATTATAATTTTATATTGTTTGAAATTTTATTTTATTTCCAAATTGGTATTCAAATACAATTTATTTTTTTAACATCTATTAAAAAAACCATATGATATAATAATTTTTAATTAAAAATATTTTTTTTTGAAAAATATAATTAAAATAATATCTTATAAATCATGTATTTATAATTTATAATTATAATTATTTATAAATCAAAAACAAACAAAAAAAATTATTTCATTTCTTTGAGCATCTCTTGTCTTTCGTTATCAAACGATACGTTAGCTGCCAGATGTCCGCCGTCGGCCAAAACAATACTACCGGTCAGAAACCCGGCCGCCTGATCACTGGCCAAATAGGCAATAGTTTGGGCAATATCTTCAGGCAGGCCAGCCCTGCCTACCGGGTATTTACGTCCAACTGCTTCGTAAACCTTATCGGACACTGGTTTAGGTACACCCATATTGGTAACAAAATTAGTTACAACAGCACCGGGACTTTATTATTGTTGTTGTTGTAAAAAAACATTTTTAAAAAAAAACAATTAGTTAATATAAGTTAAAAAAAATTTTGTTCAATAAATATAAATAAAAGTTTTCAATAAATACTTGACTGAATTAACTCTAATACGTTTGGGTCCCAACTCTGCGGCCATACATTTGGTAAACATATCCAGTGCTGCTTTGGATATATGATAGGGTGACGAACCGTTACCCTTAATAATAATATTTAAGATATCATAAAAAAATCATAAAATTAATTAATTATAATTAATTAATAATAATTAAAAAATATATATATATATATATATAGATAAATAATATTAATTAGAAGGACAATAATAATAATAATAATAATAATGTTTTAAATTTAAAAAAATATATATTTATTATTATTATAACCATTAGTAGTAATAGTATTACTGAATTATAATTTGTACTTAAAGTAAACTTTTATACTATTTATAAATTTTATAAACTAATTAATTTGTACTAAAAAAAAGTTATTACAAATACTGTGTATTTTAGTTAATAAAAAATAATAATAATAATGTTTTAAATTTTTAAAAAAAAAATAAACAAATATTTTTATCTGATTTAAAATAATTTATGATTAACTGTAATTATAATCTAACAACTAATTTAGTATAATAATAATAATAATTATTATAATTATATATTGAATATGTTGTGAATATATTTTTATATAACTGTGTATATATATAATATATATATTATATATAATAGACAAAGTAGTCATACATATTAATTGATATAATATAATACTTACGGCCGATATTTTTGATGCAATACTCGATATGTTAATAATATTGCCATTAGTTTTGGCTAAATGTTCAACAGATTTATGTGTCAGATATACCACTGAATTCAAGTTAGTTGTCATAACGTTTAGAAATTTTTGATAATAATCCTCTTTAGTAACTTCGGCTCTATCGCCGAACCCGACATTGTTGACCAATACATCGATTTTGCCAAACGTTTGGACAGTTGTCTGAATTAGTCGATCGCAATCCACTTGTTTGTTCAAATCGCCGACAACTTGCAATGCTTTCAGCTGTTTAGGTGACAAATCTGTACACTGTTTGGTCACTTGTGCCACACGATCGGCATTACGACCGGTGACTACAACATTGGCACCCGATTTGGCAAACAATAGAGCAGTGGCCGCACCGATACCCGAACTCGAACCGGTTATTACAACTACCTTACCGGTGAAATCAAAATTAACAGACATTTTTTTTGTTTGCACTACAAATTAAATGCTAACTATTAATCAAAAAAATATTTTTTATTATATAAATATATGACTACTCTTTGAATTACATACACTAACTGAAAGACTGTTCAATTGACTTGTAATGAATTAATAGTTTGATTTGAAATTTATCTAAAAACTTGTATTTATTTAATATTATATTATATACTTGATTATACAGTATATAAATCTGAAATCATAATTTTCATACTATGTCCTTGAGCATTATTTTTTTATTTAAACAGTATAATTAAATTATCTATTGTTTAATATATATATATATATAAAGTCTAGTGATATGATAATGTCTATATCTATACAGTTATATTGTAATATATTAAATGTTTAAATAGCCTTGATGTTAGACTGACCACCCAATTTATTAGTAAACCTGTATAATAGTATAAAATTATTATTTTCACCTGTATTTTCCTGTATATTAAATATTATATTCCTGTATGTTAACCTGTACTTAAATAACAATATATTCGTATATATTTATAATTTTAATTAATAAATTTAATTTAGATGCTATAATTATATAAAAAGTTGAAATTATTTTATATTGAACATGAACTATTTTAGAAATATTTATAAATTTTTTATATTTAAAAAAATATTTGAAATATTTAAACTGTATATTAAAAATACAAGCAATTTTTTACTAACAAAACTTAATTCATAGTTATTTTATACTTTTATTAATCAATTAGTTTTACATATTTTAAAGCTGTATATATTATTATACAGGTTAGCCCTTTCCTGTCACCTGTATTAGACCCTTGATTCCTGTATAATACAGGCGGCACCTGTATGGGTGGTCAGTCTACTTGATGTTAAGTGCAAATAATTTTATCAGTTTTTTTATTAAAAAATAATAATTATTATTATTACCGTAATATTATTATCAATACTTGATAAGTAAATATGATTTAATTATAATTGATTTAATTATTTAATTATTAAAAAAATAATTAATATAATACTTAAATATATATATAATTGTTTTAATTAATATAAAAAAATTAATTATTTCCTAGCATTTAATTTCGTAATTAACCGATATATTAGCAACATATCGGCCAACAAAAAATACTGCCGGTTATAAACCCCCCCCCGGCCGTCGTATTACTGGCCCAAATAGGCAACAGTGTGCGGCAGTATCTACCGACTGGTCCGGCCTACAAGTTTGTCGGCTATAGATTTTAGGTAAACCCATAATAGATGCTTAAAAATTAGTGACTATAAGTCTCCTGATTTTTATTATGTTATTTTGTTTTTTTTTTGTGGAAAATAAATTTTGAATAAAAATTAATTATTAAAATATTTTTCAATAATACTTGACTCTGAATTAACACTGATATGATGTTTGGGTCCCAACTATACGGCCATATATTTAGGTAAACATATCTACTGCTGATTTGGACATACAGTACGCTGAGATCTAGACATTAATCTAGTAATACATTAAATTTAATTAAATAGTAAACCAAATAAATAATTAATTAATTAGTAAACAAAAAAATAATTAATAAATAAAATATTTTATTTAAATCTATAATAATTCTTATTATAAATTTTTATTAACAAATATTTAAAAAACAGTACTACAGTATAATTAATAATAATAAATATTTTAATTAATTATTCAAAAAAAAAATAATTAAAACATTGCCCTATTGTGACATTGTGTTAATAAATTTTGTTTAATTATTATAATTTTTTTTAATAATAATTATAAAGTTATAATTAATTGCTTGAATTTAGCAAATCTTTGCCTTCACTTTCAAACGATACGTTAGCTGCCAGATGTCCGCCGTCGGCCACAACAATACTGCCGGTCAGAAACCCGGCCGCCTTATCACTGGCCAAATAGACAATAGTATTGGCCGTATCTTGCGGCTGGCCCGGCCTACCCGCCGGATATTTGGCGCCAATTGTTTCATAAATTTTGTCGGCAACCGATTTCGGTACACCCATATTAGTACCAAAATTAGTGACTATAGCTCCGGGACTTTATTATTTTTTGTTTGTTTAGGTTTTTTTGTAATTAATAAATTTGTCAATAAATCAAAAATCGGGAAATTTTGAAAAATAAAAAATTCATAAAATAAAAATCAATTACTTGACTGAATTAACTCTGATATGATGTTTGGGTCCCAACTCTGCGGCCATACATTTGGTAAACATATCCAGTGCTGCCTTTGATATATGATAGGGTGACGCACCGTTACCCTAAAAATTATTATTATTTGTTGAGATATTATTATTTAATAGTTATTATTATTAATACTTAATTAAATAAATACTATATATATATATATTAACAAATAAATAAATATATACAATATAATAATTACCCCTGATACTTTTGAGGCAACACTAGATATATTAATAATATTGCCATTAGTTTTGGCCAAATGTTCAACAGATTTATGGGTCAGATATACCACTGAATTCAAGTTAGTTTGCATAACGTTTTGAAATTTTTGAAAGTAATCCTCTTTAGTAACATCAGCTCTATTACCCAAACCGACATTGTTGACCAATATATCAATTTTGCCAAACGTTTGGACAGTTGTCTGAATTAGTCGATCGCAATCCTCTTGTTTATTAAGATCGCCGACAACTTCCAGTGCAGTCAACTGTTTCGGCGATACATCTGTACACTGTTTGGCCACTTTGGCCACACGATCGGCATTACGACCGGTAACTACAACATTGGCACCCGATTTGGCAAACAGTTGAGCAGTGGCCGCACCGATACCCGAACTCGAACCAGTTATCAGAGCTACCTTTCCGGTGAAATCATAGGTTACAGACATTTTTGTTATTTGTTTGTTTTGTTATTATTTATTTTTTTATATTAAAACATAATAATATATATTACATATATATTATAGTTTTGGTAGCTAAGATTATATAATTGGTTAGTTTAGATCAGCCCATGCATGACATACCACACCTCCCTCTCCAGCTATATAAGAGTCAACCGACCCTAACTCGGGATCTGGATATTGTAGTCGTCTTTTATAATCGTATATGTTTTGTAATAGTTTTTTTTACTTTGTTTTTAACAGTTTTTAGTACTTTTGTACTGTACTTATTTTGTCTAAGTTTTATACTTTTGTATTAAGTATTTAATTTTGATACTCAACAATAAAGTAATATTATTTTATAATTAAAATTGTGTGTTAAATAACAATTCATACAACTATACTGGTGCTGGGGAAAGGGTGGCGCAAGAAACGCCAGTACCGACCGGATCGGCCAAATCGGCCAATCACTTGGGTGGGACAACTGGATGTGTTTGAAGAGTGCTCTACATTTTGACGACCAGTTGTACGGCCGGTACGGCCTTCACAGCCGCTAACCCGAGTTCGTTGCAGCGCTCGTATACATACATATATAGGCAAAATATATGATATGTTGTATTTGGTGGAGATCGCAGTGGTATCGATTTTATAAGTACTTTCGTATTAACTAACTATGGATTGGTATGTCTTTTTAATTTTTATTTTATTGATTATTAAATTAATGCAATTGTGTTTAAATTAATGCGCTATGTTTTTATGCTTTGTGTTGTTTATACTTTCTATTGCGCTAACAGTGTTTAACTTAATATATGAATTTTGCTATTTTAAAAGACCTATACATATAGATATCCCAATAAATGCCTTAAATAATAGTGAATATTCAGTATAATTGTAAGGATTAGTTTTATTACCAAAAAAACGCATAAGATTCACTATCATTACTGTAAACCTTAACTTTAAATGTTACAGTTTTAATGGGTTTATTGCTGTCTAAATTGTTTAAAACTTCAAAAACTGAAACACTATTAAATAGAGAATATGTTTCACACATGTTATCAGTAAATCCCACGTACGGTACAGTAGAGTTAGACATTAAAGAAATTAGATATAATAAACAGTTAGATTTATTTGTTAAAATTGAGTAAAAGAATTTTACCCAAAATTAAAAAAGCAATAAAAAAACAAATTAACAAAAAGATAATTACTATATTACATAAAAATAGCAATAAAAATGCCCCGAAAAACTAGAAAAGCTCGCTCTCGCCGTACATCACAGTCACTCCCAAGGAGTGAAACTAATCCCACTGTTATTACTGAAACACTAAATTCAAATCTTACAGTCACACAAACAGATGTTTTGACACAAGTAAACAACAATAATGTTAATGCATTTAGCCTATCTGAACCAAATGAACCATTAAATCAAATTAATGGTCAAAATACAAGCAATTACACTAATGCCCAAATTGGCCAAATTTGCCAAAATGACATAAACAGTCAAACAAACTCACAAATTGAAGGCAATAAAAATAATTGCCAAAATAGTTCAATGGCAATAAATTCAAGTACTTTAAACAATAATCTAAATAATACTACAAGTAGTACAGAGCAGACAAAACCCAAAAGTGAATTTAAATCCATAATTACTGTCGGATCTATTACCCCCCAATCATTTGATGGTAGTAATGACATAGATGATTGGATCGGTCATTTTATTTATGTGAGTAAATGCAATAACTGGAATGATGATATGAAAAAGCTTCGATTACCAGTTCACTTAAAATCCACAGCTGAAATGTGGTATAAAGAGTTTGCAAAGTTAGACATTGATAGCAATTATGAGACAACACTCACATTATCTCAGATTTATGATGGCTTAAGAGAAGCTTTTAGACCAAAAAATTATAGATCTATTTATCAATCAAATCTCATTTGCAGACACCAAGGATTAAGTGAACCGGTAGCTAACTATCATTATGATGTTATACGGTTATGTAATAAAATTAATCCAAATATGGAAGAACAGAATAAGATAACTCATGTAATGAGAGGCTTAAAGTCAGGAATGTTAGAAAAGGTTTTAGTATTTGAACCCAAAACTTGCATTGATTTGTTAGGAAAACTCAGAAGTATTGAAGAGTCTGAAATACTTGCCTCACAGAGACCCACCTATAACTATTTGCTATTAAATGACCCGAAAAACAGTATTAAAACACCAATATCTGTATCAAATAACAATAGGGACATTAATCCAAGTGCAGATGTCAATCCAAATACTTTGACCAATTTTGCCAAATCGGCCAACGCGGCCAAGGCAGACTCAAAATCAGAGATAGCCCAATTGTGTGAATTAGTGAAAAGTTTTATGATAACACAAAATAATAATAACAATTATCGTAACAACAATTATAATAACAATAATTTCCGTAATAATGGTTATCGTAACAATAACAGTAACAGGTTTCAATATAGGCGTACTGTTGATTGGCGTCCCGTGTGTGACATTTGTCATAAACCTGGACATTTTGCTAAAACTTGTTATCACAATAAGAGTAATAATACGGAGACCAAAACTGTTGTTAATGCTAAAGATAATAACAGTTCGGGAAACGAGTGATGGCGGCGGTCATCACTAATGCCGTCGCCGATACCCACTGTTATATAATCAATATTAAAGATATGCATTTAACAATTGACGGCTATGTAAATAAAACCCCATATATTATGTTAATTGATACCGGATCCGCCCGGTCTATTATTAGTAAAAATGAATTTAATAAATTCAAAAATTTAAGTTTAAATTTATGCTCTCATCCTATATTAAAACTAGCCAACGGTACTACAATGGTACCGGTTGGCAAAGCTAACTGTACAGTTTCAATTGATAAATATAATTATTTAATCGAATTTATAGTCTATGATAACCTACCATTTAATGTACTTTTAGGTTTAGATTTTTGTATCAAATCTGAACTTAATATTGATTTTAAGCAACTAAAATCTAATTATCAAAGTTTAGTAAAACTTCCATTTTATAACCATAATTTTTATAATAATGTAAATAATGATTTTAAATTAAAGATAAAATCTAGTATTACTATACCTAAAAATAGTGGCCGATGGGTTGAAGTTAACACAATAAATAAATGTATTAATGATTTATATTTTGAACCAAGTGTTGAATTTCAAATCAAATTTAATGTATTAATTTTTGATTCGCTAATCAAATATGAGAATAATAAATTATTCATATTTATTATCAACACCTTACCATCAAATGTATTTATAAGAGAAAATACTACTATAGGTACAGTTCAAAATATAGACAATGTTGAATTGCTTACGGCAACCCATGAAACCGAAACGGCCAAATTGGCCAAATCGACCGATGCGGTCAATGATACACAAAATAATGATTCATTTGAATTTAATATTAACGATAACTTAACTGTTGAACAATATGATAAAATTAAATGTTTTTTATTAAAATATAATAACATTTTCGCTAACTCAATCTCTGATATCACTAAAACCGATATAATAACACATAATATAAAATTAACAACTGATGATCCGATTCATCAGCCACCATATAGGGCCAGCCCGAAAGATCTCATTGTAATGAATGATCAAATTGACGAAATGTTAAAAGCGGGTATAATTAGAGAATCAAATAGCCCATATGCTAGCCCTGTTGTAATGGTTAAAAAATCAAATGGACAGTTAAGGTTTTGTTGTGATTATCGTAATTTAAACAAAATAACCGAAAAAGATAATTATCCTTTGCCGAGAATAAATGACTTGATGACAGCATTTACCGGTTCTAAGTTTTTCACTACCTTAGACTTCATATCTGGTTATTGGCAAGTGGCCGTCGAACCAAAGGATATCCCTAAGACTGCATTTATAACACCTAATGGATTGTATGAATGGGAAGTAATGCCATTTGGTTTGACCGGTGCACCTGCTACTTTCCAACGCATGGTTAATAAGCTAATAGCGGGTTTAAGATACAATACATGTGTCGCCTATTTAGACGATATAATAGTATATGCCCCAGACTTTGACATACATTTAGACCGATTGGCCCAATTGTTCGATAGGATCGAATTGGCCAACTTAAAACTTCAAAAACAAAAATGTCATTTTGCTAAAAATGAAATAAAATTTTTAGGTTGGATCGTAGGATCCGACGGTATCAAACCTGACGACAAAAAAGTATTAGCCATCACTAATTTTAGATCACCTAAAAATGTTAAGGAAATTAAGAGATTTCTAGGTATGTGCGGTTATTACAGAGATTCAATGAATGAGTTTAGCAAATTAGCTTCACCGTTATTGAGACTATTAAGAAAACATGTACAGTGGCAATGGACTATATTAGAGGAAACTGCTGTAAACAATTTGAAAAAATGTTTGTCCACTGCTCCAGTACTGGTACATTATGACCAAAATTTAGATGTTAGACTTCATACAGATGCCAGTTTAGAGGGATTAGGTTATGTATTATTACATATAATTGACGGCAAAGAACACCCAATTAAATATGGTAGTCGTTCACTAAATAACTGTGAAATAAATTATGCTACGACCGAATTAGAAGCGCTCGCAGTATTTTTTGCCGTTAAACAAAACCGTCACTATTTGTTAGGAAAATATTTCGAAATAGTTACCGATCACCACTCCCTGTGCTGGATGTTCCGCTCTAAAAGTCCGACACGACGGATAGCCCGATGGGTACTTGAATTAGCTGAATATGATTTCAAAATTGTCTATAAATCAGGTGCTTATCATTTAGATGCCGATGCACTCTCGCGATCGCCTCTAAAATTAACTAATGTTGAAATCGGTCAAATTGGTCAAAATGGCCAAACTGGCCCGAATTTTGATGACATGTTATTGAATATTAATGACATTAATTTAGTTGAAATGCAACAGAAAGATGAATGGTGTAAGAATGTAATTAAAAAGTTTAAAAATCTTACAGACAAACCTCAGATATATCTGGAGGAAAAAGTTTCGAATTAATAGACGGTATATTATATCGAAAAATCGATAATGGTTTTGGTCCTATTTATCAATTATTAGTACCGAAAGTATTACGTAAAGACATACTATATACTAACCACAACGATCCGGTTAGCGGACACTTAGGAATTATTAGATGCTATGCAAAAATGAGGGAAAAATATTACTGGAAAAAAATGTTTCGGTCAATTAGTCAGTACATCAATCAATGTATAGATTGTCAAACAAAAAAGAAACCGCAGCGGAAACCCATAGGTTTTGGTCAGATAATGGACACACCTGTCATACCTTTCTCGACAATTGGTTGTGATCTTCTCGGTCCATTCCCTCTGTCTTACAATAATAAAAAACATATAATCGTTTGTACTGATCATTGCACGCGTTATGTCATCACTGGTGCACTTGAGGACAGTAAAGCTGAAACAGTTGCTAATTTTATTATACATAATGTAGTACTTATATATGGAGCGCCTGCTGTAATATTGTCTGATCAGGGAAAATGTTTCACATCAACACTAATGCAAAAATTGTTTGATTCATTTGATACAATACATTCACGTACATCTAGTTATCACCCACAAACAAATGCATTAGTTGAAAATTTTAACAAAACTCTAGCTAATATGTTATCCCAATATTGTGATTATGATCAAAAAAATTGGCCAGATAGTCTACCTTATGTCACTTTTGCCCACAATACTACCCCTCAGGAAACAACAAAATTTAGTGCCTACAAACTGTTGTTTGGTAGAGAAGCTAGACTTCCGATAGACACTTTGTTGAGAACACCATTTATTAATGAAATACCAGAATTTTTTGAAGAATATTTAGAAAATGCTAGATTATTGGCCAATACAAACATTAAGGATATGCAGTTAAAAAATAAGTATTATTATGATAAAAAGAGACTAAATATAGATTTTAAAATTGGTGATAAAGTAATGGTATTCACACCGATTAGGAAACGTAATCTGAGTACAAAACTTTTACATCGAATGTTTGGTCCATTCACCGTAACAGACATTATAACACCAGTAACGGTAAAAGTAGTTAACGTAGACTCAAATAGATCCGAAGTAGTACATACTAGTAGATTAACAAAATTTAATGAGAATTTTGAATTGGAAATTTTACATGAAAATGACTTAACTGTTGAGCCAGTGAATGATTGGTCAAAATGTCCAAACTGGCCAACACAGACAAATCAGTCTAAAGATCTAATAAAAAATAATATTAAAAAGAAAAAGAAAAAACCAATTGTCAAGGTAATTAATAAACAAAATACGTTTAGAAAACACAGTAAATATGGACGTATATTAAAAGCGCCTGATCGCTATAGGTCTGAAAAGTAAATTAAATAAAAATTTTAAATCAAATTATTATAAAATTACTATTGTTTTTAGAAATGATGGATCGGTTAGTTAAAATAAAATGTAATATATTGCCAAAAAAACTATTTGTGAGACGTTAGCGCTAAAGTCTGCACAATATAGAAAGAAAATTAATGAATGAAATAAATATAAATTGAATAAAAAATAAATTGATTAGATAAGAAATAAGAAAAAAATAAATGCACATTTGAAAATAAATTATGAAAAAAAAGTGAATAAAAAATGAGTAAATTAGAAAAATTAATTGAATTAAAAAAATGGGTTAAAATTAAATAAAAGGCAATTGAATTTAAAATTAATACATGATAGTTTTGACTACTGGACATATAGGTCAGTTTGATCGGATCGGCCGGTTTGGTCAAACTGTCATATCGTGCCCTAACATAACAGTCTGTATTTTAGTTTTGAAACTATAGTTAAGAATATGTAAATGAAAAAAAAAAGAAATAAATAAAATAACAATAGTTTATAAAAAATAATTTTGATTTTAATAATGTTGAATAAATAAGTAGAATTAAATCTAATTAAGTAATAATTACCTTACAATTAACAATAAAAATAAGAAAAAAAATAATGCGATTGAGTTAGATATTACAAAAAAAATACAAAATAAATTACAGAATATAATCTTATCAAAATATTAGTTTTTTAAATAAAATGTAATAAATAATTTATATATCAATAAAAATATTATACCCACACACATACACATACACACACACATACACACACACACACACATACACACACATATACACACATACAACCACATACAACCGCATACAGACACTTACAAAAATAAGGTATACCATATCTATACCATATGTATACCACATGTGTACATGTATACTATAAATAACAAACCGCCAATACCATTTATCAAATGTTATAGTGTCCAAGTATATGGTCCTGGTAATTACTGTGACTAGTGCTAGTCATAGTAGTAGTACCGGTGCAGCGTATACTACTAGTAAACAGGGATCTATCTGTAGTGGGCCATAAAAATACCAAAAGATATTATGATATTTATACAGATATATACGTAGAAACATAAATATGACATATAAATATAAAATTTAATGTTATGTAATAAAATTTGATATAATACTAATTATATAAATAAATCTAATTAAAAAAATAATTTTAAAAAAAATAATATGTTAAAAATAATATTTATAAATATATATATATAATAAAATGCTACACATAATGATGTTATAATCTTTTACTATATTCAAGTTTTTTATTAGTATAAATTACAATAATTTAAATAACTAAAAAAAATATATCAAATAATCATTTAAATTAGTAATAACAAAATAAACAACAAATATATATATAAAATTTACTAATTTTATAACGATTTTTGTTAAACAAAAAAAAATATAAAATTATGTAACTAAATAATAAAAAAAAACTTAATAACAAATATCTAAATAATCATCAAATTACACGATAATTGAATTATTTTTTTAAAAAATAATTTTAATTTAAATTATATAATAATTTTAGTTATATGTTATTAAACATTTAACCATGGTAATATTGGCCAAATTGGCCAAATTGACAAAATTGACAAAAAAAACATGATTATTATTACAGTATTTATATATTATTTCTAATAAAAGCAATTTGCTTTTAATTATGTATTTATCAACAACCAAAAAAAATTATTAAATTATTAAATAGATATAATCAAAAAAAATATATTTATAGATTTATTAATACAGTAATAATTAAATTGTAAATACAGTTTAATTTTTAAAAAATAATAATTTTTAAACAATAATTTTCATACATATTATTTAAAACGTTATAAAATAATGTGTGTTAAATTGAAATACTGTTATTTTTAGTGTGATTGTTTAGTTTGATTTACAATAAAATAAAAAGTCTATATTTATAATACTAATATGTAAATCAAATTATTTTTTTTTAAAAAAAAAATATTTAGTAAACAAAACAATTTTTTTATTAGTACTAAAATAATATCTATACATAATTATATCATTATATTTATACACATAATTATATTTGTAACCTTAAAAAAATATTTAAAAATAATTTATCACAAATATTTTTTTTTATAAAAAAATAATTTACTGTAATATTCTATATATTTTCTACATATATATTTGTCAAAATAGTTACAATATAGTTAAAAAAAAAATTTGCCAAATTGGCAAAATTGATTAATTGGTTTAACTAAATAGTTTCATAACTTTTAAGATATATATATAATAACATAAATTAAATAATGATTTTTTTATTAATGTTAATTACTATTTACTATTGTTTTTACTAATTGTTTAAAAGAATAGACAAAAAAAAGTAATTTTTTAAATGTTTTTTTCAAACAAAATAAATGTATATTTGAATTAGATATCAATTATTGTTATATATACCCAAACAAAACGAACAAATAACAGCCTAACTAACGATATGAAGTTTGGCGTGAATTAATGTCGAGGTGTTCATCATGTAGTGCTTTACTTTCATATGATTGTTTATGTCGTGGACAGTCGAATTAGGTCCGGTAGCCAAACATTGCCCACATATGGGACAACAAGGCGAGTATAACCGGAAAAAAACAAACTGATGAACAGTCCTACCGGTTAACACTTCCCATCCCATATATGACGATTTTTGATAGCTTTCAAACAATCGTTGTTTGTCTTTAACTGCGTTGGCGTTGGTCAGGTGTCCATACAGTTGGATGACTTTTTGATTACTTCCAGAAATAGTTTCTAAATATCCAGATTCGGTGGGAATTATGTCGGGACTTAAACCCCAATGAGATCCCAATTTGATGGCTCGGTTAGACTGTGATACCATATGTAGTCTACGATCAATGGGAACATTGTGACCGTCATTTGTCCACTCAACGCCTCCCAGACTAACTCCATCGCCACCGTCAACCTGATTGCCTTCAACGTCTGTGTTATCGTCTGAATCGTTCAAATTGTCCAAATTGTTCGAGTCGGCCGATCCCTCATTGGCCAAAACATTAAGCCAGTTAACACCTAACATATCAGGCCCGACACTCTGAGCAAACTCTTTACTAAAAAAAATAATAACTATTAACTAAAATACTCAATAAGTGAATAATAAAACCTTACAATTGATCACCGATTGTGTCAAATCTCTGTTTATACGACTCGACTATATTAAGTGACTCTTGTAATTCAAAGTGAAGTCTATTGACATCAGCTGTCAATAGGACAACGATTGCAAATATTTTGCTAAAAAAAAACTAATTATAACAACATTTCTAATAATGAACTAAAATAGATAATACCTGTACTCCAGAATTCATACGCTTACGTTTATTACCAGTGTCTCTGTTATCGACGGATTCATCACCCGATTGGTCCACTGAGACGTCAGTGTCGTCCATGGGTTCAGCTATAAAGTTATCAATTGAAGTACTAACCCGTCCAGACATCTGACTGCTGGCCATTTCGATACATTTGGCAGAAGCATTACTGAAACGAGTCATCCATTTACCAAAATTGCGTCCACACGTTCCTAACTTATTGACGGCCAATGCGAACATTTCATCATTGAAAGAATCCAAGTCCTCCTGAGTCGGAGATACTGGTAAACCTGTTGTTGATTGAGTACGAGTGGGTGTCCTGTCATGAGTTTAGTCAAAGTTTAGTAATAATATTGTATAATAAGTTTAAAACACAATAATTGATCAAATTGTCCAAATCGGCCAAATCGACCAAAAAGTAAATTGTAATAAATAACAGTTGAATACATACCGTAGTTGTGTGTTGTCAGCACTGGTAGTACCCAAACCCTGGCCATCGTTATCGGTATTAATGGGTATTCCGTTGTTGACATCACATGAAGACAAACCATTGGTTTCATTACGAGTATAGACAACATCGGCATAACTGACGGCACTGTTATCTTCTCTACGATTGTCGACATCGATGGGAGGTATAGGAACTGTATTTGAGTTGTCAGTCGGATCTATATTTTGTACATCAAAACTGTCAACTCTGTCGGCATCCATATCAATGACTAGTCGGTTGTCATCCAAGTCGTCGCTTTGATCATTAATAATACCTCCAGTATTAATACCGACTGTTTGGTCACCGATTTCATCAACAATTTTGTCATCATTTTGGTCATCAGTTTCGGCACTGTTTGGATCACATCTGTTGTCATCAATGACAGCGACGGGTTGGCCATCAGTCTTGTCGTCTGATCGACCGTTGAGTTGACCACTGGTTATGTCACCAAAATCACCGACGCTTTGGTCAGTAGTTGTGTCATCTGATTGACAGTCGGTTTGCCCAATGTTTGTCTCATGAATTGTCCCATCATTTGTCTCATGAAGTAAGTGCTCATTTGGGTCATCCGTTTGACCGCTAATGGACTGACCAATTGGGTTCTTGAAAAAAAAATCAATAATTAATTTAACTAATAATTAATAATAATAATACATATAGTAATAGTAATAACAATACAATTACCGATTGAATTGAATCCATTCAAATGTATATAACAAACAAAAATATAATTTGTTTAATTTAAAAAAAAATATTGTTAAAAAAAACACAAAAATCAATTGAAATTTATGGGTTTAATAAACAAACAAAAGTTTTTTTTAATTCAAAAAAAATCAATTAAAATGTATTGCAAACAATATTGAGTCAACAATTATAACAATTTTAAAATCTATTCACGTGATTAGGGATCGACTGTTTGACTGCATTGTTGACCAAACATGTGATCATTAGATATGCAATACAAATATAATATGCATTTATTCAACTCTGAATATACTAATTAGTTATATTAAATAAAGCTATAGATTTTTATTGCAAAATCTTTTTAATAAATAAAGTTTTTTTTTTAAAAAAATAAATACAACAATTTTGCAAATTTTACAAAAATTATATATCTATATTGTATAATCAAAATATCTTATACTATTTTATAATAATTTTAGTTTTAAGTATATTTGAGGACTAAATTGGCATTTAATGTATAATTTAAATATATTAAATGATTGTCAAACTAAATAGACCAGGGCGATCAATTTGGCCAAATTGGTCAAATCGGTCAAACAGCTTATTTTGGTGTAGACATAGTGTGCCCACTTCACCCAATTTATGTAATAGGTTTTTCACCTAAATTATTGGCATTTAGCTGTAATTAAAGGTTTTCCCCTATTAATTAATAGTGGAAATAATTGTACTGATTGATAAGATAATTAGTATTAATTATATATTAACTATATATATATATATATAATAATTTTAAATTTTTATAATTGTTTTATTGTAACGGTTGGCTTTTATTTAACTGTGGGGGGATAAAACATAATAATATATATTACATATATATTATAGTTTTGGTAGCTAAGATTATATAATTGGTTAGTTTAGATCAGCCCATGCATGACATACCACACCTCCCTCTCCAGCTATATAAGAGTCAACCGACCCTAACTCGGGATCTGGATATTGTAGTCGTCTTTTATAATCGTATATGTTTTGTAATAGTTTTTTTTACTTTGTTTTTAACAGTTTTTAGTACTTTTGTACTGTACTTATTTTGTCTAAGTTTTATACTTTTGTATTAAGTATTTAATTTTGATACTCAACAATAAAGTAATATTATTTTATAATTAAAATTGTGTGTTAAATAACAATTCATACAACTATACTGGTGCTGGGGAAAGGGTGGCGCAAGAAACGCCAGTACCGACCGGATCGGCCAAATCGGCCAATCACTTGGGTGGGACAACTGGATGTGTTTGAAGAGTGCTCTACATTTTGACGACCAGTTGTACGGCCGGTACGGCCTTCACAGCCGCTAACCCGAGTTCGTTGCAGCGCTCGTATACATACATATATAGGCAAAATATATGATATGTTGTAATATTAACTATAACTAATACATTAATCTAAAAACTAAACAACAATTAGTAATATATAAACTTATTTTTATTGATATTTATATTTTATATACTATTATTTTAAATACACAGTGCATTTTTAGTGCACATAAGCTAATAATAATAATAATTTTGTCCTTGATCAAATTTCAATACAGTTTACACATAAATATATTTACACTATTTTGTTAGTTTCAATTGGTTTTAATAGTAATAATCATATTTTTCTACCAATATTTTTGTTAATCAATTTTTAAACAGTATATTAGAAAATCAATTATTTTTTATAAATTACTTATTTTAATAAAAAAATATTAATGTTTTATTAATTTAATAATTATACAGTATAATTTTTTATCTAATAAATTTATTAACAATCTAACATAGTTATAAAATTATAATACGGTATTTTTTTATATAAGCAATTGTTTAAGTTTATACAAATAAAAAAAATTATTTTTATATAAATAATTATTTTGTTTTAATTGTTTTGTAAAAAATGTTTAAATATATATATATATAATTGAATAATATTTTCATAATCTAAAATAAATTATAATAAATTTCAACTAATAATAAATAAAAAAATAAACTAATTTTATATAATTTTAAATAATATATATATATATATTATATATTATCAAATAATTCCGGCATCACTGGCCAGTGTATAGAAAATGCTAGACTTGTTGGCCAATAAAACATCGGGTTCGTCAAACTCGGCTACCCGTCCATTGTTGAACACTATTACCCGATCCGAGTCCATAATTGTATTGATTCGGTGGGCAATTGTCAGTACAGTACACGAACTGAACTCCTGGCAAATAGTTTGCTGAATAAGTGCATCGGTTTCCACATCGACGGCAGCCGTGGCCTCGTCGAGGATCAGTACAGACGTATGACGAAACAGTGCTCGGGCCAGACAAACAAGTTGTCGCTGACCGACACTTAGATTACCGCCCGATTTGGCAACCGGTGAATCCAATTGACTATCCATAGATAAGAGGCTGCCCCCAGGGATAGGCTAATACTGTAGATAGTTACATAGATAGGTGGATATTCCTACCGATAATACGTTGACAGTCAACTGTCAACAAATTGACAATTTCTCCATTAGGTGTGAGCCGTTTGCTATCATTGCTTAATACCAGTGCTTTGCGATATATGGCTGACGTTAGACACGATTTAACTCTTATACCTTTATAATTATAATTTTATAATTAATAAAAATAATAAATATATATTCTGGTTTAGTATATTTCAAAAAAATAGATGACATTGGTTTTTTTAGGGTCAGTAATACAATACACTAATGATAGTAATTTTTTTTTAATAATAATAATTATTATTATATATATTGTATATATAATATATTGAAACTTATATTATGTTAGTTTATGAAAAATA
Organism: Oppia nitens; assembly: GCF_028296485.1. Classification (NCBI taxonomy): domain Eukaryota; kingdom Metazoa; phylum Arthropoda; class Arachnida; order Sarcoptiformes; family Oppiidae; genus Oppia; species Oppia nitens. The sequence continues at coordinate 2,239,456 of NW_026533195.1, read as the reverse complement.
CTATTTTCTATTTAAAAAAAATAAAAAAAATAAAATGAATTTATTAGTTATTGAATTAATAATCAAATTTTGTTTTTTGTTGTTGTTGTTGTTGTATTTTTTTTGAGATACAACATACAGTCAACCTGAGCCTAACATACCAGTGCCAACAACAACAACAACAACAACAGCAACACATAACAAAATATGTTTGTTTTATTCAAATTTGTTATAATCTATTTTTTTTAAAAAAACTATAGTCACCTAATTTTTTTGTTGAAAGTGATTTTTGAATCTACATAAAAATAATAATTGAAAATAAGCTAGTAATAATTTTTACTATTATTTAAAATAAAATGCTATACAAAAAATCAAAAATATAACTAATTTATTTTTAATTATTATTATTATTTTGGTTATTTTTTTAATTTAATGTTTTATAAATTATAATAAATAAAAATTATTAATTATAAAACATTGCAATTTTTTTAAATAATTATTACATTCAAACAATAAATTTATTTATTATTGATATTATTGATTAATAAATAATTGATTTTTTAATAAATTTTATTTTTAATTAAAATTATAAATAATATCAATTTGAATGTTTAACTACTAATTGAATGCCATATAATATCTCTAATTATGACAGTAATTGCCTCCAAACCAACTGATGTCTTGTGTGGTAGACATCCATCAGTGAGAGGTATTTCACTGCGTTTTGACCGAAGATGTCGAGGATGTTGTTGTTGTTGTTGTTGTAATAGTTGTTGTTTTTCGTCATCTTTTTCTAGTTGTTGTATTTGTTTTAGTTGTTGTTGTTGTTTGAGTTGTTTTTGTTGATAGTATTTATAAATATAACAACCGTTGCGATCATTAATCCTTTCGTTGATAATCAATGTCAGCCACTGTTTGTTATCAATAGTAAACTCTTTGAAACCAATTAATCCGCAAAAAGCAACTAAAAAAATATTATATAATTTATATATTAAGTATGTGTATGTGTATGTGTATGTGTATGTGTATGTGTATGTGTATGTGTATGTGTATGTGTATGTGTATGTGTATGTGTATGTGTATGTGTATGTGTATGTGTATGTGTATGTGTATGTGTATGTGTATGTGTATGTGTATGTGTATGTGTATGTGTATGTGTATGTGTATGTGTATGTGTATGTGTATGTGTATGTGTATGTGTATGTGTATGTGTATGTGTATGTGTATGTGTATGTGTATGTGTATGTGTATGTGTATGTGTATGTGTATGTGTATGTGTATGTGTATGTGTATGTGTATGTGTATGTGTATGTGTATGTGTATGTGTATGTGTATGTGTATGTGTATGTGTATGTGTATGTGTATGTGTATGTGTATGTGTATGTGTATGTGTATGTGTATGTGTATGTGTATGTGTATGTGTATGTGTATGTGTATGTGTATGTGTATGTGTATGTGTATGTGTATGTGTATGTGTATGTGTATGTGTATGTGTATGTGTATGTGTATGTGTATGTGTATGTGTATGTGTATGTGTATGTGTATGTGTATGTGTATGTGTATGTGTATGTGTATGTGTATGTGTATGTGTATGTGTATGTGTATGTGTATGTGTATGTGTATGTGTATGTGTATGTGTATGTGTATGTGTATGTGTATGTGTATGTGTATGTGTATGTGTATGTGTATGTGTATGTGTATGTGTATGTGTATGTGTATGTGTATGTGTATGTGTATGTGTATGTGTATGTGTATGTGTATGTGTATGTGTATGTGTATGTGTATGTGTATGTGTATGTGTATGTGTATGTGTATGTGTATGTGTATGTGTATGTGTATGTGTATGTGTATGTGTATGTGTATGTGTATGTGTATGTGTATGTGTATGTGTATGTGTATGTGTATGTGTATGTGTATGTGTATGTGTATGTGTATGTGTATGTGTATGTGTATGTGTATGTGTATGTGTATGTGTATGTGTATGTGTATGTGTATGTGTATGTGTATGTGTATGTGTATGTGTATGTGTATGTGTATGTGTATGTGTATGTGTATGTGTATGTGTATGTGTATGTGTATGTGTATGTGTATGTGTATGTGTATGTGTATGTGTATGTGTATGTGTATGTGTATGTGTATGTGTATGTGTATGTGTATGTGTATGTGTATGTGTATGTGTATGTGTATGTGTATGTGTATGTGTATGTGTATGTGTATGTGTATGTGTATGTGTATGTGTATGTGTATGTGTATGTGTATGTGTATGTGTATGTGTATGTGTATGTGTATGTGTATGTGTATGTGTATGTGTATGTGTATGTGTATGTGTATGTGTATGTGTATGTGTATGTGTATGTGTATGTGTATGTGTATGTGTATGTCTAATGTGTGTTTTGAAACATACTGTCCTCCATAAACAAATCCATGTCATTGCCATCAAAATCACTAAAATTTCGGTCAATTATTTCCCGACACTCTCTCAACATATTTGTACAAAATATTTCAAACAACTTTCCCACTGATTGTTGATTATGTTTGACTATAAATGTTTGCATTTCTCTGTGACAGTTAAGCTAAACAAAACAAACAAAATAATTATTATTGAAAAAAAATATTTTTAAAATTTATTACAAATTATTTTATTTAAAAAAAACTGGAAAATACTGTATTATAATTATATTCTATTATAATTACAATATATAAATCAATATGAATTTGCTATTATAAAATTACAGGTAAATTATTCTTATAAAATGTTTAAAAAATATAATATTTGTTAAAAAAATGTAATTTTATATATGAATATTTTATAAGACATAAAGGGTTGTTCACATATTACGTTCGAACTTTTAAAGAAATCTAGAGCCCCTCTCTCTCCCCTATGTTCGCAATTCTTTGAATGTAATCATTGAAAAAATTACGTTCGCTTGTTCCTAAGCGCTAGCCCACCCCCCCCCCCCCACCATAAAAATATGATATTAACTAAATGCGAACGTTCTTAAAGTTTCTACCCTCCCCTCCCCCTGGTTCGCAAAAGTTCGCTTTTGCTAACATCCCTCCTCCCCAAAAGTGCGAACGTAGTATGTGAACTACGCCTAATAATAATAATAATAATATCAATAATGTAGTAATCTTTCATTAATTTTGTTTTTTTAATCAGCTATTTATACATACTTGCGATGCAATTATCAAATACCAAACTTCGTGCGAGAGGTCATACTTTTGATAGCCCAGTCCTGTCATTAGTTGCCAACACTGGTCGCTGATATGACTGCAACCGGAGCTCAGTTGGGCGATACAATTGTCGGATATGTTTGAGTTCATTGGTGACAACAAATCGGCAAAACGATCGGTAAATTCATGGCTACGGTTGACTTTCAGAGTATAATCCGGTTCCAGACTATAGATACCTTTTTTAGATAAATAGCCGAATCCTAATAAATATGATATTTGAAAAAAAACATAATAATAATAATTTATTAACTAATAAGTATTAATTATACAAACTATATTTTTTAAATTAAAAAATCATTAAATTACTCTTTATATATATATATATATTGATATATATTTTGATAACACAAAACTGATTTATTAAAAAAAAAACTTTTAAAAACTATTATACTGTATATCAACTAAAATAAATATATTTTTGATTTTAAATATTCTATATATCAAATATTTTTTAAATCCAAAATAAATATATAAATAAATATTATAATCATAAAATCATATTAGGCGTTGTTCACATATTACGTTCGCACTTGAGGGGAGGGGGGGGGGTTAGCCAAAGCGAACTTTTGTGAACGAGGGGGAGGGGAGGGGTAGAGACTTAAAGAACGTTAGCATTTAGATATATTTTATTTCTTGTGGTGGGGGGGGTAGCGGTTAAGGATAAGCGAACGTATTTTTTTTTAATAACTACATGCGAACAATTGCGATCATAGGGGAGGGAGGGGTCTAGATTTCTTAAAAAGTGCGAACGTAATATTTGAACCACGCCTTATACTATACTTTGATAATCAATTGGATCTAATCTGGCAATTGTTGGAACCGCTACTGACATTATTTCATCAGCTATTGAAACAAAATCATCGATAATACCCAGCAATACACCTAAACCATAATCATCGCTAAAAATAGGACGTCCACTACTACTACTTGATCTAAGTCTAGCCAATAGTGTGGACATCTGGTCGCTGAACACCCGAACACCGTTCAGACCGTCCAATAGTATTTCAGTCATGTTTTCCGAGTAAAATACAAAAGTTTTATTAATAAATTTCAATGATATTTCTAATAACTCAATATCGTCGGCACCGATAGCTGATGTCGTCGATCTCAATGCCGACAAATCAATTGCCAGCCGATTATTATTATTATTATCGGCGGCAACAACTGCTAACTGACTTGTCTGACCTGTTTTTATTGTCCGACTACTGACCAGTATTTCATGATTTCTAAATGATTTCCAAATTAATCGGTTCATTGATATTATATTATTATAATAACTATTTATGAAAATACAAATACAAACGAATACTACGAATATTAATAATTTTTTAAACATATTTTAAACATAAAACTATTTTAACAAAAAAAAAAGTTTTTAAATAATTAAATTTTATAAAAGTTTTTTTTAAGATAATATCAAATTAAATTGTTTTGTTTTTTTTGTTGTTGAAAAAATAATAATTTTCATTTTATGATTATTTTTCTCTATACTTCTCTAATTGTACTAATAGTTTGTTTTTTTTGTATATAAATTTTTATGATAAAGCAAAAATAAAAATGTTAAATTTATTATAGTGTTTTATGTTAAGGTCATTTAAATACTGATTATTAACTAAATACAAAAAATAATACTATACTTGTATTTTTATTGCACCTAAAAAATATTGTTAATTAATACTATAGGTTTACGGCTTTTTTATTTAGTAGTATTTTTTTTTACATAGTAATAGACATTTAATTATTAGATATATTTTTAATATTCTAGTTAATTAATAATTATTAATTTAAATATAAAATATAAGTATTTATATTTTAATATATTAGTAAATTTTATTTTTATCAAAAAACTTTTTTAATTAAAGTAAATATATATCATATATCGATAAATATAAAGAATAAAAAAAATATTTTTTGTTTTTTTATTTTTAAATAATTAATACTATTATAGATAATAAATAATATAAAATATAATAATATAATACACAATAGTTATTTTATTATAAAATTATATATAGTAATGAATGATTAAATAGACTAAAAATTATTGAAATTTTAAGTAAAATCTATAAAATATTTATAAACATATATTTTAATCTATTGAATAAGTTTATCTATTAATTGAAAATAATTTTAATGCAAATAATAATTTACTGTATATAATATATTTAATAAGTAAATTTTTGCTTTTCAATAAATGCAGTATTTATTATTTATTATATTTTTATTAAACTGCTTATAAATGTTATAAATTATAATGCTATTATAGCAATATCATTTAATTTTAGTACTACTACTATATTACTGGTCTAGTTCATAAGATCTAAACTCATTTGACCCAAACTTATTTGACCCAAATCACTTGACCCAAATAATTTGACCCAAACTTTTTTGACCCAAATATTTATTATTTTATGATGATCTACATATCATCAGCTTATAAAAATTTATTAATTTTAGTTATGTTTTATTTGTTTTCAACTAATTTTGTATAAACTTAAAAATACTTAATATTATATCGAATTGTATAAATCATAAATTGACTTATTATTATTATCTTAAAATAACTAATTAATTATATATAAATATTGTATCTAACTATACATGTGTTTTAAGTACATATGATATTAATTTTTGAATAAAATCAGTTTTAATAACTGAAACAATTGACTACTTATTAGTTAAGTGTAAGCTTTAGGTGTAACAAAGTTTGGCCATTATTCCGGTTTTCCGGATCAGTTATTCCAAGTTCCGATAGAAAGCTTCCGTAAAAACTAGACATTGACTCTCAAAGCGACCCAACAAGGGTTCCGATAACAAGTTAGTACTAAAACCAGTCTATTGTCCAAACCCTATACAAACCCTATACATAGCTCTTTAAAATCGATTTTAAAGGGCTATTGACGGGTAAACCAGATAATTCCCGTCACAATTTTATTCTTCAAACTATATAATTATATATAAATAATACAAACTTAATTGGGAATATTTCTGGCTTTTTTTATTTTTAAAAAATAAATATGTAATAAATAAATATTATTAAGTTCTAAATTATTTTATAGATTAAATATATTATTACTTTATTTATATAAATAATTGAATAAAATTATTAAGTTTATATTATTTATATATAATTAGTTTGAAAAAATAAAAAATAAATATTTGGGTCAAATAAGTTTGGGTCAAATGATTTGTGTCAAGTGATTTGGGTCAAATAAGTTTTGGCCATATGATTTGGGTCAAATGAGTTAAGATCTTATTAGTCTAGATAGTATATATATACTGTTAGCTTATTTTTTAGTTAGTTAAATATAGTAAAATAAATAAAAGTATTAAAAAATAAGTTAACAATAATACTAGAAAGCATTGTCAAGAAACAAACTTTGATAATATTATATCAAATATTATATTTATGGTCCTAGATAAATATAGGTATGACTTGACGCTTCGTCTAGTTGAAATAATTGTTTAGAATAATTACATCCTTTGAGTGAGTTTAACTATTCAATAAATTCAGATGCTTACATTCAGATTTGTCGTTCCATTTCCTATTATTGTTGGTGAATTGTTTTAACAAAAAGTGACATTCATTATAAAAAAAAACCTGCGAGAATCGGTACTTTCAGCGTGATAGAAATTTTTTTAATTTTATTTTAATTTTTTTTACTAAATATTGAGGATTATTTATAATTATTTTAAAGAATTTTTACAAAATACGACTTTAATTTATTTTGAAGCTAATTACGGAACATATGTTTATTTATACGGATGTTTTTTTTAATTTTATTTTTAAGTATTTTATTAACTGAACCTATTCTTATAACTTTATCATTAATATATTTTTGATTTGTCATTTTTCTAATAGTTTAATATTTTGACATATGATATTATTTAATTATCTAATGTATTTAACCAAATATGAAGTTTGATTTTTTAAAGAAAAATTTACAAAAAATAAAACGCTACTGACAGACACACGCACATATAAATTCCAGAATACAATTTTTTTTGAGTTTGTTTTTTTTTAAAAATGTAGTAATAAAAATTTTAGTTAATTATATTATTGCTAAATATTGATTATAAATTTTTGTTAATTTATTCAATGATTTTGCTAAATATTTATTATAATTAATTATTTATATATCTATATGACGTCAATTAAGCTTATTTTTTAAGATTATAAAGTATATATAAGAACTAAGAAATAAGTTTTAATTTAATATTAGTTTTTTACAATTTAAAAAAACAGTTGATCATAAATCAATAATAATAATAATTGTTATTTCAAATCTAATTAAATTTAACAATGAGTTATAATAAGAAAAATTTGCTAGCTAAAATTTTTGGTTTGATTCTAATTATTGGATCCATTAATTTAGCAACTGGACAACGTAATTAATATATATATATATATATATATATATTTAAATTAACTTAATTAACTAACTTAATAATAATATTATTAAATTAACTATTTCAATACTAAAATTATTTTATTAATTAATTTTAATTAGGTAAACGACATCGACATACTGGTATTTCACTTACAAAAGTTTACAGAGAAACCGGTTTCGATAACTTTGATTTAATATCGCTGTTGGAGTCAAACGGTTTGGCAGATTTGGCACAAAAATACAATTCACGGCTCCGGGAGCTCAGTCTACTGTTGAACAAATTTTTCAATGATTTTGCCGATTCGCCTGTCGATGACAATAACATACCGTTTCTATTCGGTAACGATTTAGGTTCACTAGTGGACCAATTGATCGAATCGATGAACAAATATCAGTCCGTACTGGCCGTTAAGCAACCCGTAGTGGCCAAACTGTTTGCCGATGCCAGCGAGTTGTTTGGCCAGATTGCTGCCGAAATTAAGCAAACATTTGGACCGTTATTAGCTGGCAAACAACGTAGTGGACAACCAGTCTATCAACCAGAACTCGGTAAACTGTTGGTCTCGCTATCGGCCGATATTGCCGGCCAATTGGCTGACAATCCCGATTCGGGCAAATTGAAGACAGTGTTCGCCCAACTGATTGGTCGCTTTGGTCGCCATTTTGAACGGTCAGTCAAAGAGTTGGGCCCACGTTTGCAAAAAACAAATCCCAATTTGTTTGAAATTGTTGGCAAATTTTTGGCCAAATTCAATGATTTGATACAAAAAATTGTCAATACGTTTGCTAAATAATAAGCATTCAAAGTATTTAGTTATAATTGATATTATAGTTTAATTTTAATAAATATAAATAAATATTATATATATATAATATTATGATATTAAGTATATAGATATAAATAGATAAATTTATGTTATCTTAATCTAATTTAAAAAAATCTAAAATCAAACTAAAATTTATAATTATTACAATATTGATAATGAAAATATTAATAAACTTTAATTAAAATATGGTTAATAATTTATTTATTAATTATTTCGAAAAATATATTTACATATAATCTATTTTTATTTAACAATTTTTATTAATATTGATTTCTTTTTTTAAAAAAAAAACTAACAAATAAACAGTATATTTTATTTATTAATTTTTTAGTATAGATTATTTTAAATAACATAAGATAAAATTAGAATAAATATATTTTTAAATTTAAAATTTTCATATATATATATATCTATATTTACTAATTATCTTAAAATCTATTTTTTTAGTAAAAACTTGTTTAAAAAACTTATTAAATTAAATAATTCAAACTATGCCCGCATTTTTTGTCAATGAATAAAATTGTGATGAAATGTTTGAGAGTAGAACTGTTGGCGATTTAAACTCTACTACCCGTCCATCGGATAGGACTAACACACGATCGGAATCAAGTATAGTGTTTAGTCTGTGAGCAATGGTTAGTACAGTACAGTTGGCAAACTCTGACCACAATAGTTAACAATTAACAATTAACTTTTACAATTACAATATAATAATGTCTATGCAGTATATATATATATCTACTGTATATACAGTTAAATTGTAATATTTTTAATTGTCTAAATAGCCTTAACTTTAAGTGCAAATATTTTGTAGTGACTATGCTTTTAATTAGCATAAATTTATTGAAATATTTTTATTATCTTTTAGTTTTGCATTTATTTTATCATATATTTGTTTATCTATTATTTTGCAACTATTTTTGGATTTATATTTCTATTTTCAATTAGACCCTAAACTATATACAGTATTTTATTACCCGATTCTCTGAACAACCGTTTGTTGCCTCCAATCTATTGGCGCCAACCTGACAGTTATCTGCCGCTACCACTAACTGTTCAAAAGTCATTCAATTTAGCCAATAGCTACCCGTCCTCTCTCTCACACAACCGGTTGCCTAAAATGATCTATAAATACTATAGTCGTTTACACTTACAATCGACAGTAAGACAGTAGGACAGTAGGACAAACAGTAACTACATATCGCATACTAAGCGCATACTGACCTCTCAGTTAGCCTACTACTCAAAATAGAGTCATATCATTACTATAGCACTTCATACATGTGCTCTATAATACTGTACTTCAAATCAAACCATTGTATTCACTCAAATATTAATTGTGTTTAACTAATAAAAGTACTATTAATTGAAACTGTGTCTTAACTACCATTCATTCAATGCTATCACCACTACTGTCCCAACCGATTGTCGAACATATCTAAAGTATCTCAAGACATCTCAATCGGTTGTTCCTTGCATTGACCTCCAGTTCCACTATCGAGTAAATCAAGAGATAGGAAGACATCATCGGTACGTACGGATCAACTCCTGCCTTACTTCGGCACCACAACTGCAAGTGATCATCATATTTACCACTTGATTGGTCTCATAACGACCCGTCAGGTGATAACAAACTAGTGGTTGAGTAGATAACCGGTTGTAGGTCTCATACCGACCCACTCTAAACAACCGGCGCCTCCTTATTCACCCTCTAGTAGTGATCTAATCTCAATACAGACACTACAACTTTTATCATTTTTTTTATTTAAAAAAATTATTATATTATTATTAATATTGTTTTATGTTGAGTATTAATAACGTTAAATATGATATATTTTATATAAATAATATATATAATTGAAAAATATTTTCATAAACTAAAATAAATTATAATAAATTTTAACTAATAATAATTAACTAAATAAATAATAATAATAATTAAAATAAACTATCTTTATATAATTTTAAATAATATATATATATATATTATATATTATCAAATAATTCCGGCATCACTGGCCAGTGTATAGAAAATGTTAGACTTGTTGGCCAACAAAACGTCGGGTTCGTCAAACTCGGCTACCCGTCCATTGTTGAACACTATTACCCGATCCGAGTCCATAATCGTATTGATTCGGTGGGCAATTGTCAGTACAGTAGACGAACTGAACTCCTGGCGAATTGTTTGCTGAATAAGTGCATCGGTTTCCACATCGACGGCAGCCGTGGCCTCGTCGAGGATCAGTACAGACGTATGACGAAGCAGTGCTCGGGCCAGACAAACAAGTTGTCGCTGACCGACACTTAGATTATCGCCCGATTTGGCAACCGGTGAATCCAATTGGCTGTCCAACGACTGGACAAACTGTTTGAGATGTGACTGTTCTAATACTGACCACAAATCCGAATCGGTATGATTGCCAAACGGATCCAAATTTGATCGAATAGTACCCGAATAGAGTACCGGTTCCTGAGGTATGATTGTCAACCGCGACCGTAACTCTTGTAGACCTAATCGGCTGATGTCGATGTCGTCGATGATAATGTTGCCCATTGCCGGCTCAATGATCCGGAACAGTGCCAACGTTAGCGATGACTTTCCAGCACCGGTTCGGCCAACAATACCTATCTGTGTGTTTGTATGTATGGGCGCACAATGAATACCAATTGAATAAAATACAGTATAATTATATTTATGTACTATAATCTACTATTACTGTATGAAAGGACAGGACAGGACAGGACAGGACAGGACAGGACAGGACAGGACAGGACAGGACAGGACAGGACAGGACAGGACAGGACAAGACAGGACAGGACAGGACAGGACAGGACAGGACAGGACATGACAGGACACTAGTATATATATATATATACCTTTTCCCGGGGTTTAATGCATACATCAATACCGCGTAGAACTAGATCCAATCCTGGACGATATCGGGCACCGTAGCCATCAAACCGTACCGAACCGTTTGACGGCCAATTGGCCGGCAGTTCAATAGCGGTCGAGTGCCAGTCGGCCTCGGATTCTAGTCGCGTATATTCGTCCACCCGTTCCACTGAAACGATACAGTTTTCAAACGATGTAAACGATTTTATCTGATTCTCGAGCGTCGGCGTCAGTGCGATGGCCAACGATAGGGTTAACCCGATTGAACCGCCAGTTAGTTGATCTCTGGCCAGTACGGCAAATAGTGCGCCAAAAAATATCAATAGATTGCTCAGCACAGCCAACCGTGTCTGTAGCCAACTGATGGCCATAACATTGGGATACAGACACATCTGGTTGGCGTCCAATCGGGACTCTATTTCCCGTACAAACCTATCTGAACAACGATAGGCCCGAACACTGGACAGACCGTTGACCGACTCTTCAAAGTGCGATATGATTCGCGATCGAGTGGTTGACTCTAATCTGTATTTAAAAAAATATAATATTAATAATTATAATATATTAATACAAATTACAACAAAATTATTTTATTTATTTTATTTTAATTACTTTTAATTTTAATTTGCTTATACTGTATATATATTTTTATAAATATTTAATTAATTAACTATTAATTTTTGTTTGTTTGTTATTACCTTTTTAATTGACGCGATATGTTCAAGTAAAATAACTTTTTTTTTGAAAAATAAATAAATAAATATTATTTGTTATTTTTTATAATTTTTATTTTAATATAAAATAATAAAAGTTTACCTGAAATAATACATATAAAATAATTGCAACAATAACTGGGGCTGAAAATAGTGGCATTAATATAGAAATGTTAATAAGTCCGCCAATTACTGATAGAATCTCTACAAAAAATTCTCTAATAATAATAATAATAATTTAATAATAATAATAGTTTAATAATAATAATAATTTAATAATAATAATAGTTTAATAATAATAATAATTTAATAATAATAATAATTTAATAATAATAATAGTTTAATAATAATAATAATTTAATAATAATAATAATAATTTTACCCAATATTATCACTTATCTGTCCGTCCAAAACATCGAGATCTCTGCTAAATCTGTTTAATATCCGACCCAATGGTGTCGTATCAAACCATGTCATGGGTGCGTGCATTACACAGTCAAGTATCTGTCCGTGCAATTGTTGGGCAGCCCGTCGGACACCGGCAACCAAACTAATCACTGCTACCAAAAACAAGACAATAAACAGGACAATCATTGCGGCCAACACTGACAGATAGTATTGTGTTTTGGATTTGGTGGTGATATCCGATGTCCATTTGGACAGCAAATTGTAGACAGATATCTGGCAAACAGTAGCTCCTATTAGACTAATCAAAAACATGACGGCCAGTATAATAGACATTGAACGGATATATTTAATATAAACCTAATTTTAAAAAAAAAATAATTAATTAATTAAATTAATAACCATTATATAGCCATTACGTACACCAAACTTGATTACTCCAGACTCCAAGTGCTCTTCATTGATAAGCATTGAATTGGAAACGGGTGTCATATTGAATGGTTGGTCACCAGTAGTATCAACGGTAGTCGAAACAATTGTTGTTGATTTGTTGTCGATACTACCAGTGCTATCCAGTTGACCATCAGTTAACATATCTTCATCTTCTTCTTGATTATTCTGTTGTCTATTGTTTACCGAGTATTGTGCGACCAAATCGTTAAACTCTTTATTGTTGTCCAACAGCTGTTCATAGGTACCGATAGCGGCCACTGAGCCATCTTTCAATACGACAATAAGGTCGACATCGGGTAACACAAACAGCTGATTGGTGACCAAAATACGTGTTTTTTCGCGCAATAAACCGGTTCGCGAACTAAATACTTCGGTCATAATATGTTTGCCCACATGACTGTCCACTAAATATAAATAATTAATATAATAATAAAAATAAATTATTTATTAAAATAAAAACTATTTCCAAAAAATATTTTATAGCAGAAACCTGCGGACAACGGATCGTCAAACAAATAGATGTCGGCATCAGAATAGACGGCCCGACATAAACTGACTCTTTGTTTTTGACCGCCACTCAAATTGATACCCTTTTCGCCGATTTCAGTCTCATCTCCGCCGGACAGTTGCCTAAGATCTGGTTGGAGAGCACAGGCACTAACAACTTCACTGTATTTAATCGGATCGTATGGTTTGCCAAATAGTATGTTGTCTTTGAGGGTTGCATTCAGTATCCATGACTGTTGGGGAACATATGCCAGACACTGGTCCTGTGCTATGTTAACTGAGCCGCCTATCAGTTCCATATCGCCTATCAGTGCCGATAATAGTGAACTCTTTCCAGAGCCGACACCGCCTACTACTGCAACAAACATACCGTTAGTTATGTCAAGATTTATGTCTTTCAATATGATGTTGTTGTTGTTGGTGGTAGTGGTGGTTGTAGTACTTTTTGTTGGTATTGTTGTTAATTGTAAATCATTTTGACTACCCATCCATGAAAATGTTGCCATATCTACAGTTACCGCAAATTGTTTGTTATCATTGTTTTGAACATAATTGTAATGTTCGGGTAATTTGAGAAATTTATCGATACGTTTAATCGATACATAAATCTAATAGATTTATAATTAATTAATTTTAATTAAAAAAAAATAATTAAAAAAATAAACCTTTAATTTTTTATGATTTTAAAATTCAAATAATAATAATAATAATAAATTACCAAGCTCATTGAATTGAAAGCATATGGCATGGTTACAATACTAATGTTAGCCAAACTAAACAACGAAACGGATACAAATATGCGCTGAGCGTTAATCTTGTCCTCGCCTTCAATGGCCGAAAACGTGCCGAAAGTGGCCAACTGTGCAACCATTGGCAATGCATTGGTCAGCGTTAGTGTAACGGCAAGCCATAGGCCGGCGCACAACATGTGTCTTAGCTCGCGATTACGTATTTTGTTAACCATTTTCAGGTAAGGTATTTCCCAAGCGTATAACTAAATTAATTAATAATAATTAAAATTAATAATATAATACATACCGGTATTTACCGGTACATAATAGTAAATATATAAGGGGTTGTTCACATATTACGTCTGCATTTTTTTTTAAAGAAATCTAGACCCCCTCCCTCCCCTCCCTATGTTCTCAATTGTTCGCGTGTAGTCATTTAAAAAAAAAACATTACGTTTGCATGTCCCTAACCGCTACCCCCCCCCCACCACCACAAGAAATATAATATTATCTAAATGCAAACGTTCTTAAAGACTCTACCCCTCCCCTCCCCTTCCCTCGTTCGCAAAAGTTCACTTTGGCTAACCCCCCCTCAAGTTCGAACGTAATATGTGAGCAAGGCCTAACTGTATTTTTCTCAAATATAATAATAATAATAATTTACTTACTTTTAATATTTTAATACCATTTAGTATTTCGTTCATTTTATTCAGTCGACTGTCCTTCAATTGAAATTGTTTTTGTTTGGATAGACCATTGAATACGGTTAGTATGAAACTGATGGGTATAACGGCAATCAATACGCCCAGACCAACAAATGCAGCCACACCTAATTGCTGATAGATTAGATAGATGGCCAAACAAATTTGTACGGGTGTTGTAAATATCAATGGCGCCCAGTGAAGATTGTCTAGGTTTTTTTTAAAAATTTTATTTTTGTTAATTAAATAATTTTAATAGATAAAAATAAATAGTTTAATTATAGATGGATAGATAGATAGATAGGTGGATAGATAGGTGGATAGATAGGTGGATAGATAGGTGGATAGAAGGTGGATAGATAGGTGGATAGATAGGTGGATAGATAGATGGATAGATAGGTGGATAGATAGGTGGATAGATAGATGGATAGATAGGTGGATAGATAGGTGGATAGATAGATGGATAGATAGGTGGATAGATAGGTGGATAGATAGATGGATAGATAGGTGGATAGATAGGTGGATAGATAGATGGATATTCCTACCTATAATACGTTGACAGTCAACTGTCATCAAATTGACAATTTCTCCATTAGGTGTGAGCCGTTTGCTATCATTGCTTAATACCAGTGCTTTGCGATATATGGCTGCCGTTAGACACGATTTAACTCTTATACCTTTATTTGATAATTTTATAATTAATAAAAACAAATTAAAAATATATATATATATAGTATATTTCAAAAAAATAGATGACATTGGTTATTTTTGTGTCACTAATACAATATACTAATAATAGTGTTTTTTAATAATACAGGGTTTTTTCATTGATTTTGTAGCTTTGCAACAATAGTTTGTAGTTTATAACATGAAATTTCTAACACAAAACTACAAACTATTGTTACAAAACTACAAACTATTGTTGCAAAGCTACAAAATCAATGAAAAAAACCCTGTAATAATAATAATTATTATATATATATACAGTATATATATATATATATAATATTGACACTTATATTATGTTAGTTTATAAATTATAAATACTATTTTTTATTTAAAAAAAATAAAATGAATTTTGAACATATTGTTATAATAGTTATTGAATTAATAATCAAAAATTTTTTTAATAGTTTTTTATGAGATACAACATACAGCCAACCTGAGCCTAACATTCAAGTGCCAACAACAAACAACACATAACAAAATATATTTGTTTTATTCAAATCTGTTATAATCTATTTAAAAAAAACTATAGTAACCTAATTTTTTTGAAAGTGATTTTTGAATCTATATATATATATTTCAATATATATATATATATACAGTACTACATACCCACTGTATTAATTATTTCATAGGAATAGGCATAAAATAATGAGTAGAAAATATTGATTGTAATTAACATTATTGAATAGACATATCCGTGCCATTGATATTCATATTTGTCGTCAATAAAATCAATTAGTAATCTATAAAAACATACCAAAAAAAAAAATTAAAAAAATAATAATTAGTTATTTTTTGTTTGTTTGTTATTGCTATATAATGTAATGTAATTTATAAAAAAAAAATAATACAAATCCTATTAAAAAAATATTTATTGTTTTAGGCATGTATAATACTAGAGTATATTTTTTGACATACCCAACACCCTACCCCCTACCCCGCCCCCCCAATCTCCCCCATTTACCTACTTGAAAATAAGCGCCTGTAAAGTTTGTAGAATATAGGCTACTATAAGCAATACGATTGGACCGATAATATCCAGGCCATACATTTTGAAAATGACCATGATCAAATTAGTATTATATGGATTTTTAGTATTATTATTATTATTATTATTATTATTTATAAACCAATATTTTGCAAACAATTTATAATTATTTAGACTACTGTCCACTGAACGTAATGGCCAGAGATCTTGTAATTGTAATGATTTTCGCCAACCATTTATAAATAGCATATCAATCCAATGGTAGGTTATCTTTGATAGATAGGATGCCCTGTCTTTTGGATGTACTTTAGTCTGTTGCTGTTGATGAAAATTGGTTGTATTGTGTGCTAACTGGCCATCAATATCCTTGATGTTTCTGGTCGGCAGTTTGTCGGCAAATGTTGTTACGATTAGCAACAATGATGTCAATGAAAATGACAGACATCTCAATATAAACTCGTAGTATCTGAGCTTAGCATCCGGTGGTGCGGTAGTGTATGTAATAATGGATAGTATACTCAAAAATGTATCGATCAATAGGTATAGCCAAACACAACCGCTCCGATGGACACCATAGCGTCGATGGCTGTAATAGATGATACATAGGACTAGTCTGGTAGCTGTTTGTATGGCAGTCATTATAATGTAGGCCGTACTCGGACTGTCCGACCAGTGATATTTGCTAACCAAACTGACTATCAGTTCAACAAATAGGACAACTGTGCTGACAATGGCCAGACATAGACGACTTGAATTATATAAGTTCCACTCAATCGATGGTTTGTCCGATGATTTATAACAATTATAGATAATATATGGTAGGCTTAGCCATAGGAATATACAGGGAATCCATGCAAACCATGTCTCGATCATACATGTGCTTAGACGAGGATCGGGTGTATACCATGATTGGTGAATATCCTGTAGTCATAATTGATTATTTCAAAAAAATAACAGTAGATTTATGTATATTAATAACAAAAAATAATTATTATTAAATACAAAAATTTAAAAAATAAATAAATAAATTATATTAGTATTACCAATAATTTTGTTTTACAAATATTTTCAAACATTTTAACAAAAAACAAAAAAAAACAATTATAGTAAAACAATTGTATATTACATTTATTAAATTTATTTAATCAAAAAATTATAATATACTGTATAAGTAATAATTACTGATAGATTGAAATAATAATAATAATAAAAAAATAATGTAATCTAATAGATTCAACAATGAATAACATATTTTTTTATATATATTTATAATAAATGATTTAATTTAATTAACATTACTTTTTTTTATTGAACTGATCTTTTATAAACGTCAAATCATTATTATAAATGTTATTATAAATATTATATTTTGAAAATTCAATTGTATTAATTAAACATAATTTTTACTATATTTACTTAATAAAACTTAATAAAAGTTTTAATATTAGATATATATATATTATTAAAATAATTTTTTTTCTATAGAGTCTATAGTCCACAAAAATTAACTATTTGTTTGTTTATTATTATTATTAATAATAATAATAATATAAAAAATTTTGATAAAAAAATAAATAATTTTAATATTATATAAATAACAAAAATGGATATTATACATAAAATTTGAAGATTTTAGGTTAAAATTATTGCTAATTTAAAAAAATTAACAAGATAATTTAGCCAATTATATACAACAAAATTATTGGGCATAAATACTGATTTTAATCGTTTTAATTATTGTACTTTAATTTTAGTACTTAATCTTAAGTATAAACATATAATTTATTTATTTATTTATAGCAACATTGCTTTAATTGTTATAAAATATAATTAATAATTAGTATAAATAAATATATTTATTTATTTAATATTTTATTAATATTAATTCGTTATAATTATAATATTCAATATAAATGTAATAATAGTTAATAATATTATATATGTATTAATAATAATAATTATTATTGAAATTTATTTAACAAATCCTGTCCTTCCTTTTCAACCGATACGTTAGCTGACAGATGTCCGCCGTCGGCCAAAACAATACTGCCGGTCATAAACCCGGCCTCAGTATTACTGGCCAAATAGGCAACAGTGTTGGCAATATCCCGGGGCTGGCCAACTCTACCGATCGGATATTTGGAGCCAACTGTTTCGTAAATTTTGTCGCAAATAGTTTCAGGTAAACCCATAGTAGTCATAAAATTAGTGACAACAAGTCCAGGACTTTTTAGGTTATTAAAAATAAAAAAAATTTTATATATAAATTTAATTATTACAGAAAAAAATCTTATTTTTTAAAAAAATCAATTACTTGACTGAATTAACTCTGATATGATGTTTGGGTCCCAACTCTGCGGCCATACATTTGGTAAACATATCCAGTGCTGCTTTGGACATATGATAGGGTGATAACTCAGTACACTATAAATTAAGATAAATTAAAACACATATTAATAATTAATTATTAAATAATACATTTAACAAGTTTTAAGAACAACATTAATATAATTAATTTTTTTTAATAATAATTACCGATATTTTTGATGCAATACTCGATATATTAATAATATTGCCATTAGTTTTGGCCAAATGTTCAACAGATTTGTGGGTCAGATATACCACTGAATTCAAGTTAGTTTGCATAACATTTAGAAATTTTTGATAGTAATCCTCTTTAGTAACTTCGGCTCTATGACCGATCCCGACATTGTTGACCAATATATCCAATTTGCCAAACGTTTGGACAGTTGTCTCAATCAGTCGATCGCAATCCTTATCGTTAGTCAGATCGCCGACAACTTCCAGTGCTGTCAACTGTTTCGGTGATAAATCTGTACACTGTTTGCCTACTTTGGCCACACCCTGGCCATCGAGTCCAGCTATAACAACATTGGCACCCGATTTGGCAAACAGTTGGGCAATGCCGGCACCGATACCCGAACTCGAACCGGTTATTACGACTACCTTATCGGTGAAATCATAATTTACAGACATTTTTGTAATAATCAATAAATTTTTTTTCTAGTAAATGTTAAGTACTGTAAGTTTAGCAATTTTTATGACTATTTTATTTGAAAAATTTATTATTAAAATTATTTTATAACTCTATGATTTAGCATAAACTTAGTAAAAACTGAGTTTATATATATATATATATATATATATATATATATATATATTCTGTATATATTAAATATTTGGTATTAATTTTTTTTATATAAATTCATCATTATTTAACAATAAAATGTTATTTTGAAATATTATAATAATAATAATTTAACTTTTTTTAACATTACAATTACAATAAAATAATTTAATAATGTATTGTATAGCAATGCAATTGACTATAACTGTAAAATTATTAATTTAAAATACTAGTTGTATTATAGAATTTAATAATAATTTTTTTCTAAAGTCTATAATAAAGATAAAATAATAATTTTAAAAAATCAATATCGATTATTTAATAATTTATTGATTTTAGTTGTAACTTATATTAATAATTTAAAATTAAAATCTAAATAAAATAATAATAAAGCAATTTTTAGCATCATATGAAACATTAAAAAATATTAATAATAAATAAAATTATTTTAATATTATATTTGTATTTAGTTATTTAATTCATTATTGTATCATATATATATATATATATATATATATATATATATATATATATATATATAGCATAGTTATATAAATAAAAAAAGTTTTAAAATATAAAAAATTATTTTTTTAAACAAATACTATATTTTAATATTTATTATATAAAACTGAATATTTAGTTAGAAATTTTCCATTTTATTACAATACACACAAACATATATGTATATATATATACCTTAAACTCTCTTAAAAGCTATCATGATAGATTTTTGAATTTAACTTGATTACGTATTTTATGATAATGTAAATTATATACCTTACTCATTTACAAATAAACTATTACTATCAAAATTATTTTTTTACCCTATTATTAATTAATTGTTTTTTTGTCAATATAGTTAATGTTATACATTGTATGTTTAACTATTGTTTTTCATTGATATATAACATGTTTAATATATTTGTTTTTATAAAATTTTTTATTCCCTAATAAATTTTGTTATGTTATATTTGTTTTATTAATTTAGTTTTAATATTTTTTGTATAATTAACGTTCAGGGACCGATTAATAATAAACCTATGAGAGAGTCTATGATATATACTGTATATACTACAGTAGTATACTAAGGAAATTATAGTAAAATTAATTAAATAAAATCTGTTAATAAATATATATATATATATATAATTTTTTTCAAAAAAATACAGTATTTATATATTTAAAACTGAATATTTATTTAGAAATTTTCCATTTTATTACAATACACGCAAACATATATATATATATATATATATATATATATATATTATATATATATATACTACAGTAGTATACTAAGGCAATTATAGTAAAATTAATTAAATAAAATCTGTTAATAAAAATATATATATATATATATAATTTTTTTCAAAAAAATACAGTATTTATATATTATTTAAAAATGAATATTTAATTAGAAATTTTCCATTTTATTGATCAAATCTTCTAATTCCTGGTCAATCGATACGTTAGCAGTCAAGTGTCCGCCGTCGGCCACAACAATACTACCGGTTATAAACCCGGCCTCTGAATTACTGGCCAAATAGGCAACAGTTTGGGCAATGTCCTGCGGCTGGCCAGGCCTACCGACCGGATATTTGCAGCCAACTGTTCGGAAAAAGTTATCGGCAACAGCTTTAGGTATACCCATATCAGCGAAAATATTAGTGACTATAAATCCAGGACTTTTTTTTCCCGTTATTGTTATTAAATGTTGTAAATAAACAATTATTTTTAAATTTATTGTCAAAAAAAATCATAAAAAAAATATTATTTTTTAAAATCAATTACTTGACTGAATTAACTCTGATATGATGTTTGGGTCCCAACTCTGCGGCCATACATTTGGTAAACATATCCAGTGCAGCCTTAGATATATGATAGGGTGACTGACCGCTACTCTATTGTTTTTTTTTTTGTTTTGGTTAGTTTAATTAGATAGTAATAATAATAATACTATTAATAATAATCAATTAAAATATTAATGATAATTTAATTATTTACCGTAATTTTTGCCGCAATACTCGATATGTTAATAATATTGCCATTAGTTTTGGCCAAATGTTCAACAGATTTATGGGTCAAATATACCACTGAATTCAAGTTAGTTTGCATTAGATTTTGAAATTTTTGATAGTAATCCTCTTCAGTAACATCAGCCCTATTACCGAACCCGGCATTATTGACCAATATATCCAATTTGCCAAATGTTTGGACAGTTGTCTGAATTAGTCGATCGCAATCTTGTTGTTTAGTCAGATCGCCGACAACTTCCAGTGCAGTCAACTGTTTCGGTGACATATCTGTACACTGTTTGGCTACTTTGGCCACACGATCGGCATTACGACCGGTTACTACAACATTGGCACCCGATTTGGCAAACAGTTGGGCAATGCCGGCTCCGATACCCGAACTCGAACCGGTTATTATGACTACTTTATCGGTGAAATCATAATTTACAGACATTTTTTGTTAATCAATAAAATTATTTTTTAGAGTAAACGCTAAGTACAGTACTTTATGTTATCAATTTTGATGACTATTTTGTTAAAAAAATTTAATATTTAAATTATTTTATAACTCTATGATTTAGCATAAAATTAATAAAAATTGAGTATATATTCTGTATATAATAATTATTAAATATTTGTAATAATAGTTTTAATTTTATAACATTACAATTTCAATGAAATAATTTACTTAATGTTTATCAATGCAATTGACTATAACTGTAAAATTATTAATTTAATTACTAGTTTTAGTATAGTATTTATTAATACTATATTTAATAATAAGTTTGCTAAAATATTTAATAAAGTTAAAATATTATTTTTTTTTAAAAATCAATATCGATAATTTATTAGTTTATTAATTTTAGCTATAATTTATATAAATAATAGCTAAAATTAAAAGCTAAATAAAATAATAATAAAGCAAAGTTTTTAGCATCATATGAAACATTTTTTAAAAAATATTAATAATAAATAAATTATTGTTAATTTGTTGAGAAAATAAATATTCTATTTTAATTTAATTAGATTTTAAACTTTTTGTTTTTATATCTTATTTTGATTTTTTTTATGTAAACCTATTTTCTATGCTTTTAATCCGTTCTTTTGAATTGTTGATCGATTTGATCGATCAATACTTACCTATTCCTGGAAGTGCTCGATCAATGGTCGGCGTCTTCATGGCACCAGTAGATCGATCGCCTAACCTAACCATACACATACAGCCAACCAATAGCTAATCTTTATACACATACACCTACCGGTTCTCAAATACAGAGTATAAATACTTCTGTATTCATATACTATTCTCACACTTGTTTCTGACTGACTTATCAGTCACTGCTACCCATACTGTCCAGTCAGTAGATACCGGCCTTCAGTTTACCATTCATACCATTACACACATCCATGTGCTTTGATAGTCCCACTATCCATACCATTTAAACCATCGATGTTTTAATTATCATTTGAATTGTGTTATTATAATAAACTATTATATCTGAAAGTGTGTCTAAATCATGTGTGTCTTAACTACACATCACCGGATCGATCAGCATATCTACCATTCCTTCATTGCAAGCACTGGCTGATCGGATCAACACTTCGTGACTACCACTACACTGGCCATCCAATAGTGATAGAAGTTATCAATAGTACTAACGGATCGATCGCTGACCTACACTCTGGTCACCACTACTGCAGATCTGTATATATGAATTTGATTGACATATAATTGATTGCCATTCAAGTGATGACTATATCAATTGAGAAGTCTTTGACCGATCAATTGATATCGTAGTTGTTAGCGATTAGTTGTCGGTCTCATACCGACCCACACGCTAGACAACTGACCCGTAACAGCCACACAACAAACTAATTATATTTTATATTTAGTTATTTAATTCATTATTGTAATGTATATACAGTACACACATATATATATATATATATATATATATGTAAAATATTAGTTGAATTTTACGGCATTTACTTATTTGACGCACCAATAGATTAAAAAACTAATTGTGTTTTTATTAAATCATTTTATTTTTGATATGAAATTGTATTACAAATTTAGTTTATATGTTGCAGTCGTGAAGCACAGGTATATCTAAGCATCAAATGTAAGGTCAGTGCTGACCTTTATATAGGGATTTTAGGCAATACTTGACCCATAAAATAGTCGGCAGTTATTTGAAAAGTAATAAACATATAGAAAGTGAATATAAATTGCAAAAATGCTAAATTTAAGTCTATTTGATAATTAAATTATTGCTATATTTTAGTGAAATATAGATATTTTAAAGTTATTTTTAAACATAAAGTGTTTATACTTTACATATATATATATATATATATATATATCAGGGTTAAGTAAGGGGGGTAGGGGAGTAAGACCAAAATACCCCCCCTAGGATCGAGATTTTGGGATTTTACCCCCACCCCAGACTTTTTGACCAAATGGGAAAAATTGTCGCTTAAAAATGAGGAGAAATGACCCCCCCCCCCTTTTTTTTGTTTTTAAAAATTTTAATTTTAATTAAAACTATTTTAATATGTGTTTTTATGTTATTTAAATTTATATGTAATCTTATTATTGATTAAAAATAAGTAAAAAAAAAAAGTTAAAATAACGTTAATATTCATCTAAAAAATAACATAATTTTAATTAAAATATTAAACTAAAATAATTAAAAATTTAAAAAGTAATTGTTTCAAACAAATACAGTAATTTTTATAATATTTATTATTATATATAAAAGTGAATATTTATTTAGAAATTTTCCATTTTATTCAACAAATCTTCAAATTCCTGGTCAACCGATACATTAGCAGCCATATGTCCGCCGTCGGCCACAACAATACTGCCGGTCATAAACCCGGCCTCTGAATTACTGGCCAAATAGGCAACAGTGTTGGCAATGTCCTGCGGCTGGCCCGGCCTACCGACCGGATATTTGACGCCAACTGCTCCGAAAAAGTTGTCGGAAACAGCTTGAGGTACACCCATATCAGCTAAAAAATTAGTTACTATAAGTGCAGGACTTTTTGTTGTTGTTGTTGTAAATAAATTTTTAAAAAAATTTATTATTAATAATAAAAAATAAAATAATATTTATTAAATTAAAATCAATTACTTGACTGAATTAACTCTGATATGATGTTTGGGTCCCAACTCTGCGGCCATACATTTGGTAAACATATCCAGTGCTGCCTTTGATATCTGATAGGCTGACTGACCGCTACCCTAATTGTTGTTTAGATAATTATATATTTAGTAATAGTAATAGTAATAGTAATAGTAATAGTAATAGTAATAGTAATAGTAATAGTAATAGTAATAGTAATAGTAATAGTAATAGTAATAGTAATAGTAATAGTAATAGTAATAGTAATAGTAATAGTAATAGTAATAGTAATAGTAATAGTAATAGTAATAGTAATAGTAATAGTAATAATTATTATTATTATTATTTTCATATTTACCGATACTTTTCCCAAAATACTTGATATATTAATAATATTGCCATTAGTTTTGGCCAAATGTTCAATAGATTTATGGGTCAGATATACCACTGAATTCAAGTTAATATTCATAACGTTTAGAAATTTTTGATAATAATCTTCATTTGTAACATCAATCATATCACCGAACCCGGCATTGTTGACCAATATATCCAATTTGCCATAGGTTTGGACAGTTGTCTCGATTAGTCGATCGCAATCCACTGGTTTAGTTAGATCGCCGACAACTTCCAGTGCCGACAAATGTTTCGGCGATAAATCTGTACATTGTTTGCCTACTTTGGCCACACGATCGCCGTTACGACCGGTTATGACAACATTGGCACCCGATTTGGCAAACAGTTGGGCAATGCCGGCTCCGATACCCGAACTCGAACCGGTTATTATGACTACTTTATCGGTGAAATCATAATTTACAGACATTTTTTGTTAATCAATAAAATTATTTTTTAGAGTAAACGCTAAGTACAGTACTTTATGTTAGCAATTTTGATGACTATTTTGTTAAAAAAATTTAATATTTAAATTATTTTATAACTCTATGATTTAGCATAAAATTAATAAAAATTGAGTATATATTCTGTATATAATAATTATTAAATATTTGTAATAATAGTTTTAATTTTATAACATTACAATTTCAATGAAATAATTTACTTAATGTTTATCAATGCAATTGACTATAACTGTAAAATTATTAATTTAATTACTAGTTTTAGTATAGTATTTATTAATACTATATTTAATAATAAGTTTGCTAAAATATTTAATAAAGTTAAAATATTATTTTTTTTTAAAAAATCAATATCGATAATTTATTAGTTTATTAATTTTAGCTATAATTTATATAAATAATAGCTAAAATTAAAAGCTAAATAAAATAATAATAAAGCAAAGTTTTTAGCATCATATGAAACATTTTTTAAAAAAATATTAATAATAAATAAATTATTGTTAATTTGTTGAGAAAATAAATATTCTATTTTAATTTAATTAGATTTTAAACTTTTTGTTTTTATATCTTATTTTGATTTTTTTTATGTAAACCTATTTTCTATGCTTTTAATCCGTTCTTTTGAATTGTTGATCGATTTGATCGATCAATACTTACCTATTCCTGGAAGTGCTCGATCAATGGTCGGCGTCTTCATGGCACCAGTAGATCGATCGCCTAACCTAACCATACACATACAGCCAACCAATAGCTAATCTTTATACACATACACCTACCGGTTCTCAAATACAGAGTATAAATACTTCTGTATTCATATACTATTCTCACACTTGTTTCTGACTGACTTATCAGTCACTGCTACCCATACTGTCCAGTCAGTAGATACCGGCCTTCAGTTTACCATTCATACCATTACACACATCCATGTGCTTTGATAGTCCCACTATCCATACCATTTAAACCATCGATGTTTTAATTATCATTTGAATTGTGTTATTATAATAAACTATTATATCTGAAAGTGTGTCTAAATCATGTGTGTCTTAACTACACATCACCGGATCGATCAGCATATCTACCATTCCTTCATTGCAAGCACTGGCTGATCGGATCAACACTTCGTGACTACCACTACACTGGCCATCCAATAGTGATAGAAGTTATCAATAGTACTAACGGATCGATCGCTGACCTACACTCTGGTCACCACTACTGCAGATCTGTATATATGAATTTGATTGACATATAATTGATTGCCATTCAAGTGATGACTATATCAATTGAGAAGTCTTTGACCGATCAATTGATATCGTAGTTGTTAGCGATTAGTTGTCGGTCTCATACCGACCCACACGCTAGACAACTGACCCGTAACAGCCACACAACAAACTAATTATATTTTATATTTAGTTATTTAATTCATTATTGTAATGTATATACAGTACACACACATATATATATATATATATATATATATGTAAAATATTAGTTGAATTTTACGGCATTTACTTATTTGACGCACCAATAGATTAAAAAACTAATTGTGTTTTTATTAAATCATTTTATTTTTGATATGAAATTGTATTACAAATTTAGTTTATATGTTGCAGTCGTGAAGCACAGGTATATCTAAGCATCAAATGTAAGGTCAGTGCTGACCTTTATATAGGGATTTTAGGCAATACTTGACCCATAAAATAGTCGGCAGTTATTTGAAAAGTAATAAACATATAGAAAGTGAATATAAATTGCAAAAATGCTAAATTTAAGTCTATTTGATAATTAAATTATTGCTATATTTTAGTGAAATATAGATATTTTAAAGTTATTTTTAAACATAAAGTGTTTATACTTTACATATATATATATATATATATATATATCAGGGTTAAGTAAGGGGGGGGTAGGGGAGTAAGACCAAAATACCCCCCCTAGGATCGAGATTTTGGGATTTTACCCCCACCCCAGACTTTTTGACCAAATGGGAAAAATTGTCGCTTAAAAATGAGGAGAAATGACCCCCCCCCCCTTTTTTTTTGTTTTTAAAAATTTTAATTTTAATTAAAACTATTTTAATATGTGTTTTTATGTTATTTAAATTTATATGTAATCTTATTATTGATTAAAAATAAGTAAAAAAAAAGTTAAAATAACGTTAATATTCATCTAAAAAATAACATAATTTTAATTAAAATATTAAACTAAAATAATTAAAAATTTAAAAAGTAATTGTTTCAAACAAATACAGTAATTTTTATAATATTTATTATTATATATAAAAGTGAATATTTATTTAGAAATTTTCCATTTTATTCAACAAATCTTCAAATTCCTGGTCAACCGATACATTAGCAGCCATATGTCCGCCGTCGGCCACAACAATACTGCCGGTCATAAACCCGGCCTCTGAATTACTGGCCAAATAGGCAACAGTGTTGGCAATGTCCTGCGGCTGGCCCGGCCTACCGACCGGATATTTGACGCCAACTGCTCCGAAAAAGTTGTCGGAAACAGCTTGAGGTACACCCATATCAGCTAAAAAATTAGTTACTATAAGTGCAGGACTTTTTGTTGTTGTTGTTGTAAATAAATTTTTAAAAAAATTTATTATTAATAATAAAAAATAAAATAATATTTATTAAATTAAAATCAATTACTTGACTGAATTAACTCTGATATGATGTTTGGGTCCCAACTCTGCGGCCATACATTTGGTAAACATATCCAGTGCTGCCTTTGATATCTGATAGGCTGACTGACCGCTACCCTAATTGTTGTTTAGATAATTATATATTTAGTAATAGTAATAGTAATAGTAATAGTAATAGTAATAGTAATAGTAATAGTAATAGTAATAGTAATAGTAATAGTAATAGTAATAGTAATAGTAATAGTAATAGTAATAGTAATAGTAATAGTAATAGTAATAGTAATAGTAATAATTATTATTATTATTATTTTCATATTTACCGATACTTTTCCCAAAATACTTGATATATTAATAATATTGCCATTAGTTTTGGCCAAATGTTCAATAGATTTATGGGTCAGATATACCACTGAATTCAAGTTAATATTCATAACGTTTAGAAATTTTTGATAATAATCTTCATTTGTAACATCAATCATATCACCGAACCCGGCATTGTTGACCAATATATCCAATTTGCCATAGGTTTGGACAGTTGTCTCGATTAGTCGATCGCAATCCACTGGTTTAGTTAGATCGCCGACAACTTCCAGTGCCGACAAATGTTTCGGCGATAAATCTGTACATTGTTTGCCTACTTTGGCCACACGATCGCCGTTACGACCGGTTATGACAACATTGGCACCCGATTTGGCAAACAGTTGGGCAATGCCGGCTCCGATACCCGAACTCGAACCGGTTATTATGACTACTTTATCGGTGAAATCATAATTTACAGACATTTTTTGTTAATCAATAAAATTATTTTTTAGAGTAAACGCTAAGTACAGTACTTTATGTTAGCAATTTTGATGACTATTTTGTTAAAAAAATTTAATATTTAAATTATTTTATAACTCTATGATTTAGCATAAAATTAATAAAAATTGAGTATATATTCTGTATATAATAATTATTAAATATTTGTAATAATAGTTTTAATTTTATAACATTACAATTTCAATGAAATAATTTACTTAATGTTTATCAATGCAATTGACTATAACTGTAAAATTATTAATTTAATTACTAGTTTTAGTATAGTATTTATTAATACTATATTTAATAATAAGTTTGCTAAAATATTTAATAAAGTTAAAATATTATTTTTTTTTAAAAAATCAATATCGATAATTTATTAGTTTATTAATTTTAGCTATAATTTATATAAATAATAGCTAAAATTAAAAGCTAAATAAAATAATAATAAAGCAAAGTTTTTAGCATCATATGAAACATTTTTTAAAAAATATTAATAATAAATAAATTATTGTTAATTTGTTGAGAAAATAAATATTCTATTTTAATTTAATTAGATTTTAAACTTTTTGTTTTTATATCTTATTTTGATTTTTTTTATGTAAACCTATTTTCTATGCTTTTAATCCGTTCTTTTGAATTGTTGATCGATTTGATCGATCAATACTTACCTATTCCTGGAAGTGCTCGATCAATGGTCGGCGTCTTCATGGCACCAGTAGATCGATCGCCTAACCTAACCATACACATACAGCCAACCAATAGCTAATCTTTATACACATACACCTACCGGTTCTCAAATACAGAGTATAAATACTTCTGTATTCATATACTATTCTCACACTTGTTTCTGACTGACTTATCAGTCACTGCTACCCATACTGTCCAGTCAGTAGATACCGGCCTTCAGTTTACCATTCATACCATTACACACATCCATGTGCTTTGATAGTCCCACTATCCATACCATTTAAACCATCGATGTTTTAATTATCATTTGAATTGTGTTATTATAATAAACTATTATATCTGAAAGTGTGTCTAAATCATGTGTGTCTTAACTACACATCACCGGATCGATCAGCATATCTACCATTCCTTCATTGCAAGCACTGGCTGATCGGATCAACACTTCGTGACTACCACTACACTGGCCATCCAATAGTGATAGAAGTTATCAATAGTACTAACGGATCGATCGCTGACCTACACTCTGGTCACCACTACTGCAGATCTGTATATATGAATTTGATTGACATATAATTGATTGCCATTCAAGTGATGACTATATCAATTGAGAAGTCTTTGACCGATCAATTGATATCGTAGTTGTTAGCGATTAGTTGTCGGTCTCATACCGACCCACACGCTAGACAACTGACCCGTAACAGCCACACAACAAACTAATTATATTTTATATTTAGTTATTTAATTCATTATTGTAATGTATATACAGTACACACACATATATATATATATATATATATATATAAAATATTAGTTGAATTTTACGGCATTTACTTATTTGACGCACCAATAGATTAAAAAACTAATTGTGTTTTTATTAAATCATTTTATTTTTGATATGAAATTGTATTACAAATTTAGTTTATATGTTGCAGTCGTGAAGCACAGGTATATCTAAGCATCAAATGTAAGGTCAGTGCTGACCTTTATATAGGGATTTTAGGCAATACTTGACCCATAAAATAGTCGGCAGTTATTTGAAAAGTAATAAACATATAGAAAGTGAATATAAATTGCAAAAATGCTAAATTTAAGTCTATTTGATAATTAAATTATTGCTATATTTTAGTGAAATATAGATATTTTAAAGTTATTTTTAAACATAAAGTGTTTATACTTTACATATATATATATATATATATATATCAGGGTTAAGTAAGGGGGGTAGGGGAGTAAGACCAAAATACCCCCCCTAGGATCGAGATTTTGGGATTTTACCCCCACCCCAGACTTTTTGACCAAATGGGAAAAATTGTCGCTTAAAAATGAGGAGAAATGACCCCCCCCCCTTTTTTTTGTTTTTAAAAATTTTAATTTTAATTAAAACTATTTTAATATGTGTTTTTATGTTATTTAAATTTATATGTAATCTTATTATTGATTAAAAATAAGTAAAAAAAGTTAAAATAACGTTAATATTCATCTAAAAAATAACATAATTTTAATTAAAATATTAAACTAAAATAATTAAAAATTTAAAAAGTAATTGTTTCAAACAAATACAGTAATTTTTATAATATTTATTATTATATATAAAAGTGAATATTTATTTAGAAATTTTCCATTTTATTCAACAAATCTTCAAATTCCTGGTCAACCGATACATTAGCAGCCATATGTCCGCCGTCGGCCACAACAATACTGCCGGTCATAAACCCGGCCTCTGAATTACTGGCCAAATAGGCAACAGTGTTGGCAATGTCCTGCGGCTGGCCCGGCCTACCGACCGGATATTTGACGCCAACTGCTCCGAAAAAGTTGTCGGAAACAGCTTGAGGTACACCCATATCAGCTAAAAAATTAGTTACTATAAGTGCAGGACTTTTTGTTGTTGTTGTTGTAAATAAATTTTTAAAAAAATTTATTATTAATAATAAAAAATAAAATAATATTTATTAAATTAAAATCAATTACTTGACTGAATTAACTCTGATATGATGTTTGGGTCCCAACTCTGCGGCCATACATTTGGTAAACATATCCAGTGCTGCCTTTGATATCTGATAGGCTGACTGACCGCTACCCTAATTGTTGTTTAGATAATTATATATTTAGTAATAGTAATAGTAATAGTAATAGTAATAGTAATAGTAATAGTAATAGTAATAGTAATAGTAATAGTAATAGTAATAGTAATAGTAATAGTAATAGTAATAGTAATAGTAATAGTAATAGTAATAGTAATAGTAATAGTAATAGTAATAGTAATAGTAATAGTAATAGTAATAGTAATAGTAATAGTAATAATTATTATTATTATTATTTTCATATTTACCGATACTTTTCCCAAAATACTTGATATATTAATAATATTGCCATTAGTTTTGGCCAAATGTTCAATAGATTTATGGGTCAGATATACCACTGAATTCAAGTTAATATTCATAACGTTTAGAAATTTTTGATAATAATCTTCATTTGTAACATCAATCATATCACCGAACCCGGCATTGTTGACCAATATATCCAATTTGCCATAGGTTTGGACAGTTGTCTCGATTAGTCGATCGCAATCCACTGGTTTAGTTAGATCGCCGACAACTTCCAGTGCCGACAAATGTTTCGGCGATAAATCTGTACATTGTTTGCCTACTTTGGCCACACGATCGCCGTTACGACCGGTTATGACAACATTGGCACCCGATTTGGCAAACAGTTGGGCAATGCCGGCTCCGATACCCGAACTCGAACCGGTTATTATGACTACTTTATCGGTGAAATCATAATTTACAGACATTTTTTGTTAATCAATAAAATTATTTTTTAGAGTAAACGCTAAGTACAGTACTTTATGTTAGCAATTTTGATGACTATTTTGTTAAAAAAATTTAATATTTAAATTATTTTATAACTCTATGATTTAGCATAAAATTAATAAAAATTGAGTATATATTCTGTATATAATAATTATTAAATATTTGTAATAATAGTTTTAATTTTATAACATTACAATTTCAATGAAATAATTTACTTAATGTTTATCAATGCAATTGACTATAACTGTAAAATTATTAATTTAATTACTAGTTTTAGTATAGTATTTATTAATACTATATTTAATAATAAGTTTGCTAAAATATTTAATAAAGTTAAAATATTATTTTTTTAAAAAATCAATATCGATAATTTATTAGTTTATTAATTTTAGCTATAATTTATATAAATAATAGCTAAAATTAAAAGCTAAATAAAATAATAATAAAGCAAAGTTTTTAGCATCATATGAAACATTTTTTAAAAAATATTAATAATAAATAAATTATTGTTAATTTGTTGAGAAAATAAATATTCTATTTTAATTTAATTAGATTTTAAACTTTTTGTTTTTATATCTTATTTTGATTTTTTTTATGTAAACCTATTTTCTATGCTTTTAATCCGTTCTTTTGAATTGTTGATCGATTTGATCGATCAATACTTACCTATTCCTGGAAGTGCTCGATCAATGGTCGGCGTCTTCATGGCACCAGTAGATCGATCGCCTAACCTAACCATACACATACAGCCAACCAATAGCTAATCTTTATACACATACACCTACCGGTTCTCAAATACAGAGTATAAATACTTCTGTATTCATATACTATTCTCACACTTGTTTCTGACTGACTTATCAGTCACTGCTACCCATACTGTCCAGTCAGTAGATACCGGCCTTCAGTTTACCATTCATACCATTACACACATCCATGTGCTTTGATAGTCCCACTATCCATACCATTTAAACCATCGATGTTTTAATTATCATTTGAATTGTGTTATTATAATAAACTATTATATCTGAAAGTGTGTCTAAATCATGTGTGTCTTAACTACACATCACCGGATCGATCAGCATATCTACCATTCCTTCATTGCAAGCACTGGCTGATCGGATCAACACTTCGTGACTACCACTACACTGGCCATCCAATAGTGATAGAAGTTATCAATAGTACTAACGGATCGATCGCTGACCTACACTCTGGTCACCACTACTGCAGATCTGTATATATGAATTTGATTGACATATAATTGATTGCCATTCAAGTGATGACTATATCAATTGAGAAGTCTTTGACCGATCAATTGATATCGTAGTTGTTAGCGATTAGTTGTCGGTCTCATACCGACCCACACGCTAGACAACTGACCCGTAACAGCCACACAACAAACTAATTATATTTTATATTTAGTTATTTAATTCATTATTGTAATGTATATACAGTACACACACATATATATATATATATATATATATGTAAAATATTAGTTGAATTTTACGGCATTTACTTATTTGACGCACCAATAGATTAAAAAACTAATTGTGTTTTTATTAAATCATTTTATTTTTGATATGAAATTGTATTACAAATTTAGTTTATATGTTGCAGTCGTGAAGCACAGGTATATCTAAGCATCAAATGTAAGGTCAGTGCTGACCTTTATATAGGGATTTTAGGCAATACTTGACCCATAAAATAGTCGGCAGTTATTTGAAAAGTAATAAACATATAGAAAGTGAATATAAATTGCAAAAATGCTAAATTTAAGTCTATTTGATAATTAAATTATTGCTATATTTTAGTGAAATATAGATATTTTAAAGTTATTTTTAAACATAAAGTGTTTATACTTTACATATATATATATATATATATATATCAGGGTTAAGTAAGGGGGGGGTAGGGGAGTAAGACCAAAATACCCCCCCTAGGATCGAGATTTTGGGATTTTACCCCCACCCCAGACTTTTTGACCAAATGGGAAAAATTGTCGCTTAAAAATGAGGAGAAATGACCCCCCCCCCCTTTTTTTTGTTTTTAAAAATTTTAATTTTAATTAAAACTATTTTAATATGTGTTTTTATGTTATTTAAATTTATATGTAATCTTATTATTGATTAAAAATAAGTAAAAAAAAAGTTAAAATAACGTTAATATTCATCTAAAAAATAACATAATTTTAATTAAAATATTAAACTAAAATAATTAAAAATTTAAAAAGTAATTGTTTCAAACAAATACAGTAATTTTTATAATATTTATTATTATATATAAAAGTGAATATTTATTTAGAAATTTTCCATTTTATTCAACAAATCTTCAAATTCCTGGTCAACCGATACATTAGCAGCCATATGTCCGCCGTCGGCCACAACAATACTGCCGGTCATAAACCCGGCCTCTGAATTACTGGCCAAATAGGCAACAGTGTTGGCAATGTCCTGCGGCTGGCCCGGCCTACCGACCGGATATTTGACGCCAACTGCTCCGAAAAAGTTGTCGGAAACAGCTTGAGGTACACCCATATCAGCTAAAAAATTAGTTACTATAAGTGCAGGACTTTTTGTTGTTGTTGTTGTAAATAAATTTTTAAAAAAAAATTTATTATTAATAATAAAAAATAAAATAATATTTATTAAATTAAAATCAATTACTTGACTGAATTAACTCTGATATGATGTTTGGGTCCCAACTCTGCGGCCATACATTTGGTAAACATATCCAGTGCTGCCTTTGATATCTGATAGGCTGACTGACCGCTACCCTAATTGTTGTTTAGATAATTATATATTTAGTAATAGTAATAGTAATAGTAATAGTAATAGTAATAGTAATAGTAATAGTAATAGTAATAGTAATAGTAATAGTAATAGTAATAGTAATAGTAATAGTAATAGTAATAGTAATAGTAATAGTAATAGTAATAGTAATAGTAATAGTAATAGTAATAGTAATAGTAATAGTAATAGTAATAGTAATAGTAATAATTATTATTATTATTATTTTCATATTTACCGATACTTTTCCCAAAATACTTGATATATTAATAATATTGCCATTAGTTTTGGCCAAATGTTCAATAGATTTATGGGTCAGATATACCACTGAATTCAAGTTAATATTCATAACGTTTAGAAATTTTTGATAATAATCTTCATTTGTAACATCAATCATATCACCGAACCCGGCATTGTTGACCAATATATCCAATTTGCCATAGGTTTGGACAGTTGTCTCGATTAGTCGATCGCAATCCACTGGTTTAGTTAGATCGCCGACAACTTCCAGTGCCGACAAATGTTTCGGCGATAAATCTGTACATTGTTTGCCTACTTTGGCCACACGATCGCCGTTACGACCGGTTATGACAACATTGGCACCCGATTTGGCAAACAGTTCGGCAATGCCTGAACCGATACCCGAACTCGAACCGGTTATTATGACTACCTTATCGGTAAAATCATAATTTACAGACATTTTTTTTAAATAATAATCAATAAAATTATTATTTTTTTATTAGTAAACTACTAGTAATATAGCTAACTATTAATATATTATTTAGTTATTATATTTTTTGTGACTTTTTTTTAATAAACTTATTTATTTAACACTAATAATGTTAATAATAATGTTAACAATAATGTCTAGAAAACTAGTATTTCATGCAAAACACAATTAATAAATACTATTACCATATATTAATGGGTAGGATATCATTGAGTTTTATATTGTTTTATTATATTAGTGTTTTATTAACTAGATATGTAAATGTATTGTAAATAAGTTTCGGTTCGGGTATTGTTTTGTATTTTTTTTATATATAATACAACATTTACAGTACATGTATAATACAAAAATTTATTTATTTTTTTTAAAAAAACTTCATTTAAACCACACATCAGCTGCATTTGAATGTTGATAATAACAATATTGTTAGGCAACTAACGTATAGCTTTAGATAATGAGACCAAATAAATAAATAAATTAAATATCCCATAAATTATATTAATATTCACTTTTTTTAATTTATAATTCATAATAAAAATTACATGAGTATTTAAATTTTTTTTATGTAATTTTTATTTAATATAAAGTTTGTGGGTTTATTTCGGCTTATCAGCTATTATTCAATATATTGTTTTATTTGTTTTCAACTTTCAACTCATTCATTCAAAATTATTCAATAGTAACTGATGTATGATTTAAACTAACATTTAATTGTTATTTATTAAAAACATGGGTTGATTTGTACAGTAATTATGTCTTTATAATTATTATTTCGGTTTGGTTTTAAAAAAAGTTATCCGATTTATATTTCTAGTCTAACATATCAACAAATTTTATATCTAAAGTCATATCGCGAATCATATAAATTTATCATAGATTATATATATTATATACTCTATATATATATATAAATAAACTTAAGTATAATGTGTATAATAACTGTGTAACACTCTAAGCCCCGCCTACATAGCATTAGACAATTAAACATTAAGCGCATGTATTAATAAAATACAAATTCAAATACATTGTTATACAATGGGGTTTGTAATAAATAATTGTGTGTTTTCTATAAGTTTTTAAGCGTTATTTAATGCCTAACTTTAATGTGTTTTCTAGACATACATTAGAGTAATAATAAAAAAAAACAATACAATCATTTTAATGACTATTGTTTTTTTTGTTGTTAATATCGATTTAGATATATTAGTTAGAATCTATATATTTAATATTTTATTATATATTTAATATTTTATTATATATTTAATATTTTATTATATATTTAATATTTTATTATATATTTAATATTTTATTATATATTTAATATTTTATTATATATTTAATATTTTATTATATATTTAATATTTTATTATATATTTAATATTTTATTATATATTTAATATTTTATTATATATTTAATATTTTATTATATATTTAATATTTTATTATATATTTAATATTTTATTATAATTATTAAACAATAAAATAAAAATAATAATATAAAAAAATATATAATAGACTATTGAATATCTTTATTTTAAATAATTTTTTATAAGGGATTGTTTTTTATAATTTATATATATATAAAAAATAGCTATTTAATACACAAAAAAAAATTGTTTAAATTTATATTTAATATAATATATCAATAAAATTAAAATTATTACCATAAACATAATAATCTAAAATAAATATAACTAATTATAAGTAACTTACATACACTAATAAGCTATTTTATTTATTATATTTAACAAAAATATATTTTTTTAAACAACAAACTATTAATATAATAAATAAAATAATTTATACTGTATATAAAATCTATGAATTACATAAATTGATTGAAAAAATGTGCAATTAATCTAATAATTTATTTTTTTTAAGTGTACCAAATTTTGTTTATATTATTACTTGTATAATTAGTTGTATATTTGTTAAATAATATAATTAAAAATATAAAATTAAAAATAAATAAATAATAGATTTTAAGTGCAAATATTTAATCAGTTTATTACATTATTAATTTCATTATTAAAGTATATATTAATGAAAAATTCATTACAATTAGTTTTTTTTATAATGTAATAAAATAAATATATTTAACGATATTATACGATATGTGTTTAAAAACAAAATAAGATATAAATATTTATACTATTAATACTATAACTATTATTTTAGTAATAAAATATTAATTTGTTTAATACTATTAATATTTTTTATTTGAAATTATTATTATTATTATTATTATTATTATTATGCAAAAAAACATTGCCATTGTTTATTAAATAATAATAATAATAATTAGTAATAATTTTATTAATCTTTTTTTCCAAAATTAAATAATATATTTTGTATTATTTTAAAATTCAAAATAATTATCTAAATAATATATATTGTATATAAATAATAGTTATTTATAGTTATAATATACTGTATATCATATTATATATTATTTTTTGATTTGTTTCATTTCATTGATAAAATCTTTTTTTTCGCCATCAAATGAAACATTGGCGGCCAGATGTCCGCCGTCGGCCACAACAATACTGCCGGTCAGAAAACCGGCTGCCGTATCACTGGCCAAATAGACGATAGTGTTGGCAATATCATCGGCAGTACCGGCTCGGCCGACCGGATATTTGGCGCCAACAGTTTCGTACAGTTTGTCGGACAGGGGTTTCGGTACACCCATATTAGTTACAAAACTAGTGTTTACCGAACCGGGACTTTTTTTAGGTAGTAGTAGTAGTAGTAGTAGTAGTAGTAGTAGTAGTAGTAGTAGTAGTAGTAGTGGTGGTGGTGGTAGTGGTAGTAGTAGTAGTGGTAGTAGTAGTAGTAGTAGTAGTAGTAGTAGTAGTAGTAGTAGTAGTAGTAGTAGTAGTAGTAGTGGTTGTAGTAGTAGTGGTTGTAGTAGTAGTGGTTGTAGTAGTAGTGGTTGTAGTAGTAATAGAAAAAATAAATTTTTATTATTATTATAATAATAAATAATATAAAATAATTTTTTTTCAATTACTTGACTGAATTAACTCTAATACGTTTGGGTCCCAACTCTGCGGCCATACATTTGGTAAACATATCCAGTGCTGCTTTCGACATATGATAGGGTGACTGACCGCTACCCTATTGTTTTTGTTTTGGTGGTAATTAAAAAAAAATTACTAATAGTAATAATAATAATCAATTAAAATATTAATGATAATAATTATTTACCGTAATTTTTGCCGCAATACTCGATATGTTAATAATATTGCCATTAGTTTTGGCCAAATGTTCAATAGATTTATGGGTCAGATATACCACTGAATTCAAGTTAGTTGTCATAATATTTTGAAATTTCTGATAGAAATCTACTGAAGTAACATCAGCTCTACCACCGAACCCGACATTGTTGACCAATATATCAATTTTGCCAAACGTTTGGACAGTTGTCTGAATAAGTCGATCGCAATCCACTTGTTTGTTAACATCGCCGACAACTTCCAGTGCAGTCAACTTTTTCGGTGACAAATCTGTACACTGTTTGGCCACTTTGGCCACACGATCGGCATTACGACCGGTAACCACAACATTGGCACCCGATTTGGCAAACAGTTGAGCAGTGGCCGCACCGATACCCGAACTCGAACCAGTTATCAGAGCTACCTTTCCGGTGAAATCATAAGTTACAGACATTTTTTGTTAATCAATAAAATTATTTTTTTCAAAAAGTAAACGCTAACTACTGTAGTAGTTAACTGTTAATATTAATTAATTTATTTAGTGAATTTCATAAACTTATTTATTTATAAAAAAAACAATACAATCATTTTAATGACTATTGTTTTTTTTGTTATTGTTATAGATTTAGATATATATATATATATATTTAATATTTTATTATATATTGGATATACAGTATATATAATTATCATTATTAAAGAATTAAAATAATAATAATTAATAATAAAAATATTTAATTGATTATTGAATATCTTATAATTTTTTTTTATAACGTATTGTTTATATAATTTATATAAAATAATAGGTATTTAATACCAAAAAAAAAAAAAAAAAATTTCTACCTTTCCGGTGAAATCATAAGTTACAGACATTTTTCGTTGTTGTTTTAAATTATATTTACTATAAAAAAAATACTGTATATTATGTTTAGTATTATTATAATTATTAATATAATAAACTAATTAAATGAAATAATTATTGAATTGAACCAAAAAATTATTTGCTTTTAAATACTTTTTTTTTTATTTAGCAATTAAGTGCTGAAAAAAACACTATGAATTACATATAGCTAACTAAAATCCTATGCAATCCAAATGTATTAAAATATTTATACAAATAATAATAATATTAATAATATTAAAGATTGCAAATAATAAAACTAGTATTTACTGTACAAATAAAATACTGTATTTGAAAAAAACGTATTAAATACATAATATAATAAATATTTTGTACTTAAATAAAAAAAATTATTGATGTTTTTTTGTAGTGCATTATTATGCTACTAGTATGTCCTTGAATATATTTTATTATTATTATTATTATTATTTATAGATATAAATAATAATAATAATACTAATACTATAGTTACTAAACTACTAACACAATATCTATTGTTTTATTTTTCACATATATTGATATCAATATAGTTTTATGAAATGAAATAATTAAAAATAATAATAATAATAATTAAATGTCAAATTAGACTAATAATGATAATAATAATTATAAAATCGTTTTTTTTAACTTGAATCTAAAATACACCACAAATTATATTATTGATTACTAAATGATATAATATTTATTGTTCAAAATATACTTGTATTTTATAGTAGAAAACAATTAATCAAAATATTGAGATATTTACTTAATATATAAACATTTTCAATACGTTTCATGATATATAACTTTATATATATATATATATCTATATAGCAATTAAATATTATTTTAAACATATTATATGATTATAATTATTAGATATAATTACTATAATTCTCTAATACTCTGATTTTGTAAAATTTTTTTTTTAAGTTTTAAGTTTAAATATTAATTAACAGTATTTATAGATAAATAATTAACTCATAGCTTAATTAAAGTTATTATTTTTTATTTACAGAAATTATTATTGCAGCAAATAATTTTTTTTTTTAAATAATTAGTTTTTATTTATTCAAATATTAAATTATTTTATTAATAATAATTAGATTAAAAAAAAGTTTGATAGGTTTTCCCAAAAAAAAATTTAATAATTTTCCTAATTTATAAATTTTTATTAATATTTTTATTAATATTTTTATTAATACAAATTGTCTCTAAAAATTATTATTATTATTATTATTATTATTATTATTAATTTTGACTTTCATTAATCACATCAAACGGTATGTTAGCCGCAATTTGTCCGCCGTCGGCCACCACACACGTACCGGTTATAAAATTGGCCGCATCGCTGGCCAAATAGGCAACAGTATTGGCAATGTCATCGACATGGCCGGGCCTACCGACCGGATATCTGTTGCCAATACTACTGAGCAATTGGTCGCTTGATTCGCGACTAATACCCGTATTGGCCACAAAAATGTTGGTCAATACAAGACCGGGACTATTGATATTGATATTAGCAAAACAAATTTCATTATGAATTAGTTAATTAATAAATTTAATTTTTAATATATATATATATATATATATATATAATAATAATAATAATCAAATTACTTGATTGTATTAACTCTGATATGTTTGGGTCCCAACTCTGCGGCCATACATTTGGTAAACATATCCACTGCCGCTTTGGACATACAATAAGCATAACTCTCTTTAAGCTATAATAATAATAATAATTAAATAATAATAATAATAATAATAATAATAATAATAATAATAATAATAATAATAATAATAATAATAATAATAATAATAATAATAATAATAATAATAATAATAATAATAATAATAATAATAATAATAATAATA
This sequence comes from Oppia nitens, assembly GCF_028296485.1. NCBI lineage: Eukaryota > Metazoa > Arthropoda > Arachnida > Sarcoptiformes > Oppiidae > Oppia > Oppia nitens. The sequence continues at coordinate 2,197,320 of NW_026533195.1, read as the reverse complement.
ATAATAATAATTTAATAAAAATATTAATAATAATTTAATAAAAATATTAATAATAATTTAATAAAAATATTAATAATAATTTAATAAAAATATTAATAATAATTTAATAAAAATATTAATAATAATTTAATAATAATAATTTAATAATAATAATTTAATAATAATAATTTAATTATAATAATTATTAATTAATTATAATAATAATTATTATTATACTAATTATATTAATTATTAATTAATTATAAAATATTAATTAATTATAATAATTATTAATTTATTATAATAATTATATTTCTTACTAAAACAACTGCTATTTTTGATGCAACACTCGATATATTGATAACATTGCCCCGAGTTTTGGCCAAATATGGGACACATTTGTGTGTCAAATATACCACTGAATTCACATTAAGAGACATAATGTTTAAATAGTTTTGATAACTATCTGTAGTATTAGAGTTATTTATGCCGGCATTGTTGACCAATACATCAATTTTGCCAAACGTTTGGACAGTCGTATCAATCAGTCGATTGCAATCCTCTTCAACAGTCAAATCGCCGACAACTTCCAGTGCTGGCAACTGTTTCGGTGAAACATTTGTACATTGTTTGGCCACTTTGGATACACCGTCCGAATCAAGTCCAGTAATTACAACATTGGCACCCGATTTGGCAAACAGTTCAGCAATGCCGGCACCGATACCCGAACTCGAACCAGTTATCAGAGCTACCTTTCCGGTAAAGTCATAATTTACTGACATTTTAGGTGTGTGTGTGTGTGTCTGCCAACTCACTTAATAAATGTTTCAAATAAATGTTTAATCAAAAAAATATTACTTTTTAAAATAAAACATAAAATATAAAAATAATTTTTAATATAATTTTTGTTTGAATTTTTAATTATGAATATTTATATATATATATATAACTTTCTATTTATATATGATTTTTTTAGTTAACATATTTTATTACTTGATCAAATAACTTAACACAGTTTTACCTTGAACAGTTAAACTATTAAACTTGGTGATTTTTAATTAATTAATCAATTAATTGATTTAATAAAATTATTTTTTGTTGTTTTTATAATAATTATTATTTATAAATATTTAAACTTACGTATTAAATCACCTTACATATTATATAATAGTATATACTTTATTTAATTTAGTTAAACTAATAACAATAATTATTACTATTTATTATTATTATTTTTAGATGGTATGCAATAATAGTAATAAAATATCATATTAACAACCTCCCACCCCACCCCTATACCCTTAAAATATTATCTAAACTATTTGCTAATTAAAACAAAATTATCTTAATGTTTATATAAAGATAATTTATAAATTATTTATTGGAAAAATTTAAAATAATTACTTTCACTTAAATATTGATAATTGTTAAATGATGTTAAACTTAATATGTATTAATAATAATTATCAATTTTATATATAAATATATATATATATTATATAAACAATTATTTTAATTTATTAATTTTTTAATAAAAGCTATTTTTTGATTATTTGATAAATTAAAATTTCAAAGATATTTTAATACACACTTTAATTAATTTAATCAAAAAGTTTGCGAAACAAAATTATCTTAATGTTTATATAGAAAATAAATATTATTACTATATCGTAATATTTTAATTAATTGAATAAATATTTATAATATTAATAAATATTTAATTAACTTTTTTATTATTTAAAAAAGTTAATTATTAAAAATGATATAAAATTCATGTAAAGATTATTTTGAAAAAAATACAACTAATAGATTAGATTATAACAAAATAAATAAATCAATCAATATATATATATATATTTATTAAATTTAGTTAAAATTCAATTATTTTATCAAATTATTATAAAAATTTAATTTAAATAAATTTTAATAAAATAATACATACTATTTCCAAAAAGTATTGTTTTTTAAAATTTTAATTAATTAAATTAAAATTTAATTTATATTTTTTTAATATTTTTTATAAAAACATATCTAACTCTACTTTTCATATACAATAAGCAATGAATGATAAAAATAAATTTGTTGTTTTGTTAAAAAATTATAAAATACTATTACATAAAAATTAATAAATGGCAATATATAGTATAGTATTACTAATATACTATATCTATGATATGTAAGTATATTAAATGCAATATTAATAACTTAAAAAATTATTATTATTATTTATCAATATTAAATAAATTAATTGCAGTTTGTTATAAAAAAAATTTGAATTATTTAAAAAATGTTGTTAAAAATAATTTTAGAAAATATTTATTTAAAAAAAAAATTTAGTTTTTATTATCAACAAAACAAAAATTTTCAATTAATTTTAAATATCTATTAATTAATTAATTAATTAAATTAATTAATTAGTTTGGATTTTATCCATATCATCAACGCTGCTAACATTGGCGGCCAGATGTCCGCCGTCGGCCACAACAATACTACCGGTCAGAAAGCCGGCTGCCGTATCACTGGCCAGAAAGGCAACAGTTTGGGCAATGTCCTCCGGCTGGCCCGGTCTACCAACCGGATAGTTGGCAGCCATTGTACGAAATATTTTATCATTAATTTCACGGCTGACACCCATATTGGCCGAAATAAAATTGGTTAGTACAGCACCGGGACTATCAAATATTAATTAAATAATAATTATAATAATAATTTATTTATTTATTATTTAGTTTAGATATCAATTACTTGACTGAATTAACTCTGATATGATGTTTGGGTCCCAACTCTGCGGCCATACATTTGGTAAACATATCCAGTGCTACTTTGGACATACAGTACGGGGAACTGCCCTTAAACTAAATAATTAATTAATATATTAATTAATCAAAAAAAATAATTAATTAACTAATAATTAACTAAATATTTAGTAAAATAAAAAAATAAATTACCGATACTTTTGATGCAATACTCGATATATTGATAATATTGCCCCGAGTTTTGGCCAAATATGGGATACATTTGTGTGTTAGATATACTACTGAATTCAGGTTTGTATGCATAACACTCTGAAAATTTTCATAGTAGTCAGCACTGGTAGGATCGCCTCCCTGTGCCATTCCGACATTGTTGACCAATATATCAATTTTGCCAAACGTTTGGACAGTTGTCTCAATCAGTCTATTGAGATCCACTTCCCGATTGACATCGCCGACCACTTCCAGTGCAGTCAACTGTTTCGGTGATACATTTGTACACTGTTTGGCCACTTTGGCCACACGATCGGCATTACGACCGGTTACTACAACATTGGCACCCGATTTGGCAAACAGTTGAGCAGTGGCCGCACCGATACCCGAACTCGAACCAGTTATCAGAGCTACCTTACCGGTAAAATCGTAGTTAACCGACATTTTCTGATTTGTGTTTAGTACTACACTAATTAACTGTTAAATATTATATACTGAAAATAAAATATAATATATTAATACTATTTTATCAACAAAAAGTTACTACAGTTACTACAGAAATATGATAATAATTATACTGTAATACAACAATAGTTGATATATTTTAATACAATAATTATTTTTTTATTGATATAATTTTTTTTAATACATTATTAGTTATTTGAACAGTTAAGTAATTTATCATTGAAAAACTAAATATATATACAATATATACTGTATATTATATATTGATATAATTTATATCAATTTATTTCCATTAACTATTTTATGTTATATTTAAGTGAAAATACAGATAAGTATTATTGTTATTAATATTATTTAATTTTTATATTAATATATAAATAATTTTTTTAGATGGATATACTTTATTTAATGATAATAATAATTTATAATTTTATTTTCATAATATTAAAACAATTTAATTTTAACAAAAATATTTTGTATTCATAGACTTTATACTCATAAAAATAAATATTTTATTAAATTTACAATTTTTTCCGGTAAAGTCATAATTTACTAAAATATTTATAATAAATATATTTGATTGAAAGTATTGTTTATTTTCTGATAATATATATTATTTAACTATTATTTTTTTATAGAAAACTTGATATTAATAAATATTTATACAAATATTTTAGTGGTAAAAGTTTCATAAATTATGACCTTGTAGATATATAATTTTATCAATTTAATTTTATTTTAAAAATAACTAATCTTAAAATAATACTTAAAATAAATATTGACTAAATATATTAAATAACAATTAAATTGATAATATTTTTCATTAGTTTCAAAATACATGTATATTATAATATTTCTACATAAATTTAATATGTTTTTTTTGTTTTAAATATTTTATGATTAAATTTAGTATTTATGTAATTATTATAATAACCAATGTACTTTATTGTTTATATTAATTTAAATTTTTTGTATATTTTTAAAAAAAACAATTACAAAAATCATACAAAACATTATTTTGAAATTACAATTAATTCTAGAAAATAATAACTATTTTTATTAATAATATAACTATTACTAATAAATATTTTATTTGCTAACCAATTAAATGCCGTTAAAAACTAATTACAAACTAACATTAGCAGCCAAGTGTCCGCCGTCGGCCACAACAATACTGCCGGTCAGAAAACCGGCTGCCGTATCACTGGCCAGAAAGGCAACAGTTTGTGCAATATCCTCGGGCTGACCGGGCCTACCAACCGGGTATTTGGTACCGATATCGCTGATAATTTCATTGTTAGCCTCACTGCTAATACCAGTATTGTTTACTAGAAAGTCGGTCAGTACTACACCGTTATGTATTAATTAATTAATTAATAATTATATTTATAAATCTATAATTGATATTAAAAAATATAATTTTTTTTAAATATATTTTTTTCAATTACTTGACTGAATTAACTCTGATATGATGTTTGGGTCCCAACTCTGCGGCCATACATTTGGTAAACATATCCACCGCTGCTTTGGACATACAGTGAGGAGAATAGCCATTAATCTAGTAATACATTAAATTTTAGTTAAATAGTAAACCAAAAAATAAGAATTAATTAATTAGTAAATAAAAAATATAATTAATTAATTAGTAAACCAAAAAAAATAATTAATTAGTAAACCAAAAAATATAATTAATTAATTAGTAAATAAAAATAATTAATTAGTATAAAAATAATAATTAATAAATAAAATCTATAAAACTATTATTAAACAAAACAAAAAACATTTAGTGACACCAAATAATTACCGTTACTTTTGATGCATTACTCGATATATTGATAACATTGCCCCGAGTTTTGGCCAAATATGGCACACATTTGTGTGTTAGATATACCACTGAATTCAAGTTTGTTTGCATAACACTTAAAAACAGTTGATAATAGTCAGCACTGTTAGGATCGGCAAAATGATCGATACCGACATTGTTGACCAATATATCAATTTTGCCATAGGTTTGGACAGTCGTATCAATCAGGCAATTGCAGTCCACTTCCCGATTGACATCGCCGACCACTTCCAGTGCAGTCAACTGTTTCGGTGACAAATCTGTACATTGTTTGGCCACTTTGGCCACACGATCGGCATTACGACCGGTAACTACAACATTGGCACCCGATTTGGCAAACAGTTCAGCAATGCCGGCACCGATACCCGAACTCGAACCAGTTATCAGAGCTACCTTTCCGGTGAAATCATATTTAATCGACATTTTGTTTTTTTAAATACTATATATATTTAATATATTAAATATTATTTTTCTATTAAAACTTTCTAAACTTATAAGTTAAAACTATATACTATAATTAATAGTTTTTTTCAAAAAATAAAATGTTTTTATTATTTTAATAATTTCGATTACAGTGCAAATAATAATAATTATTTTTTTACAAATAATTAAATTTACTTATTTATTGTCAATTCATTGACATACATATTGTACTGTATTAGTACAGTACATATATATTAGTTATACATTATATTAGAGATAAAAATATAAATATAATAAAATATAAAATCAAAATTACTTTTTTTTTAAAATCTAATTAAAACTAAATTACTTATAATATCAATTAACAACATTAATTTTTAAAAAAAAATAATTATTACAAATACATTCAATACATTTAAATGCTAATTAAAATAATAATAATAATAATAATTATTATTATTATTTATTTGCCAATAGCTTCGCTACTATCCTACGAAACATTGGCCGCAATGTATCCGCCGTCGGCCAGAACATTACTGCCGGTCAGAAACCCGGCCGCCGTATCACTGGCCAAATAGGCAACAGTATTGGCAATGTCTTCGGGCTGGCCAGGCCTACCGACCGGGCATTTGGCACCGACAGCATTGAGTAATTGATTGCTAACCTCACGGCTAATAGTATTATTATTATGTACTAAAATGTCGGTCAATACTACACCGGGACTGTCAATACAAATACAATATATAAAATTAATTTATTAAATAAAGTATTTTTTTATATATCATATCAAATCAATTACTTGACTGAATTAACTCTGATATGATGTTTGGGTCCCAACTCTGCGGCCATACATTTGGTAAACATATCCACCGCTGCTTTGGACATACAGTGCGGAGAATAGCCATTAATCTAGTAATACATTAAAATTTAATTAAATAGTAAACCAAAAAAATAATAAAAATAATAAATTAATAAAATAATTTATTTTATTTAAATATTAATAAAATTCTTATTAAACAAAAAAAAGACATTTAGTTACACCAAATAATTACCGTTACTTTTGATCCATTACTCGATATATTGATAATATTGCCCCGAGTTTTGGCCAAATATGGCACACATTTGTGTGTTAGATATACCACTGAATACAAGTTTGTTTGCATAACACTTAAAAACAGTTGATAATAGTCATCACTGTTAGGATCGGCTAACTTATCCATTCCTGCATTGTTGACCAATATATCAATTTTGCCAAACGTTTGGACAGTTGTCTCAATCAGTCGATTGCAATCCTCATCGTTAGTCATATCGCCGACGACTTCCAGTGCAGTCAACTGTTTCGGTGACAAATCTGTACACTGTTTGGCCACTTTGGCCACACGATCGGCATTACGACCGGTAACTACAACATTGGCACCCGATTTGGCAAACAGTTCAGCAATGCCGGCACCGATACCCGAACTCGAACCAGTTATCAGAGCTACCTTTCCGGTGAAATCAAATTTAATTGACATTTTGTTTTTTTTTAAATACTGTATATATTAAAAATTATTTTTCTATTAAAACCAAACTTATAACTATATACTAACTTGTAAGTAATTATTTTATTGAAAAAATGAAATGTTTTTTTTATATTAGTAATTTTGATTACATTGCAAATAATAATAATTATTTTTTTAGAAATAATTAAATTTACATATTTATTGTCAATTTATTTGACATACATATTGTACTGTATTAGTACACATGTATTAGTTAAAAAAATATAAATATAATGAAATATAAAATCATAAATAGTTTTTTTTAAAAACTAATTAAATTACTTATAACAACACTAAACTACATCAATAAAAAAATCAATTATTTTTAGTTATATTAAAATCCAAATATGGCACACATTTGTGTGTCATATATACCGTTGAATTTAGATTTAAATTTAGTATTTTTGAATATATTTGATAATAATCTGTATTATAAACATCAATTGTCTCAGCTATGCCGGCATTGTTGACCAATATATCTAATTTGCCAAACGTTTGGACAGTTGTCTCAATCAGTCGATTGCAATCCTCTTCTACAGTCAAATCGCCGACAATTTCCAGTGCTGTCAACTTTTTCGGTGATACATCTGTACACTGTTTGGCCACTTTGGCCAATTCATCGGCTAGGAGTCCAGCTATGACAACATTGGCACCCGATTTGGCAAACAGTTGGGCAATGCCGGCACCGATACCCGAACTCGAACCAGTTATCAGAGCTACCTTTCCGGTAAAGTTATATTTTACTGACATTTTTTTTGTTAAACAAAAATATATATACTTTTTGTTATGTATTATATCATATTATTATTAAATAAAATTAATTTTTTTTAATTAACTGTGTATTTATTTAGTTTATAAAAATTTTAGTGCACTAGTGCCACAATATAACCTTCAATGTATAGATATAATATATATATATTATTTTAGATAAAATAATGGTAAACTTAAAACATTTCAAATATAACATTAACTAAATTTAATATACAATATATACACTATATTTTTAATTCAAATTAAATTAATTTACAAAAATTATATATTAATTGTTTGTTTTTTTATTAAAATTAATATCAAGATATTTTAGTCATCGACTAATTTAAAAAATAGATTTATTATTTTTTTTAAGTTATCATAAATATTTGCTAACTCTACTATCTATTATATTTTTCAATTTAAATTTGAATATTAATTAGTAATTAATAACAAAAAATATTAACAATTTTTTTTGTAATAAAAATTTTGTTCAATAAACAAATTTATTAATTTATTAATCAAATATTAATTATACAAGTATTTGAATTAAATTATTATTATTATTACTTGTTTATTAGTTTTTTGATTTGTATTTATAAAAATAAATTTTTTAAAAATAAATACACTTTATTTAATTGAATTGTACTTTTTGATCCTTGGTACAAATACTCATATATCATATATATATTGTACAGTACTTTAAAAAATATAGCCTTATAAACATAAAAACTTAATTTTTAAAATAAATTATTTTTTTTGCACCTAAATATTTTTACATATTTTTAATTTTTAATTTTTTTTAATGAAAAACTGATATCATATATTATATCAAGGTAAAATTATAGGTGGTTAGAATACAAAATATAGCACATTTTATTTTATTATTATTATTTGTATTTGTATTTATAAATAAAAATAGTAATCTAGTTTATTACTTAAATAGTTTATTTTAAATAAATTATAATAATAATAATAATTAATTGCTATATTTTATAATTATTACACATATTATTATAAAATATAGCAATTATTAATTATTTAATATATCATATAATAAATAAAGCATTTATACTTTTTTTATGAAATATAATATTACTATTTGAGAGATACCGATGCTCTTAGGGTTAGGGCTTTCAAGGCAACCGACAATACAATTATATGCGCTTTTATAAAACAAAAAAAATTAAAGGTGTCTGTCCATGTATATACTAGTAGTAGTAAATATATGCTCCCTGTGCTCATTTATGCTACTCTCAAGTATATACCTGTATAAACACATATATATATATATTAATAAATGCTTATCAGCATTTATCAATTTAATTATTATTAAAGTGCTCCTGTCATTCAAACAAATTTTTAAAAAAATTTTTTAGTTATCTATATAAATATCTACTAATTATTTTTTTTAAATAAAAGTTTAGTTGATTTAAAAACATTACAAATTTTTTATTTCATTGTGCGATCCGATTAGTCTATACCAGTGGTCGACAACAATATAGAGGACATCATATCTAATATGATATAATAATATACAGTATATATATATAAACTTAAATTTTTACAAAAAATTTAAAAATTATATCTGATTTTTGTTTCATGTTTTTGTGTGTATTGTTTTTATTTAAAAAAAACTTATTATCACAAAATAGTTTTCCCATATCTAGACTTATCTTATTAAACAAACAAAAAAAATTTTTGTTTTACACCGATGTTTATATATTTTTTAATGTGATTGCAAAACATTATTTTAATAAAATAAATAAATATTTTAATAAAACTAAACAATAAGTTAATTTTTTTTTGGTGTATTTAATTAATTTAATATAGTGTTAATTGAAAAATATTTGTTTATCTCTAAATAAAATTTTAATAACAACAATAAAACTATTATAAAATAAACAGTTTTTTAATGTAATTTTTTTTATATAAAGAATTATTTAATAATAATAATAATTTTTTTAATTAATAATTCATTTGAATGATAACATTAAGAAAAAATTTAAATGTAAGTAAAAGATTATTTATTATCATTTTATTTTAGTTTATCTTTTTTTTTATTTTTATTATTACTATTGTCCATAAAAAAAGTATCTAAAAATCTTTTCAAACAAAAAATTAATATTTTTATATTTATCAATATTGAAATTTAAATTTATTACAATCAAAGTAATATATAAATAATAATAAAAAAATATTTAATAACTTTATTTATGACTATATTATCAATGATATATCTTTAAAATTAAATAAAAAATTTTATATTTATTATAATAGTAAATATATACAGTATATTATTTCTATATCATTGACTTATATTAAATTTTTATTATAATAAATCAAATTTAATAATTATTTGACATTAAGTATTATTGACATTATAGTTGATATTTATTTAAACATAAATTTCAAAATTAAATGATATTGAAATCAAAATTAATAAATATTTTGTCTGTATATAGTATTATATAAAAATATATAAGATTTAATAAAAAAAACTATTATTTTTATAAAACAAAAACTAAGTTATTGTTTTGAATTTAATAGTTTTTTTCTGTACAAAATTTTATACTATTGTTTTATATATGCATATTATATTAAATATTTAAGTATTAACTAAAAATGTAAAAATGTCATAATTAATTTTTTAAAAATCAAATAAATAGAAAACAAAATTTTAAAAAATTATTATTTATTTATCTAAAAAATTTTATTCATTGGATACAAAAATTATTAATGTTTTTAGTAGAAATCAATTGAAACTATTGAAACAAAAAAATTATTTAAAAAACAATTATTTTTTCATATTTCTAATAAGCTATTGACACATATTATATATATATATATATATATATTGATGACGACTGATGATAACAAATATAATGATGATTATGACCTAAAATTGTCTAAAATATTTTTTTGGATATATTTATATGATATTAAAATAAGTATTATAATATTATTTTGTTACTGAATATACTGTATATAATAATTTTAAAATTTGCAATTTAGCAAAAAAATTGTGTTAATATTATCATTTATATATTTTAAATTTTTTTTATTACTTATATTTACAAAATTAATTTTTTGCTACCTGACCTTTATAATTTTTTTTAAATATAAAGTGTACCCCATCATACTCAATATAACCCAATATATTAAAAATATATATTATAAATTAACATTATTAATTAAATAAAAGTTATAAATATTTAGTAAATTTTAAAAATATATAACTAAAATATAATTAATAAGTTTTTCATTAACAATTATTTATTTTTTTGATAAAACAATTTTTACAGTTAGAAAACTTATAGTCAATAATATTTATAATTATATAAATATTTGAACAAAAAAATTTACACTAAAATTAGATAAATTATATTAGAATTAATAATAATTTTTTTCAATGTTTTTAACCATTGTTTTTATCTAAGATAATAAATAACTTTTTTTAAAAACTAATTATAAATTGAATACACCTTTAATTTACAATATTATTATTAATATACTCAATATTTTCATTACTACAACTAAAACATTAATAACTTATAAAATTATTATTATTAATAGTATTACTTATCAACACTTGTTTTTAAAGTTACAACTTTTTAACCAAAAAAAAATAAATGAAATATTATAACTAAATAAAAAAAATTACAACTATTTGTTTGACAACAATATCAAAATAAAAATGTTTTTTAAATTTACATGTATTTACAAAAAATCTATGACCAATTTATTTAGTGAAAAAAAATTAATTTAAATAATACTGATATATTAATATAAACAATATATATATACATATATAATGACATTGAAATTTATTTTAAAATAATAAATTAAAATGTAATAAAAATCGGATTTAGAAAAAACTAAAATATTTATTAATACTAAATATATATATAAATATATTTAATTATATACTTATAAATTACTACTATTTATGAAAATAAGCTAAATTATAGCTTTAATATCCATGTAAAGTTTTTTTTGAAATTTTAAATAAAATAAAATTATTTAAATGTAGTTTTTTTTATAGTATTTAAGTTATAAATTCAAAAAAAATAATTGTCATAAATAACATATGATGTTATTGTAGATTAAATTTATAACTTTATTGATATATCTATATATATATATATATATATATATATATATATATATATATATATATATATATATATATATACATACATAAAATACCTGTCATCTAACATCAAATGTAGTTTATTTTGTTTTTATTTTAAATTTAACTAATAATATACTCTATTGAAAAAAATATTGCAATAAAACTAACTAAAAATAAAATAACAAAAATAATAACAAAAATATGTTCATTAAATAGCTTAAAATAAATTTTTTTAATTAATTAAAATTTTAATATTACATTAACTATAAATGTAAGTTTTCATAATAATAATAATAATACTGTAATATTTCAATAACTTATTAATCAATATTATTTAATACATATACATAAAAACTGGTGCAATTAAAAATTTTATAAGTAATTGCCAATAATAATAATAATAATAATAATAATTATAGTTGTATATAACAATTAATAAAAATTTGTTGTAATTACTATATATAGCCAGATAATTGAAACAAAAATATTTATATTAGATATTTAAAATTAAGTTATTATATTTGAAAAATAGTTTTTTATGATAAAAATATTTTTATTAAGTTTTGCTATTTAATTAATATTCAAATAAAAATGATAATTTATATAATTAATGTAAATGTAATTTATACTTGTACCTAGTACATATATATATATTACATTAATTATTGAATGATAGATTTTTTTATGATAGTCTAGTGACCATGATTTTTTTAAAAATTTAAATTTTTAGATTTTTTTTCTAAAAATAATAATTTGTTGAACAAAATAAAATTTTTGTTGTTATGCATGTAATTTATATCTACCAAAAAAAATATAAAATAAAATTATAGCTTAATTTATTAAAAAAAATCATTGATTTATTAAAAAAATAGATAAAATTATAATTATAATTAATTTTTCACAACACGATTGTCCTCTCATCAAAATTAACTCTCTCTCTCTCTCTCTCTCTCTCTCTCTCTCTCTCTCTCTCTCTCTCTCTCTCTCTCTCTCTCTCTCTCTCTCTCTCTCTCTCTCTCTCTCTCTCTCTCTCTCTCTCTCTCTCTCTCTCTCTCTCTCTCTCTCTCTCTCTCTCTCTCTCTCTCTCTCTCTCTCTCTCTCTCTCTCTCTCTGTCTCTCTGTCTCTCTGTCTCTCTCTCTCTCTCTCTCTCTCTCTCTCTCTCTCTCTCTCTCTCTCTCTCTCTCTCTCTCTCTCTCTCTCTCTCTCTCTCTCTCTCTCTCTCTCTCTCTCTCTCTCTCTCTCTCTCTGTCTCTCTCTCTCTGTCTCTCTCTCTCTCTCTCTCTCTCTCGTCACTTAAAATTTTGCTAACTGTCCTATTTCTATGTGTTTTTCCACATTATAAATAATTTCCCATTAAATTGATGTCGTGTTTAATATCATGTGTGTGTGTGTGTGTAGTCCTCAATACTTTAAATACTCTCTCTCTCTCTCTCTCTCACTCTCACTCTCTCTCATCTCCTTGATTTTGATCAATAAATTTGATATAAAAATTTCTTCAAAAATAATAAAAATATTAAATATATTTTTTTATTAAAAATAGAAATCTAGTTTAATCACTGGATTTTACTTGAAAAAATAATTATTTAATTAAAAGATACATACAATAAATATATATATATATTATCGTAATATAGAGAGATGACATTAATGGCATTAATTTTGTTGTTGTTGAAAGTATGTGTGCGTTTTGATGGTCACACACACACACACACACACACACACACACACACACACACACACACACACACACACACACACACACACACACACACACACACACACACACACACACACACACACACAAAATCTAACTGTTTCCCCCTTTAGTGTGTATGTACAGTATATTAATGACATTGTCATCAATTTAAAAGCAATTTATGTACAATATAAATAGTAATAATAATAAAATTAGATAAGAGAAATTTTACCCCCTCCCCCCAACAAAAAATGTTATATAAATTGATTTAATAATAATAATAATATCAATAATATATATATATTAAAAAATCAGTTAACATTATAAGTGAAAATTTTCCGATATTTACTATTTAAGTTATATTCAAGTATTTGATTCATTGAAAAACCAAAAATCAAGTGTTGATTAATATCTGATTTCCTATTTTTTTATTTAAAAATTAATTAATTAATTAAATCAATGATTTATATAAATGTTTTTTGAAAATAATATTAGTATTTACGTAAATAATAGCCATTGAACTTCTAAATTGAATGCCAACACCTACGGGATTGTCGGGTATTTTACTAGCATTGAGTAAATCACTGAAAGAGAGTTAAGAGAGAGAGAGAGAGAGAGAGAGAGAGAGAGAGAGAGAGAGAGAGAGAGAGAGAGAGAGAGAAGAGAGAGAGAGAGAGAGAGATGGCTATAGATTGCATTGAATTGAAACTTATCTAAAGTCATCAAATAATAGCATTTAATAATCATAATAATAATACATTTATACAGTATTTTATAAATTAAAAGTCTATGTAATGTGTATACGTGTATACGTGTGTATGTACTGTATATACTGGTGATATCCCTGTCCTCATCACTATCGATGATTGCCATAGAGAAAAACATTAACATTTTTTAAAATTTTATTTTATTAACGTTTTTTTCGTATTAATTAATAAGCTATCATATCATATATATACAGTAATATTAGACAACATTTTCATTTACTATATATATTAATATATATTTGTTTATTTCATTCATTGATTCATTCATGCATTTATTCATTTACTATATAAATAAAAAAAAATCATACAATATATAGATTAAAATCAAGGATTTTTTTGTTTTATGTTTTGTTTGTTAAAAGTTAAGGATAACCCTATTATATATATACTATATAATAGTTATTTATATTTTTTTTTGTATTACCATTAATATTATCTATACGATAATCTATTTTAGACATTTTATAGCATATATATATATATATACAGTAAATATGTAATCCTATTAAATATTATATATAGGAAGTCACGCTAATTAATTGTAAACATAATGTTATTTTATTGAAAAAAAATAATAATATAACAATTTACGTGTGTGTTTGTGTGTGTGTGTGTGTGTCTAATAAAACATATACACACACAAAAAAACCTGTAACCTTGATTATTATTATTTTAGATACCGGTGCTTTCAGTATCATTAGGTGCTACTTACACTACATATACTAAAAGGCAACAACAAATTAAATTTTTACATATTTAAATATATTAAATGATTAAATAAATTTTCATTGTAGCTTACAATGACACACACACACACACAAACATACACATACATACAAACACATACACACACACATACACATGCATATATATATATATAAACACATATACACACATATACACACATATACACACAGATATACATATGCATAGATATACATATAAAAACATATATATATACACACACATACACACACAAACTGTATTAAATATATTAAGTAAATTTTAAAGATAAATTGATTTGAAATTATTATTATTTATTTTAATTTTTTTGATAATTAATTATGAAACTATTTTATGTTATCTAATTTTAAAGAAATTATTTTTTTTAAACATAGACTTGAAAAATAGCATTGGTAACAAATTAATTATTTATGATTATTATTCATAAATAAATGATTAACAATTATATATTGGTATTATAAATCAAATATTTATAATAATAATAATAATATTGTAATAACAATCAATGACAATAATGATGATTATATTATATCATATGAATTGATAATAATTAGTTGAATAAAAAATATATTGTTTGATAAATAAATTGTTTAATTATAGAGGATTACGTTTTATATAAACAATGTTAAAAATCAAATTATTTTTTTAAAAAGTTAAATATATATATTATAATTATACAAAAAAAAATTAATACAAAATAATTAAAAAAAATTCTATTTTGTATAACAAAAATTTGTTTTTTTTAAATATTAATTGAATTTTGATGTAATTTAATATTTAATAAATGTAAATTAAAAGTTGTTATAAAAAACAATAGAAATAAACAAAACAAACAAAAAATAAATTTAAATGTCAAATAAGATAAACTATAAATTACAATATAGTTATATAATCAACAAAATTAATAATTTAATTAATAAATATTTAATAGTTTATTTTTTATATTGAATTACTTTAAAATAAAATGAAAAATTTGATTTCAAGTTAGAAAAATATTATTGTGACAACTGTTGATAAATAAATAAAATTTTAATTTTTCTATAAGTTAGTCAAATATAATATCTAAATAATAATAATTTTTTAAATACATAATTTTTTATTTCGCAAACTAATTATGATTGTGTAAATGTTTTTATATAAATAAATTTCTAAATTATTATATATTATAATTTAATTTACTGTATTTATTATTATGTACTATTATCAATAATAAATTCAATTTATCAATTCAATTTCAATAATAATAATAATTAATTAGGTTATGTTTTTATTAGTCATTGAGTAGTATTAAATACTTTATAAATATTTAACTATAAATATATTTAATTTCCTTTTTAATTAAAAAGTGCATTACTTATGCGCTCTAATAAATATTTGATAATAATAATAATAATAATACATACTATTTAATTAATTTATTAATAGATTATAATATTATATATATACCGTAAATCAATTTTTTGTTTTATTTATTAGTTTATTTATTAATAGAAAATTAAACTATATCTAATTAATACAATTAGTGTAAAATTGTTGTTTAATTTTAGATTAGTAACACTTTTTGTTTTATAATAAAATTTTTAAAAAATATTGAATTTTTTATTTTAAAAAATTCTAATTTTTTTTATTTATTGTAATAAATTAACAATAAAATTATTATTTAAATTTATTAGTGTTTATTTAAATAAATAAATAACTTATACTATTAATGTAGTTACTTAATGTGATGTCATAAAATTATATATCACTATTAACATTAATATATGATAATTATATAATACAATTTATACTATAATATTATATTTCAATTGATATTAGTAGAAAAATATGGATATTGTTAAAAATAATAACTATTTATATTAAGAATTTTTAGTACAAATAAAATTGCTATTATTAGTACATTAAATATTAAATTTATTAAAATATTTATTTAAAATTTATTATAAATTTAATATCATAACTTATATATAATATAAATATAATATAAAGTTAGTATAAAATAGTTAATATATGATATGATATATTACACTAAAAAATATATTATAAATAATATCTAAATATAAGTAATTATGTAATACAGGATATTCTCAATATATAGGAAAAAATATTTCTAATAAATTGTTTTTAATAACATTTACATTTAATTATGATATAATCAAATTTTAATATTTGGTTTATACAGTTAAATAATAAACAATAAAAATTTTATTAATAACAAAAATACTTATATATATATATATATATATATATATATATATATATATATATATATTTATATATAAATATTTATAATTATAGTGTCTAATCAATTAAACAAAAATAACCTAATAATTGTACAACAATTGTACCATGGTACAATTTAGTAATTTTTCTCAATAATTGTTTATTTATATTATTATAATTGTTTAGGTAATTTTATATATTAATTAAAAATAATTAATGTAATTTTTTTTAACTCAATTTAAATAATTTATAAGAAATACAGTATAAAATTAAAATTTTTATAATTATGTGAAAAACCATATACTATATGATATAATCTCTCTCTCTCTCTCTCTCTCTCTCTCTCTCTCTCTCTCTCTCTCTCTCTCTCTCTCTCACTTTCTATTAATATGTATTATTTTTTTAAAAAACTTTTTTTTTAGTTTTTTAATTTAACCTTACAAAATTATCTGAAAATGTTGCAAAATTTTTTATTTTTTAAATTATTCAATGACTAATTTTTTTAAAAAAAATTATTTAAATTTTTAGAAAAGTTTTTTAAATAACAAAAAAAGTTTTGTAAAGTATTTATATACATTGTATATAAAATGTTTATTTAAAAATATATATATTTATAACTAAATTATATATAGTTTTTGAACTCATAAAATTAAATTTTGTTACAATTTATGTGCAATAAAAATATTTATCGTAAACATTTTATTTTATTTATTTTTTTAAAGATCTCAGATCACATTTAGATAAATTAAAAAGCATAAAATAATTAATATTTTTTATGTATATAATTTTTTTTTATTAAAAAATCGTATACTAAAAATTACTAAATATGTTTTAGTTATAATTAATAAAGAGTTAATAAATTTATACATTTATTAACCAAAAAAATAATTAATTAAAAAAATGCATTAAATATTATTATTAATAATAATTTTTATTACTTAATTATTAATATTTTATATTAATTTTTTTAAATTTGTTTTTCTATATTAAATAATAATTTTTTTTCGAAAATTTTTTTATCTAAATAAAAATTCAATTTAATTTATTTAAATAAACAAAAAAAAATATTATTTCATTTTTATTAGAAATTTACTTTTTTTAGTAAAATGTATTAAATGTATAAAATGTATCTTTTTCTGGGTTTTTTGTTTTTACTCTCTCTCTCTCTCTCTCTCTCTCTCTCTCTCTCTCTCTCTCTCTCTCTCTCTCTCTATTTCTCTTACTCACTCACTCACTCACTCACTCACTCACTGTCTACATGTAATAAACATTTAGAGGTTAACCACTGTGTGTATGTATGTGTGTGTGTGTGTGTGTGAGTGTGTGAGTGTGTGTGAGTGAGTGAGTGAGTGAGTGAGCGAGTGAGTGAGTGAGTGAGTGAGTGAGTGATAGGGACAGGTAGTAGGATAGCCCGGTGCAGTCACTTAGGCAGACACATCCCCTTTTATATATACAGTTGTTTTAAAGCATAGTTTTACAGATAAATAGATTGTTATACAATATATATGTGAATATAAGACACTAATGTATAGATATACTATATATTTGTTAATTAGAGATATATTAATAAAGATTTTCAAAATAATATATATATATATATATTTATACTATATATTAGCAAATAAATAATGATTTAATTAATAATTTACTTATGATTATATATATGTACAAAAATTATATATTTATATACATAGTATATATATATATATATTTAAAACAACATTTAGTTATTTTTGTTGTTTGTTTTTGTTTAAAGTTTTTAAACGATACGCTAAAGTAAGTGCCAGTCAGTCAACACTAGCACTAACTACCTGTGCTCTCACACGAGATACCAGTGCTCTCTCACTATCTCACTATTCAATTAATAATTTAAAATTATAGTTAAATATGAAAAGAAAGCGATAGAGAAAAATATTTAATTAAATAAAATTTAATAATTATAATAATTATTTTTATTTTTATTGCCTATTATTATTGTTTTGTTGTAAATGCTATTTATATATATTTGTTTAAATAATAATATAAAAAAATAATTTGGGAAAAATATCTGATTAATATTAATATTAAGCGTTTATTTTATTTTTTTTTATAAAAAATTTTTGTTACTATATATCCATAAATATATAATGTTTTGTTTATTAAGTTTGAAAGATATCATTGAAAATGTGTCATAAATTGTTTAAATCACAAATCAATTGATTGAAAATCAACTAAACAATCAAAAAATATCAAAAAACTTAAAGTAATTTTTTGAAAAAATAATTTTGATTACAGTATATATATAATATATAAATAATAACAAGCAATGTATTTATATTCAGTGAAAATTAATAATAAATTTATTAAATTTAATTAATTTTCTTTAAAAAAAATTCAGTATATTTATCATTAATGTGTAAAATAAAAGTTATTTATTATAATAATAATAATAATAATACTGTCATAAAATTTTAATGCTATGAATTTAGTAGCCATTTATTTTGTATAAATTTAATATATATTATAAATTAAAATTTATTATTATTATTATTAATAAGTTTTGTGACTTTTATTTCAAAAAAATTAAACAAAAAAAATTAATGTTTTGTTTTGTACTGTATGTGAACTATCATAAGTAATACATCTCTCATTTTTTTTTGTAATTATTTATTTTATTTTAATTATTTATAAATTAAATTATATATATATTGTATTATTATTACATTATATATAAGCAAAAAAATAAATAATAAATGTGTTAAAAATTTATTATATTGCTATTTAACATAATAACAACAACAATAAAAAATAACATTATAATAAATAAATAAATAATTATTTAAAATTCATATTTTTATTATAATATTAATATAAATTTAATATTTATTTTGTTTGTTTGTTATTTTGTTTATTTAATTACTTAATTTTCTATGTGTTTTGTTTTACAGAAAAATTTATGAGAGAAAAAAAAACGTTAGAAATTTTTATTTTGTTTTTTTGGGGATAAAAACAAACAAATAGAAGATAACTTTTTTTTTAGTAAAAAAAACTTTTTTAAAAAGTTTTATAATATACGATAAAAATATTATTACAATCAAAAACAGTCAATTAAACAACAAAAATGACAAATAGTAATAATAATAATAATAATAATAATAATAAATTAAATAATCAGAAAAATAGTCAAAAATGTGACAAAACTGATACAAAAACGACATCAATGACAACCAACTGTCCGACTATTGAATACGTTAGTCGTCAAGGTTTAGACCAACCTATAGTTGTTGTCGACATCATTGCCGACAACAACAACCTAAAGGACAGCCGTTTTCTCGATGATAATGAAATACCTGAAGAAATTTGGGAACAGGAGGCAGCTCTGGATGAAAAACTACAATCACTAGACTATACAACTAATACAACATCAACAACGATAGATATAACTACTGATTGTAAACCAACATTACGTATACCTACCAGTGGTCAACCAGTAGATACCGGTGCTGCTGCTGCTGATGCTAATGATGACAGCAATGCCAATAACGATACTAAAGGCCGTATACTATGTTTTGGTCGCCGACTATCGCAATTCAAATGGTTTAACATCCTATGGCTACTGTTCATCCATGCGCTGGCCATCTACGGCTTCGGCTACACATTGC
Organism: Oppia nitens; assembly: GCF_028296485.1. Taxonomy (NCBI): domain Eukaryota; kingdom Metazoa; phylum Arthropoda; class Arachnida; order Sarcoptiformes; family Oppiidae; genus Oppia; species Oppia nitens. The sequence goes on along the minus strand of NW_026533195.1, from coordinate 2,176,146 downwards.
TCAATCCGGTTATGCTATGGACGGCCATCTGGACGGTAGTACTGGCTTGCGGTTCGGCATTCGGTGCCAGTGCCGGCAGTCATCGGCTATGGGCTCATCGGGCGTTCAAAGCCCGTTGGCTGTTGAAACTGTTTCTGGTCATTACCGAATCGATGGCCATCAACGGCAGCTGCTATAGCTATGCCCGCGATCATCGCAATCATCATAAGTTTGTCGATACGGATGCCGATCCGAAAAACGCCCGGCGCGGCTTTTTCTACGCCCACATTGGCTGGTGGTGTGTACGCAAACATCCGATGGTCATCGAGTATGGCCGCAAACTGACGCACCGGGATCTTCATGAAGATCAGTTGGTTATGTGGCAGCACAGGTGGTACTATCCGATGGTCATTGTATGGGCCATACTGTTTCCGATGGCTGTACCCTACTATGTCTGGGGCGAAGATTTGCAGACAACACTGTGGGTGTGTGTCGTACTCAGGACTGTCATAGCTTTGCACCACTTGTTTACTGTCAACTCTATCGCCCATATTATCGGTAAGTGTAGTTTGTGATGTGTGTATGTGTGTGTATGTGTGTGTGTATGTGTGTGTGTATGTGTGTGTATGTGTGTGTATGTGTGTGTATGTGTGTGTATGTGTGTGTATGTGTGTGTATGTGTGTATGTGTGTGTATGTGTGTGTGTATGTGTGTATGTGTGTATGTGTGTATGTGTGTATGTGTGTATGTGTGTATGTGTGTATGTGTGTATGTGTGTATGTGTGTATGTGTGTGTGTATGTGTGTGTGTGTATATGTGTGTGTATGTGTGTGTATGTGTGTGTATGTGTGTGTATGTGTGTATGTGTGTGTGTATGTGTGTGTGTATGTGTGTGTATATGTGTGTGTATGTGTGTGTATGTGTGTGTATATATATATATGTGTGTGTATGTATGTGTATGTGTGTGTATGTGTGTGTATGTGTATATATATATATATATATGTGTGTGTGTGTGTGTCTGTGTGTGTAAAAAATTAAACTAAAATTATTTTTATTTAATGATTGATTGAGTGAGTGAGTGAGTGAGAGAAATAAAAAAAAGTATTTTTATGTTAGAGTTTTAAAATTAATTTTATTTTTGTTTTTATTTTCAATCAAAATAATCAATAATAAATTTAAATATTATTTTATTTTGTAAATTACTATTTGATTACTAGTAAACAAAATAGTTTCTAAAATTTCAATTTCATAGTATTATAATATATTATTTACTTTATTTATTAATTTTTTATTTTAATATTATTTATCAAAATTTATTATTTATAATATAAATTTTATATTTTCAACATTTTTTCAATAATGTTTTAATCCATAGTTATAATCTAAGTCAAAATAGTAAGATTTATTATTTAAAATTTTTTTGATATAATTATTATTATCAATATTATTAATACAATATTAATGATTATTTATTTATTTTTATTTAATATAAAATAGTTTATAAATCATATTTGATATAATAATAATATTTTTAATATTTATTTATTTAGTTACTCTTAGCTATAATTTAAAATCAAATGTTAGTATTAATTTTTTTTTATTAATGATTAATGATAAGGTCTATTAAACTACAAAAACATATTTTTAAAATTCAATTATTATATAATAATAATAATTATTATTTAAATTATAGGCTTAAATTAACTATTTTTCGATGCATATATAAATATAACGTTTTTAAATAATTTTATTATTATTATTAATCTAACTTTAATTTTGTTTTTATATTTATTATTATATAATATTATATTTTTTTGCTAAATATTTTTTTTTATTTATTTGATTACAATAGTCATATATTTAGAAACATATTATTATTATTAAATTATTTGAATATATTATTAAAAGTTATACATTAACCGTAGAAAATAACATAATATTAATAATAATAATAATAATAATATTTAAATAAAATATTATATATGAATTACTGAACAAAAAATAATATTAATATTTAAAATATATAATATATTGACATCAATTATATTATTATTATTATCATTATTAAATTTTGTTTTTTTAATAATAATTTTATAACTATAAAATTATCAACTTAATACTATAGCTTAAATTATTTGAATTAAATATTATGTTAAACATACTAATAATTTTTTTTATTGAAAAAAAACTTAATGGGTTACTAGTGTGTCCATATAAATTAGCTACTAGTGCTCTAGTAGATTTGATTAATATAAAATAATAATAATATTATGATAGTAATAGTAAAAATTAACCTTGAATTTACTGTAATTTATTTTTTTTAATGTAAATTGTTTTATAATCATTTTTAAATGAATCTGTATATTTTTTAATGGGACTACTATAGTATACACACACACACGGCTCAGGTAGATAGACCACATAGGGGAGGGGGAAATCCCGGTGCTTATGTACCTATTTAGTTATGTACCCCATTTGAAGCAGTAGTTGTACTAGACACTTTTATTTTTATCATACTGTAATTTTTTTTATAGTTTTGTGTGTGTGTGTGTGTTATTGATGGGTTGCATAACATAAAATTTTTTTTATATGATTAATATATTATTTAAAAAATGATTTTTAGATATTAGGAAAAATCGTTTATGAAAATTATTAGTTTAATTTTTTTTGTTGTAGTTGATAGACTAGTTTATACTGTATATATATATATATATACAGTATATACTCCTAATAATTACTGTATATAATAATAATATTAATAGGGGATACCCGAGCCTAGAGGTAATATACAGTACATACAGTAGTATTAGTATAGACTATATATGTTATAAATTATCTGACAATAGGGGAGTCTATGGGAGGGATAGTTAGTGAGTGATTATAATACAGTATTTAAATAAATATATATATATTTGAAAATTTTTATCTATAAAATTGTCTAAAAAAAATAATTAAAAAATTATAATAATCTTATTTATTTATTTTTACATATAATATAATATATATATATATTCTTTATATATATATTTGATTTTTCCTGACATTTAGAGGCTATCAGTAAAAAAAATCAATGAATATTTTTATTCAACAATTATTAGTATTATAAATAAAAATTACAAAATATTAATAATAATAAATGAATTTTAACTTCAACTTATCTACAAAATTATTTACATATATAAACTAATATATATGTATATAAATATGTATTTATTTTAGTTGACCCATAAAAAATAATTTGATGACAATTTTATACAGTATATAACAAAAATTATTTTATTATAATAATGTATTATAATGTTATATAACATACGGTTGAAATGTTTGTATCATTTTTGGTTATTTATTTATTTAAATGATTGACAATTTTTTTGTATACATTTATGTATTTATTAATATATTTATGTATGTGTTTGACACTAATTTGTTAAGTTTTTATTTTGTTGTTTAGTCTAAAAAGTTATGTTATCTCTAATATTATGGGAAAATAAATAAAAAATTAAATATGAATTTTCATATATATATTATTTTATTTAATTAAATTTATATATACATTATGATAAACATGTTAATTTATACAGTTTAAATTTATTATTATAAATATTAATTTTTCTATAATAAGTAATTTACCATGAAATATTATTTTTTTTTAAAAATAATTAATTAACCAAATTATTTAGGTTAAATAATTCAATGAACTAATTGCAATTAATTAATTAATTAATGTAAACATCTATGAGAAATTATTTTGGCCAATTTATTTATTTAAAAAAATATAATATAGTTTATAATATTATTGTTTAGCTATTAATTGTTTCAGAGAGAGAGAGAGAGAGAGAGAGAGAGAGAGAGAAAGAGAGAGAGAGAGAGAGAGAGAGAGAGAGAGAGACTACAATATTATTAATTTTGTGAATAAAAATTTTTATAAAAAATCTAAAATAGTAACAATAATTAGTATAATAGCCTTGAATTACACTTACTATTAGTTTTTTTTAAATACAAACAATTTAATTATTTAAAACACTAATAAATATTATAATTATTATAAAAATTTATTTGAACAAAACAAAACAAAAATAGTTTTAAATTAAATAATAACTTAAATAATAACTGTATTTAAACAATTTATTATAACAATAAACAGTAAATAACAATAGTATCAAGAAACAATATTAAATAATAATAAAAAATAATAATTAGTTTTATATAACTCATGTGATTTCAAGGTAAATTTAAAAAATTTCTATAATAATCATAATAAGCATATAAATAATAATAATTATTATTATTAGTATTACTATTTAATTGATTGCACACATATTATATATGTATTTAAATTAAATTATATTTAGTTTTATTATAATTTTTTTTAAAAAAATAATTGATTGTATCTAGTTAAAGATTATTAAAAAATACAAAAATTATGATAATAATAATAGTAAATATAATAGTAATTGTTCTAGATTGATTTATTAGATTTTAACAAGCATCGATCAATTATTATGTTTATTTTTTTTTAAAAAAATGTTCAAGTAAAGTAATGTATAGATTATTTATTATTATTGATTTTTCATATTTAAACAACAAATTATTATGCAATTTAGTTATTTATCTAAAAAAATTATTAAACTAAAATAAATATAATTTGTTTTTAATATCTAATTAAATTAATTTTTCTATGAAATTTATTTGAGTTTTAATTGAAAATTAAAAAAAACTATGATATTTTTTCAAACATATAAACTTGAAGCTATAAATTTAATAAATAATAATTTTATAATTAACTTAGACAACGATATTGTAATTAATTATCATTGAATAAATTATCAAGTACAATAAAAAATTTTGTGCCCTACTTGTTTTCATATGGTATTGTATAAATAAATATATAATAATAAAAAATGACATTGCTAATAGTTTAAATACTATGAAAAATATATATTATATTTAATAAATTTATGGGTAATATTTAATTTAAAAATCATAATTGAAATGTTTGTTAAAATTTATGTAAAACTTTAAAAACTATTAAATATATATTTGTTGATAATCATAGATTTAAATCAAAAATCATTATTAATTATTAAATAATTTTTTAAAAATTTGTTTTATTATTTAAAATTATTATTATATTTAATTTTTATAGAAACCAACAAAATAGTAATACAATATATATAACAATACTTTTAAAAAAATTTAATTATTTTTTTGATAGACTGTTATAAACATTAATTTTTACATTTATTTATAAGCCGATTATTTACTTAAATATAAAATAATAATTATATTTTACAATAATTCAAAAAAAAAATTAATTTTATAATCTCTATTTATAATATAAAACTTTACTAACTTTCTAACAATTTTATTAAAAAAAATATTATTTATAAAAAAATATATTATATTAAATATTAAACAAAAAAAGTTGTGTTTGTATTATAATATTAATAATAATTTATTATACAATTTATAAATTTATTTAATTAATTAATTATTTATTGTAATTATCTAATAGGTAAGCGTCCCTATGATAAGGGTATCGGTCCCACTGAAAGTAAACTGACCATGTACCTCAGCCTCGGTGAAGGTATGCTAATTTTTTGTTGTTGAAAAAATTATCAAATTTATAATTAATACAATTTTTTACAAACAATTATTAACAATAAAATCATTTTATTCAAAGTATAACTTATTTTTATAATAATTTAAAATCTAATTTAAATGTTAGTCACTAGAGGGAAATGTATTTGAAAATTAAATTATAACTTAATATATAATTTATATGTTAATAATTATTTAATATAATTTTTTTTATATTGAAATAACAATTAATAATATCTTATTTATTTTTATTTATTTTTTGAAAATATCATCCAGGTTCACACAACTATCATCACTCGTTTCCAATGGTATTGTATTATTATTAATAATAAAAAATACTAATAATTAAATAAATAATAATCAAAATTATAATAATGATACTTAATAATAATAATATAATAAGCATGCTAAACAAACAACAAAAAATTATATAAATTATTTATATTAACAAAATATATATGTTTGAATATATTTTTAGTTTTATATATAATTATAATTTATTTTTGTGAATATTAATTTTTCAATTATATTATTATTATTAATTTTAATATTATTTTTTAATATTATTAGGATTACGCTAATTGCGAGAAAAAATGGTGGGAAGTATTCAATCCGTCGACACTGTTCATCGACATATGCAAACAGTTAGGTTTGGCCTACGATCTCAAAAAACCCAGTCACCAGGTTGTCCAGGGTGTCATCCAGCGTAAGGGTGACCCCGATTATTTTGAACGTAAACTTAAGCGATCCCTATTGACACGTATAGTGATGGGTATCGGCGACTGGATGGCCGGCCTAGCGGTAGCCATGTGGCCCGTATGGATTTTCCTAGTTTTCAAGTTGGCTACCGGCCGGCACCTGATTGTAGTGTCGGATCTGTCGACACTATAATCCCAATAACATTATTATTATAAATTAATATCAATATTAAAAAATGTGTGCCAATAACTTGTGTGTGTGTGTGGGTGTATAGGTGTATAGGAGTAGGTGTGTGCTGGCTATCCCAACACATACTATATATCTATAGCACAGGTATTTTGGATTTATTATTTAATTTTTTTTAAATCAAAATAAATATTACCGTATGGTGTTTTCGTTACAGTATTATTCAGGTATATTAGGATACAGTTTCCACACAAATATTAGATACCAGTGCTTATTATTTTTATTATTATTATTTTATTATAATTTATATTTCATATTTGTTTTGTTTTTATATGTTTTTACAAAAAAAATATTTGTGTCTAATATTTTTTGTGTATTTAATAATTATATTATTATTATTATTATTGTATTTTACTTTAACAATACATTTATTTTCAAAAAAATATACATATCTTATGTTATCTAAAAAAATAATTATAATTTTTACGGTAATATTATTATATTTATTATTATTATTATAAATCATTATTATTTAAAATATAATTTTGCATATTTTAATTTTTGATTTTTTTTTGTATTTTTTTGTGATTTTTAGTATTTCTAAAAAAATTATATATTATTTGAATTACAATTACGTTATATTATTGTATAATTAATTGAAAAACTATTCAATTATAAACATTAAAGTTTTAATTTTTTTTTGAAATTAAAATACATAATTATTTATATGATAAGTTAATATTATAATTTTGTTTAAAAAGTTTTTTTTAAAGCTAAATAATTGTTTATAATAATAATAATTATGATTATTTATGTTTACAATTTATAATATGAACTGATGAAAATGTATGCAAAAAATTAAAAAAAATAAATAAAAAACATTTTTATTGTAATTTTATTTATTTAGAATAAATTTTTATATTTGTATATTTAAATATATTTAACTATAATTTAACTTAAAAAATTTAATTATAATTAATAATAAAAAAAATAATTTAATTAGAAATTTAAAAAACAATTAATTAAATGCTATTGTAATGTTTTATATTATTATATCAATAAAAAAATTAGTAATAGTATCTTGCTAAATTTTTATTTAAAAACATAGTAATAATAGCTAAATACTTAATTGTTTAAAATTTATTGTGAAAATTAAATAAATCAAATAAATGATATTTATTATGAAATGTTATCATTTTTTTTGTTGGTTAACCATGAAATTATTAATTTTGACATTAATTTTTATATTATTGTTAATTAAGATAAGTATCAGCAATAAAAATATTAATAACAAAACTATTTATTTTATTTGTTTTGTTTTTTAATTTTGATTACAAAACAGACAAATTTTTGGTAAATAATAATTTTATTTATTATATATTTAACTAAAAAAAATTAATAAATTATTGTTTGACCTCTAATTTAAATAAATTTATATCAATATATTGATAAAAATTTTAATTTTTTTTTAATTAAATTAATAATAATAATAAAATATTGAAACTTATGTATAGTTTTGATACAATTTTTTTTATTAAATTAAAAACATTACTTAAAATTTTAATAAATTTAACATAAAGGTCAATTATCAATAACTTAAAAAATAATAAATAATATTAACATAAAAATAATCGTTTAAACAAATTGAAAATGTTGTTTAAAATTATTTTTCAATTTTAAAAATTTTGTTTTAAATGGCATTGTCTTTATTTTTATTATATTTTTTGGTTTAATATTTTGTTTGTATTTTGTTTAAGCATATCATGTATGAGTGGGTAAGTTAAATGATAACACAATAATAATAATAATGTTTAATAAATTATAATTAATAGAAATTTTATTATTTTAATAAATTAAAAAATTTTATTATAATAACAAACAATATATTATACTATAATAATATAATAATTAATATAAATTATACATTTTAAAAATTTTTATTTAGAAATATAGTGTTTTTAAAATACAATAAAATTTATATAATTATTGTAAAACATTTTAATTAATTAACTATAAAAAACTTTTCATTTATATTCTAAATTTATCTAATTTTATAATTATATTAAATTAAATAGTTTAATTTAAATTAGTAATTTTAAAAAAATATTGAGTATTTAGTGATTTTTAAAAAAAATAAATTAATATATATTTAGATTAAATTTGCTATTAATAATATATTTTGATTTTTGATTTATATAAACAATTATTAATCTACTTATGTATAGAAATATTAAATCTACAAAAAAAATTATTTTTTGTTTTAATAAACTTATAGCTAATTTAATTATAATAATAAAGTTTGTATAAAAAATTATATATTATAATAATAATAGTAATCATAATTTTTTGCTTATTTAATGGGTTTAAATAATTAACTGTAAAAATATATGCTCAAAAAAAATAATTTTATTATTATATCTATAATATAATATTAACCAGTTGAGAATGCTAGAAAGCATTTCCACACGAATTCCTAATCATAATTAAAAATTAAATTCAGTATGATAAAATAAAATCAACTATAGTTATGTAGGGTATCAAACGATTTAGTATGACAAAATAAACAACTATAGTCATGTGGGGTATCAAATAATTCAGTATTACAAAATAAACTACTATTTTCCTAAAAAATAAACTTAAAAACGAAAAAAATAAAAAATCAATTTTCAAAAAAATTCAAAAAAAAATTCAAAATTTTTTTAAATAATTTTTGGACACCATTTTCTTCAATTTCCTAAAAAATAAACTTTTAAAAAAATTTAAAAAAAAAAAAAAAATTTTATTAATTATTGGACTCCATTTTGTTTTTTTTTTGCTTAAAAATAAACTTAAAAAATAAAAAAAATAAATAAAAATAAAAAAAACAAAAAAAAAATCGTAGCTGAGCCTGGATTCGAACCTATGTCCTCGTGGGACAGACAGACCGACAGACCGACAGACCGACAGACCGACAGACCGACAGACCGACAGACCGACAGACCGACAGACCGACAGACCGACAGACCGACAGACCGACAGACCGACAGACCGACAGACCGACAGACCGACAGACCGACAGACCGACAGACCGACAGACCGACAGACCGACAGACCGACAGACCGACAGACCGACAGACCGACAGACCGACAGACCGACAGACCGACAGACCGACAGACCGACAGACCGACAGACCGACAGACCGACAGACCGACAGACCGACAGACCGACAGACCGACAGACAGACAGACAGACAGACCGACTTATAGAATGCATATACGGATTCCTTTCAGGAATTCGTGAAAAGGGAAGTAAAAAATTTTTTTTTCGTTATTGTAATCATTGTAATAATAATAATAATAATAACTTATGAGTGAAAGTCAATTAAAAATATATTTAGAGTGAAAGTAATTATTATTATTATTATTATTTTGTTTCAAAAATTTAAAAACCAGTTTCAAACCATTCAAACCATATATTACTGTGGCTAATAAATTTCGAGACAGAATCTTTGTACTAAGTTTTTCTAAAATAATTCGAATATTAGAATGTTTTATATTTTTGTTTTAATGTACATATTTTCTATGATTATCACTTATCAAAATAATAGTAGTTTAATATCTTTGTCTAAAAAGTTTTCGGAATTATTTACAAAAATATTTGATAGATGACATTTTAAAACAGTAATCTTTTTTGATATTTTTATGTTTAAAATAAAAATAAATTTAAACAAAAAAATATTAATTTTAAAGAGTAATATTTGATGTTTATTTTTTAGTAAAAATCAGTAAGTTTATCAAATGCTTACAATTTTTAATAAATAATTTTATCTAAAATTAGGTCTAAATTTGTCTTCCAAAATAGCACAATTTTAATTTTTAATAATGTTTGGTATTTTCGTCAATAATAAAAAATTATTTTATTATTTTCTTAAAAGCAGGCAACATAATATAATATTTAATCATTTTAAAAAATTTATTAGAATAATCCAATTTTAATAAATAACAAAAACATTTTAAAATTTATTTTCGTTTTTTAGAAATAAGTATAAATTGTATTTTTTTGTAATTTTTCATAAATAATTCTTTAATTGTCAGAAATCTAATAAAATAAAAATACTTTTATTATTTTATCAGGATTAATAGTTTTTCTTAGATTTTATAAATTATACAATTCTAAAAATAGAGGTTACTAATTTTGTAGCATTATAAAACTTTAATTAGTATACTATAAAATATTTTTAAAAATTAACAATAATAATGAATATCTCTACTATTTAATACCATAAAAAAATAATTTTTAATTATTAAACCGAATGCAGAAAAATCTATTAAGTTTTCATATTACAATTTGTCTCGAAATATATTTGCCACAGTAATATATATATATTTATATAGCGTCTGATGCAAAATAATATAGAAATTTTCATTTTATTTTTGTTTGTATATATATATAGTTTTATTATTATTATTTTAATATTATATTTTCCAGCACTGTTAGTTTATTGACCGCATAGACACTGTTATGTATGTTAGTGAGGTATAAAGCACAGGTAGTCTATAAATACTGTATATATATATATAAAGTTATATACAGTTTATGAAGAGATTACCGGTTAGTATGATATATATATATATATAAACCCAACTGTTTGTTAATTAGCATAGATTTTTGTCACTCCCGGTAATATTATTTAAAGTATATTATAAATAAAAATAGTTAGTTTTTACAAAATTTTTTAATGAAAATCAAAAACATATTATTATTATTAGAAACAATCTTTTTTAGTTTTATTTTACACCTAAAGCTATAATTTTTATCAAAATGTTTGACAACAATGTTGACAAAAGTGTAGCTTTTTATAAACTTTTTTTTATAATTTTAATAACATATAATATGTTTGTTATATGTTATATATATATATATATATTCCATTAATATTTTTTTTATAAGTATTGTTTCAAAAAAAAAATTTGTGTACAAATTTCATAATAATAAATAAAAATTATTAATAAAATTTAATGTTTATTATTTATCAGATATAAAAAAATTCCCAAATTTTTATAACAATATTAGGCGATAAACACGTTTTGTTAGTTTTTTTATTTGTTTATTAATAACAACTCTCTCTCTCTCTCTCTCTCTCTCTCTCTCTCTCTCTCTCTCTCTCTCTCTCTTTCTTTCTTTCTTTCTTTCTTTCTYTCTCTCTCTCTCTCTCTCTCTCTCTCTCTCTTAAACTGTAAATGTATTAAATTAAATTAAATTAAATTTATTTATATATATATACAGTCATATAAACTACAGTATAATATAATATATCCTAAAATAGGTTTTTGGGTTATGGATAGCAAAGAAATCTTTTTCAATGATTTCCAGTTTTGTTATTACTATTATTATTATTATTATTATTATTATTATTATTATTATAATTAAGAAACTGAAATTAATATATTTATTTAGTTTTATAATTTTTTTTCGGATAATAATTATAATATTTTTAAAAAAAAATTTAAATAAATTTAAAATAAATAAATGTTTCATTGATTTATATGAGCTTTAAGTTTTAGTTTTTAATTTTTGGATTTTACTTAACATTTTCATAGAGTAAAGTACTTTAATTTTTATTAGAAGTATTGAGGTCTACTTGTAATTGTGTTTTGTAATTGTAATAACAATTTTGTAGTAACAATAGTAGACAATAATTTATATTCAAAATATATTTTTTTAAATTATTACAGATATAAAGTTTATATATTGATTGAAAAAAATTAAATAATACTAATAATTTCTATTTAATAGATAAAATCACTTAATAATTTTGATTTTAATGTTTTATTTACAATGACTTTTTAATAAAAAAAAAATTAAAATAATAAAACTAATTAAAAATTCACTTATGATTTATAACAAGTTTTATTAAATAGTTTTTTTTTGGTATTATTATTATTATCATTATTATGTTTTTACTGGTTTTAAACAACTAATTCCTATTTATTATTATTATTATTATTATTATTATTATTATTATTATTTTTGGTTTTTTTGTTGTTAACTAAATTTTTGAAAACAACTTTTACTACAATTTTATTTTTGTTTGTAAATTTTATTTGTAAGTTACAGTTCCGGGTGTTTAGTAATAGTAATAACTTATTACTAATAAGTTTTTATTTATAACATAAAAAAAAGTTGTCGTAAACTTTTTTTTAAAACAACTTTTATTTTTATTTTTTAATAACTACTTTATATTTATATTTATTTATATATTTTTTTCTGTATGTATGTGAAGTCAAACCACATATTACTGTATTATTATTATTAATACAGTATTAAGCCATAGATATTGAAAGTGAAAGATAAATGGTTTTTTTCATCCGTGTGTTTGTCTATTAATATATAATATTATTTTTAAAAAAAAAAACTTTTTAATAATTGAAAATTTTCTTCAACTAAATAAACAAATATTGTATAAATAATTTTTGTGTGTGTTTTAAGTTTATTTTTTTAGGTGTGTTTGTGTGTAATCCTAGTGTACATTAATTTTGTGAAATATATATTTAATATTAAAAAAATAATAAGTTTTTTTGTAAGTGTTTAATAAATATATATATATTTTGTTTAGTATTAAATAGTTTATATTTGTTTACAAAAAAAACAAACAAATTATTATTTCAAACTATATAAACTTTATATTTATTTATTGTTTTAAAAAAATATTAATTTAAAAATAAGTGATGTTTAATACAAATATATATCAAAATTTTTGAAACAATACAAAAACAAACAAAAAAAATAAAAACTTTTAATAATTATTATTAATAACAACCACTAAATGGCACCAAAAATTGTTGAATACCAGCACCGGGATGACGATCCCAATGGTGACTACGATATAGATTCACTGGACAAATGCGAGTGCGGCAGCAGTACGGGTAGCACCGGTAGTAGTGGTGGTGACCAACAATCAATCGATACGGCTGTTGTCGTCGATGTCGTTGTCAAACCAACTACAGACCAAAAAGGCCAACCCTTGCCGCCAACACCATCGAAACGGCTGCTAATATTTGGCCACGAGTTCGGCCAAATTAAATGGACAAACGTCATATGGTTGGCCATATTGCACGGTCTGGCCCTGTGGTCGTACATTCATGCACTCCAGGCACCGGTCAAACTGTGGACACTGGTATTTGTATCGGCAGTGGCCGCTTTTTCCGGTTTCGGTATGTCGGTCGGCGCACATCGACTGTGGGCTCATCGGGCGTTCAAAGCACGGCTACCGTTACGAATATTTTTGGCCATTTTCCAGACGATGACCGTCAACGGGTCGTGTTTTAGCTACGCTCGCGATCATCGGACACATCATAAATGGTCGGAAACGGATGCCGATCCGAAAAACCCGTCCCGCGGTTTCTTTTTCGCCCACATTGGTTGGTGGATGTTGAAAAAACGACCCGAAGTTATCCAGGCTGGCCAGAAACTATCGTTTGATGATCTACTGGGCGATTGGGTAGTCCGATGGCAACATCGGCTATATTTACCGTTAGTTATCATACTCGGATTTGCCGTACCGACACTCGTACCCTATTATTGTTGGCAGGAAAACCTGTTGACCGCTTTCCTGGTGTGCGGCTGTTTGAGGACAGTCGTAGTTTTGCATCATTTGTTTACAGTTAACTCTGTCAGTCATTTTTGGGGCGATCGGTAAGTGTTTGTATTATTATTATTATTATTATATGAAAAATTAAATTTTAATTAATAATTTAATATTTAATTAAAAATATAATTATTAAATATTACATTTGAATTATAATATATATATATATATATATAATTATTTTAATTATCATATTATTATAAAAATAAATTATTATATGTTTTTAATTATATAATAATTACGCTTAAAAAACTAAAATCTGAAAAATATATTTATTTTTATTTATTTTTTTGCTAATTATCATTAATGTTATTATTATTATTACTATATTTATTATTAATAGAGATTTAATTATAAATAACAGAAAAATATTATTATTATTTTATTATATATTTTTTTTTAATTATAAAATCCATTAATTTATCATAAATTAGATTCAATGAATAGAAACTAATTGATGTATTAATTTTAATACACTTTATGTGTTAGTGTATTGTTTTTGTTTTTTGTTTTAATAATATAAATTATATACACATATTGCGCACACATATAATATGAAATAATAATAATAATAATATGCAAAAAATATATTTAATACCAAAAAATTGTTCACTTATTTTATTACAATTCATGTGTGAAATTAACAGTGACTTAATTATCAAACACTTTAGTATATATATAGTGTATTGAATAGCAAATTATTATTATAATTATTATTAAAATATTTTGTTTTTTACAGTCACTAAATTTATAAGATTAGTTATTAATTATTTTTATAATTTTAATATATATATATATATATATATATATATAGTACTGTATATTCTGGTATTTATAATATAAATCAATAGATCTATTTATAAAACAACTTTCTATTGAAAATACTAAACTAGAAAATATATATAAACTAAAATCATAAAATATTTATCTAGATCAATTTATATATATATATATATATATATATATAGTATTTTTGTTAGCTATATTAAATTATTGAAGTGCATTATTTTATTAGACTTATTATTATTATATTATTATTATTATATATATATGTAAATTATATTATATTTAATTTATTATTAAAGATATATATATATATATATATATAAATATTATATACTAGTAAAGTATTATATATTATAAATTTTTTTTAGATTTTAGTAACAAAAAAATATTATAAATTATAATGGCATTTTAATTATTTTTGGTATAATAATAATAATAGTAATTTTTATATAATAATAATAACTTACCTAGACAACTATTCTATTGGGTATTTAAAAAAAATGTTTAAAGCTTTTATTTATAATATTATATATAATACAGACTTATAAATAATATTAGATTTTTTTTAAACAAAAAAAATATGTAATTTTTAAAAAGCTTTTTTTTACACAAAACAACAACAAAATATATAAAATAAAATAAATTTAATAAAATCTATTCAAACAAAAATAAACTGTCATTTATAATTTTTTAGATAACGTCCAATATATATATAAATATTTTTTTTATATATATATAATTTTTATAAAATAAAAAAAATATGTTAAAAATATTTTCATATTAATATATTTTAGTATACAGTATTATTATTATTTTTAATTTAAATAATATTTAATTAAATCATAGATAAATGTTTATTATTTAAAAAAAAATAATAATAACATATATTTAAGTTTTGTTGTTGTTATTAATTTGTTTTTTTTGATAAATTTTATTTAAAATTAATTTATAATTAATTTTATGAAAATATTACTATAAATTATTATAATTTTGATTTTTTTTTGTAGGCCATACAACAATGAGATGAGACCCACTGAAAATCGATTAGTCGTTTACTTATCGATGGGTGAGGGTATGTATAGCACTTGTACTCTATTTTATTAACTGTAATATACTGTACATTACATGCAATTGACGACTATTTTTATCATATCCTAACTGTCCATTTCAATAGGGCTGAGCCGCCCTTATTCATGATGTTTTATTATCGGATTAGTTATTGTGTGTATGTATGTGTGTGTATGTATGTATGTATGTGTCTATATCAGTGTTTTATTAATACCCGGCCTTTTTATTTGTTTTAATGTATAACATATTATTACAGTGTTTTTATATATACAGTATATACTGTGTATGTATGTATGTGTGTGTCTTATATAATATAATGTTATTTGTGTTGACTTTAATTGATTGATCTCAACAACAATGTTGGGCACAAACAACATATATATGTATACACAGAGAGAGTATAATAATACTGTTATTAATTTAGTAATACTGTCTCTCATTTACTTACTCACTCACTCACTCACTATATATATATATATATATACTGTATATATATATAGATATATTATATTGAATTTTCTGTACAAATATAGACTACTTAGAGAGAGAGAGAGAGAGAGAGAGAGAGAGTGTGTTTTGTTTTTTACAGCTCAAGGATCTAATGGTTAACCGATAGATAATCTCCTAAAATAATAACTTAATTTAATACCTAAACTAATCATACAATATATAGTCATTAAATTGTTTGATGCCATACACACACAAAAACAATAGACAGTATAGTATCTACAATATTACTGTATATAATACTACTAAATATATAATACTATTAATAGTACAAACAAATTATTATTATTTTTTATATATATATATTATTTTATATTATTATATTATACTGTATATTATTAGATGAGACAAAAAAATAGTAATCATATAATAATTATAATACTGTAATAAAAAATTTAAGAAAAATATTGCGCAAAATTTTTTTTACTTTACTTAAATTTTTTTTTGATATTATTTTTTTATGGTGGGGGAGGAAAGGTAGTAGTAGTAGTAGTATTGCCCAGAGGTAAGGCAGGGGTGTAGAGGGGAGGGGATGGCCTACTAGAGTGCTGATGTAAGCAAATAATAAAAAAAATGTTTTATTTTTTATTATTTATTGCTAATGCATTGCTATTATTATTATTATTAAAGTATAAAAATTGATAAACAAAAAAAAATCTGTATATATATTTTTTCTAGTTTATGAATGTGAGAATAATAATAATAATAATATTTTATTATTATTATTATTTTGGTTTATATATTCAGTATATACTGTATATTGATTTTTAAATTAAGTGATGATTTTGCTTTATCTCAAAAAGATAAAGTGATTGTCGGTTAATATATTAAATATAATTATTATACAGTATATATATATATATTGTATATTGAATATATTTTTTTGCCTAACCTAACCTTTATATTATAATAATTTAATATAATATAACCCCAAAAAACACACACAAATTATTAGTTTATTTTATCGACAAAATTATTTTATTGATTATTAGTTTTTTTTGTTAGATATCTAAAATTATAATCATTTATTAGTTATTAGTATAATTTACTGTATAATATATAGCGTATATATTGTATATAAATATTATATAAAGTTTGTGTCAAAAAAAATCAAACAAATAGTGTCAAAAAAAATTATTAGTTAATAAATAATTATTATTATTATAAAAAAAATTAAAAAAATTATTAACACATTAGTATAAATTAATTCATTTGATATACCTACTAATTAATTATTAATTTAATAATTTTTTTAAAATTGTAATAGAGGCTATATTTTACATTTTTACATTTTAATACATATAAATGTTTACTGTTTATTTTAAAATGCAATTTTAATTTTTTAAACAAAAATTAATTTTTACATAACTATCTATTCTACCAGGTTCACATAACTATCATCATACATTTCCAATGGTAAGCATATTATATTGTTTTAATTTTTAATTTTATAAATTTTTATAAACTATTATTATTATTATTAAGTAATATATATATAGTTAAATATTTATAGACAGATAAAAAAATTGAGATCAAAAGTAATAATAATAATGATTTTTAAGATGATTTTAATGAAAAAATAATAATTATAGATTAATATATAAATATTTATAAGCCTATGAATATTATAGATATTAAAATGTTTTTAACATAGATTTAAATAGTGTATAGTTTTAAGTGCAGTATTATTATTATTATTATTATTTAATAAATTATTTTTATTAGAAAAATTAAATTCTAGTATTTAAATATTAATCATAAATTTTTATATACAATAAATATTTTTGTAATAATCTAGGATAATATGGAATTAACATATTTCTAATTAATTATATATATATATTAATAACTAAAAACTAATAATAATAATAATACTAATAATAATAATTATTATTATTATTGCTATTATTAAAAATGTTTATAATTTATTTGAGAATTACTAATATATTCAATTTATATTATATTTTTAAGCTATATTATAAAAATTTATTACATGATAAATAACTAGAATTTTTTTTAATTTTAAAATTAATTATTGCTAACTTCTAGAGGATTTAATTAATTTTCCTAATTTAAATTTCTAATATCAATATATATATATATATATATATAAAGTACATTATATTTATGATACGATTACTACTGAAACAATTACAAAAATTTTTTTTAAAAGCTAAAATAGGCTTAAAATAACAACAAATAAAGTTAAATAAATAAATTGCTAATTTTTGTTTGCATAGTGATAATAATAAATAATTTTTCATTATTATTATTATTATTGCTTAAATACTTTATATTAAACTATATTATATACTAATAAAGTTTATATAAACTAATATACAGTATTTATTGTGTCCCAATTTATTGTGTTATGCAGTATTTATAAATTATTTTATTTTTTTATTTTAAAAACATTTTTGTAAAATTTATATATAAGTAATATCAAATGTAATTAAATATTTTTCATTTATTAACGTTAATAAAAATCTAATATTTAACAATACAACTAAACATTTAATTTTATTTTCATAATTATATTAAATCAGTAATATATATACAGCATAATTGTATTGTGTAATAAATAACAAATATAATGTTTGTATAAAATATGAAAATTAAAATACAATTTATTTAATAATACTGTAAAAGGGATTTATTATATATATATGTAATAAATATTATTATATATTATATAAGTTAAAGCAAGATATTCACCGAAAAAATAAATAAAATTTATTATCATTTTTATATATATTATACCAATAATACATTATATACAGTACTACTACTACAATACTAATACTATATATTAGTATTCATTACATTAAATATAAATATTTAAATTTTAAAATTATAGACAACAATTTTACCATTATATAATGTATAATATATTTTATATGTAAATAAAATAGTATTTACAAGTTATCTCTCTCTCTCTCTCTCTCTCTCTCTCTAAATAAAATTATAATATTAATAGCTCTATAATAATAATAATAATAATATCAAATAAACTAGAAAATGAAATATAATACAATACGATAATAATAATAATAATAATTTTATATTACTTTAGTAGTAGTTGTTTAGTAGTATTAGTTAAATATTATATATATATATATATAACATACTGTATATAACAGTATAATAATATCTTATTTAGTTTTTTTATATATAAATAAAAAAGTATTAACTTTTTTTTATTTAGTAAAGAGAATTGTATTTAATAAAAGTAAAAATAAAATAAAAAAATAAATACACGACTGAATGGTGAATGAGTTTTGCATTTTAATAATATATAATATAATAAAATTTTTATATTACAATACGGTATATAACATATTAGATATTATATTAATTATATATATATATATAATAAAGTAGTATTAAAATACAATATATTTATATTATCATCAAATAAAACACATCACTGACTTAGAAATCACTGTTAAAAAGCTAATAATGTGTATATAATATTTAAATTTATATATACAGTATATATATATATATATATAGATAATACTTAAATATATGTAACAAAATACTGTACAAAAAAAAGTTAAAAATAGATATAAAATTTTCATACATAATATAGTCATCTTTTATTTTTTGTTTATTTATTTGTATTAACAAAATAATAATAATAAAGTAAAATAAAAAATATAAAAACTAATTTTCTATATTTTATTATCAATGTCAACAATATAAAAAAATATATCAATTTTTTTAATAAAATTATTTCATATTAAATATAAATAATAATAATAATAATAATAATAATAATAATAATAAATTAGATTAAATCTAAGTAATTGATTTTATTTGTTAGAAAATTTTACATATAAAAAATCTATATAAATATTAAAATTTTTTATCATTATAAAAAAACTAAAATAATTTATATTATTATCATATACATTTATATACTAATATAATTAATTAATTAGTTATTATTATTATTACTATATTTATTACTAATATTTATTACTAATATTTATTATTAATATTATATTTATTAATAATATTTAAATCAAGTATATCTATATATATATAAAATTTTGTCAATAATAATAATTAAAATATTTTTCAATTAATATATTTGTATCACAATTTTAGTTTTGTTTGTTTTGTTGTTTAAATTAATTAATTAATTAATTATTATTATTATTACTACTATATTTATTACTAATATTTAAATCAAATATCTATATATATATATATATATTTTGTCAATAATAATCATAATATTTTCCAATTAATATATTTGTACCACAATTTTAGTTTAATTTATTTTTTGTTTTGTTTAAATTAATTAATTAATTTTTTTTAATTAATTTATTTTATTAGGACTACAGTTCCAGTGAGAAAAAGTGTTGGGAGTTTTTCAACCCGGCCACCATGTTTATCGATATGAATGCCACCCTAGGACTGGCCTACGATCTGAAAAAGCCGTCCAACGAATCCGTCCAACAAGTAATCAAACGTAAAGGACTTCCCGAATATTTTGCCCGACGTTCCCGCCGTGGCCTAACCTATCGTATACTCTATGGTCTAACCGATTGGCTAATGGGCCTTATGTTTGCCATGTGGCCTATTTGGCCGATAATATTGTTCAAGTTTGCCACTGGTCAACAAGTTTTCATATATTAAAGCCATGTAGGTTGTGGTGGGGGCCGGGGTGCGGGAGGTGTTAAAATCATACTTAAGCTACATAAGCATATACTAACCAAATATGCTATATGTGCTGTATATTGGATTATCTAATTAAGTAATTTTTGTTTTATTGGATTTTAAATTGTTTACTGTATTATACAGTATTATTATACTGTTTGTTATAAAGTATTTAATTAGTATTATTGTTATTATTATGTAAAAATAAATAAAAAAATTTAAAAAACTACAGGTGCCAAATACTGTACTGTAATAATGTTTATAAATTATATAATATTAGATATATATATAACTTCAATATTATTATAATAGTATGTTATCTTATAATCAATAATAATAATATAATTGAAATAAAGTTAAACTTTATTGTAGTTATTATAATATTATATATCTTATATATATATATATTTTTGTTTAAAATAAATGATTAATTTCTTTTATATAAAAAATTGTTTTTTTAAATCTATTTTCATCTAGTTAAATATTCAATATTATTATTATATATATATCATATTTTATTGTATACATAATACAATTTAAATAAAATTTAAAAAATACATTTAATGAAACTATTTAATATATATATACAGTATTTATTAAATATATACCGGTATACTGTATGCTAGGATACTGTATATTGTAATTACATTGATATTTGTTTTATATGGTATTTCGTAGATAATTTTATATACTATATATATATATTATTTAATTTAAAAATTGTAAATGTATAATATTGAAAATTATAGATATTATAATAATTTTCAATATTTATTGTAAAAAAGAGTAAAACAATTTTATTTACATATACCCTAATTATATATAATTTTCTTAATTTATTAGACTAAATAAGTAATTATAATTTATATAATCTTATATACTTAGTATATATAATATTAAAATACAATTTATATATAATAAGCTGTATTTTATGCTGTTTTGTTTAGTAGTATTAGTATAGTTAGTAACACATTCAATGAGTGTATAGTATATAATACAATAGACACATACAAACAAAAGTAATAATAATAATAATAAGTAAATAAAAAATAACTTAAAATACTAAAATAAGTTTCTATTATTTTGAAGTATTCGGCAACAATACAAAAAATAAATAAATAAAGGACTTAAGTATAATAACAAATGAGTTGAATATAACTTATATTAGTGTATATGTATGTATTATATGTATGAGTGTATGTACAGTATGTGTATGTATGTATGTATGTATGTATGTGTGTGTGTGTGTGTGTGTGTATGTGTGTATGTGTGTATGTGTGTATGTATGTATGTATGTATGTATGTATGTATGTATGTATGTATGTATGTATGTATTATATGTATGAGTGTATGTACAGTATGTGTATGTATGTATGTATGTATGTATGTATGTATGTATGTATGTATGTATGTATGTATGTATGTATGTATGTATGTATGTATGTATGTATGTATGTATGTATGTATGTATGTATGTATGTATGTATGTATGTATGTGTGTGTGTGTGTATGTATGTATGTATGTATGTATGTATGTATGTATGTATGTATGTATGTATGTATGTATGTATGTATGTATGTATGTATGTATGTATGTATGTATGTATGTATGTATGTATGTATGTATGTATGTATGTATGTATGTATGTATGTATGTATGTATGTATGTATGTATGTATGTATGTATGTATGTATGTATGTATGTATGTATGTATGTATGTATGTATGTATGTATGTATGTATGTATGTATGTGTGTGTGTGTGTGTGTGTGTGTGTGTATGTGTGTGTGTATGTGTGTGTATTATTGTGTTAAAGATTAAAAATAGACAATGAGTTGAAATTCATTGCAACAAATGTGGCGCAAACTCTTCATATAAATATATATATATATATATTACTTAATATATACAATACAATATATATTATAGTTTTATAAATAGTGTATATATAGATAGTACACACACACAGCTACACACACATACACTCATACACTTTGCAAGAATATTCTCTCTCTCTCTCTCTCTCTCTCTCTCTCTCTCTCTCTCTCTCTCTCTCTCTCTCTCTCTCTCTCGATTCAATAGCACACACAATAAATGCCTAAAATTTTCAATTACTAATTGAAAATCATTGAAGGATTAACTGTATATAATAATACAGTGAAAATAATATAAAATAAAACTAGAAAACTACAGTATTTTTTCAGTTATACAATTTAACAATACTTTTACACACACACACACACATACATACATACATTTTATATGAATTCAACAATCATTGAATTAAAAAAATAATAATAATATAACAAATAGTAACAAACACTATATACTGTATATAATATTAATAATTATTTTATATAATTCCTTATATTTTAATTTAATAAATAAAAATTATTAAATAATTAGTAAGTCATCTAATATATTATAGATAATGTATTATATATATATATATATATATATATATATATATATATATATATATATATATATTTGCTTTTTTGAAAGATATTTAATATATATATAATTTAATGCTATTATATAATGTGTTTGCAAAATTCAATCACACGCTAACTAAGTATAAGATTTTTTTATATATATATATTTTATTATTTGATTAAATATCATTTATATTATATAAAAGTTTTTAATATAACGATATAATAGAAATTCAATACCAATTTAAGCTGTGTATTAACTTTTTTTAAAAAAATAAGATAAATACTTAATAAAAACTTAATAACAAAATATTATTGTATCATATTTACCAATACATTGACTAATAAAAAATATATATAAAAATGCATGCAAAGAAAAAAAATTTCAATAATTAATTTTTTATTTATAGAAAATTTATTATTTTATATAAATATATATATCTAAAGTATATTTTTTATTGTATATATTTTTATAAAAAATTTTTGTTGTTGATGTTAACATTTTGTTACCGCTTTAAACATGTATTATAACATTAAAATTGCATTTTTATATGTTTTTTATATATATCATATAAAGTATATAATATATAATAAAAAAAAATAAAAACAATTTACTTTATATATTTAAACAACTAAGTCACTTAGATTTAATATATTAATACACATACACACACACATACAAACACATACACACATACACACATACACACACATACACACACATACACACACATACACACACATACACACACATACACACACACACACACATACACACACACACACACATACACACACACACACACACACACACACACACACACACACACACACACACACATACACACACATACACACACACATACACACACATACACACACATACACACACATACACACACATACACACACATACACACACATACACACACATACACACACATACACACACTTACACACACACAGTCACTCAATTGTTACAATAAATTTTTGCATAAATTTTTTTAATACTATAATATATATAAATTTATTATATAATATACTACTACAGTATATATACCAGTATATGTAATATTGAGTATGTGTGCACATAGAAAATATATATATATACTGTGTAGACACTGGTGTGTAGAGAGCACAGGGATCTCAATCTAAATGTATTATATGAGTGGCTGAGTATGTCTGTAACGGTAATGTTTTATTTTGTTTTTTTATTTAGTCAAATACATGTGTCTAACAAAAACATCGATATAAAGATATATATAAAGCTATAAAAATACAATATCTATTATATATATATATATACCTGTATATTGTATTTGCATAATTTTATTATTAGGTGTTTTAATATATTTGCTGTGAGTGTCTAATAACTGTATTTAAAATGAAATTATTTTTATCATATTTTGTGTTTGTATATATCATATCTATATAACTATTATGTAAATGATTTTTATTTAATATCTAATTATTTATATTTAGTAATTAATATTATTAGTATTATTATTATATTTATTTTTAACCATAATGTTGTTTGTATTGTGTATACTATATAAATATATTAATAAATATATTGATAACTAAATGTATTAATAAAGTTAATGTTTTATTTTAAATATTATTAAATTTACAAAAAAATAATAATATTATAATTAATAAAAAGTAGTGATATAATAAAAAACATATTACTAAAAATATTTGTTAAAAAATTAATTTATTGAATATAAAGATAATAATAATAATAATAATAATAATAATAATAATAATAATAATAATAATAATAATAATAATAATAATAATAATAATAATAATAATAATAATAATAA
The DNA here is from genome assembly GCF_028296485.1 of Oppia nitens. Lineage (NCBI taxonomy): Eukaryota > Metazoa > Arthropoda > Arachnida > Sarcoptiformes > Oppiidae > Oppia > Oppia nitens. Next base: position 2,150,763 of record NW_026533195.1, on the reverse strand, counting down.
TAATAAATTCAATTCAAAAATTTTATTTTACTAATTGATAATAATAATAATAATAATAACATATACTAACATTTAGTAAAATATGTTAATATTTTGATACATATTAGGAAAAAAATTTATTGTATAATTACAACATTGTATTTTTATTGTTTATAAAAATACTAACATTTTTTTACATATATAATTAATGTCAAAAAATAAAATAATAATATTGTCATTTTTTCGATTAAATATCAAAAGTTATAAATATCAAAGTTAATAATTTATATATATATATATGGTTTTGTATTATACATAGAGATGGGCAAATAGAAAGTTTCTAATAAATTTCCGTGAGAAAATTTCTAGAAACTTTCTCCTGAATAAATTTCTATAGAAATTTAACTTTAATGTTATTCTATGGGATCCCCATATGTACAGTTATTGTAATACCAGTAATGTTTGAGATTTAATAAGATATAATACTATACATCATACAGTATAGTACAGTACTATACAAAATGGGATACCTATATATAAAATAATTATAATTATTTAAAAATAATCAGTTTTGTAAAATTTTATTTATTTTATTATATATATCATAGTTTAATTAATTAATTTTTTACTTTAATTAATAATTAAAATAACAATAATAATAATAATATGTAATGTATTGTTATATGATAGCAAATATCTAGATAACAAAATTAACCATGTAGATCCCATAGATAGAAATTTCTTTTAGAAACTTTCTAGAAACTTCACTATTATTTTATAAATTTCTCTTTTTTGCCAACACTAATTATACATTAATAATAGAAATCTCAAAATATTAATATATATATAATTTATTTTCGTCAATAACTATTTTTTATCACTTATTTTTTTTAAAAAAAAGTATAAAACAATTGAACAACTAATAGCAATCAACTATTATTATTATTATTATTATTATTATTATTATTATTATTATTATTAGATATTTCAAACGTTAAAAATAGTTTAGTGAATATTTTCAGTAATAATATATATATATACAGTATTCTCTCTCTCTCTCTCTCTCTCTCTCTCTCTCTATATATATATATATATATATATATATACATTATATTAGTAATTCTCATATAACATTTTGATTGCTATTTTGTATTATTATTATTCAACAATACATTATATAATACTGTATATATATATATATAAACATTATTCAGTGATTTAACATTTTGATTCACAAACTTGTTGTTCACAACACTAACAACAACAACAACAACAACTAGTGTACTGTTAATCAATCTATACATACATATATACATACAGTACAAACTATATACTGTATATATATATATATATATATATATATATTATACAGTAATATATTTTATTACGAGAATCGCCTGATTCTGACTGTTTGAATGAAAGATAGATTTTTCAGACACACAAAACAATAGACAACTTTTTGTATGTATGTGTGTGTGTGTGTGTACTGACTAAAAGATCATAACAACAAATTTTATTTAACTGTTATTATATATATATATTTATATTTCTATACATATGTGTGTGTGTTGTATGTGATATATATATATATATAATAAATTGTATAATAATTATTCAATAGTATTATTACTATTATTTCTACAACAATACTAAAATATCATAACAATTTATAGTACAACTAATAATAATAATAATAATAATAAGTGACAACAATATTAACTAAAAATTTTTTTGTGTATGACTTAACTACCAGTGCTACTACTACTACTACTACTACTACTACTACTACTATACAGTACTGTATATAAACCATACGTTTTCTATCAATTGTGTGTTTTTGAAAATATTATTGTATTAATAATAATTATAATAGTTTTAAGTTTTATTAAACACTAAGTAAGTACAGTAATTATTTATTTATATATTTCAATTTATATACTGTATATATATATATATTTAAAATCTATATATAAATATTGTCTTTTGTCAATCTCTCTCTCTCTCTCTCTCTCTCTCTCTCTCTCTCTCTAATGTTATTTATAAAATATATAATTTGCTTATCAATAGCATAGATAAAATAGTTTGAAATATTTTTGTTTTATTTTGTTTTAATTATTTTTGTTTTGTTTGTATGCTTTAAGCAATAACCAAAAAACAATAGCTTTTTATTGTCTAAACTATTTAAAAACAAATTTATTTTTTGTTTGTTTCATATACTAGTAATCTAATGTATGTCTAAATAACAATATATTAACTTTAATTTTTTTTTTAAATATAAATACATACTCTATATGATAATACTTATATATATTTAAATATACATATATATATATATACATTATAAAACATAAATAATTATAATACAAATTAAAATTAGTTTTTTTTTTAAAAAAAAGATTATTTAAAGCATTGAATTTATTTTAAAAAATATAATGTTTTGAGTTTTAGTGTGAATTACTATTGAAAAAATAATGTGTTTTTATATTTAAAATTATTTTTTATTTTTAAAGAGTAAAACACTTTTATATCAATAGCTTTATAAAAAAATTTTTTTTAGAAAATGTAGAAATCAAGCTATAATTTTAAATTAAAAATAAATATATATTTAAAGTATGAAAATACTATTAACATAAAGTTTTTTATATTATTATTATTATTATTATTAAGATATTATAAAATATTACTCATTAGCATAAATGTTAATCGCATTAACATTTTATTTAAATATATATATATATATAATAATAATAATAGAAAATTCAATTTACTTTACCATTATTAATATATTTGTATAATTAAATTAAAGATATTTATTGTAAATCTTAAACAATATACTAATATATTTCAAAAAAAACATAAATAAAAAATAATAATTTTTTATAAATATAATTTTTTAATATAAATTTTTAAATAAATTTTTATTTATTTTTATAAAAAATTATTTATTATTAAATACCATCACAAATTAAACATAATTTTTATTTTATCTTTTATTTTTTCGTAATTTTATTAATACAAACAAACTATTAGTTAAATTAGTGTTAGATTTTTAGATTTAGACTAAAACTAATCGTTTGGTATTAAAATATTACATTAGATATATATAAATACAATTTAATAATAATAATAATAATAAATATTAATACTTATAATACTAATAAAAAGCTCACAATAAAAATACTTGAAAACGTTTACAAAAAGCTTTAACAAAACAAACATATAGTTATAATACAGTATATATATATATAATAAAAATAGATATATTTATATATAAATATATATATATATATATACTGTATATAATTTTTTTGTGTGGTATTAAGTAATGATAACAGCAATAATAATTGTTATTATTATTAAATAGCTATATATTAATAACTAGTAATAAAACAAAATTTAATTGTCTGTTTACATTGAATCTAATAAATTGATACAAATATTTTTTATTTGTTTGTTATTGTTGTATATTTATATAATATTTATATTGAAGTTAAAATAAGATTTATATATATATATATATATATAATATTTACCTAAAATATTATTTATTTATTTATTACATATTACTTAGATTTTTTGCTATTTTGTAATAAATAAATTTTTATATTATATACAGTAAAGTTATTAAAGTACTAATAAAAAACAATTGTAAATAATAGATACTATTTATATTACATATTTAACATTTAATTTATTAACAAAAAAATAATTTTTGAATAAATAATTAATTATTTATAACTTAATAAATTTTTTAATAATAATACTAATTATAAAAATTTGTTATAATCTAAATCATATCTATTTAATTAAAACTATAAATTAAAATTACTATATAAAATAATTATACTTTTTTTTATAAATATTTTATGATAAATGATAATCAAAAAATTAAAATAAATAATTATATTGCTATTAATAAACTAACAATAGCAATCAAAACATAAATAATAGCCACAATAATACAGTATATAAAATGTTTTTATAAATTATATATTTATATTTATACTGTATATATAATATATGTAATTATCACAATATAATGTCTTATATATAAAAATAATATTTATATAATATAGTATATAATAGTATAATATATATATATATATATACTGTATATTAATATAATGGTCAATTCAATTGTATATAAATCAAGCTATAGTATAAAAGATAGTTAGCCAATAAAATTTTAATAAGCAATTATATTTTCAACATACATATGATACAGATACATAAATTTATATATGTTTTATATATAGTTTAACTTTAACTGTCAGCTAAACACTAAACCATTCAACAAAAAAACATTGTATATCATTGTCATCAACAAACTCAACATAAAATATTTTTTTTATATTTAAACAGCAAAACAGTAGTAAAACATTATATATAATTTCTCTCTCTCTCTCTCTCTCTCTCTCTCTCTCTCTCTCTCTCTCACTCACTCACTCACTCAGTGTGTGTGTGTGACTTAAAATTATATTAAAATAATATACACTTAATATAAAGTGTGTATAAAATATTTATAAATAATATTATTATATTTATTTATTAAATCTTAACTATATCTTAATATGTATAGTAAAAACTATTATATATAATATTAGTGAAAACAATTATTATTATAAAATAAAACAGTATTATTATTACTAAACTATTTAAAAAAAAATATATTTTTAATTTTGATAACAATAATCGAAACTAGAAATTATTATTATTATTATTATTATTATTATTATTATTATTATTATTATTATTATTATTATTATTATTATTATTATTATTATTATWATTATGAAATTCATAATTAATTTATATATAATAATAATATTCAATAATTATGTTTTTATTAAGAAATTAATTTTTATTGTATACAATTTTGTTTAGTATTAATTTTATAATCTTTTTTACATGTAATCATTAATTTTGAAAAAAATAAAACAATATATATTGATATAAACAGTATATATCTACTATATATTGTAACAAAAAATAATAATAATATAGTAAATAAAATAACTACATGTCTCAATTTATTTAGACTAATAATTTAGATATATATATATATATATATACAGTATATATACAGTATATCAACAGTATATAAATTAATAGTTATATATTACTACAGTATAATATTATAGTGTATTTAAAAAAAAATAAAAATAATAGTAAAAACATATGGTAAATGTATATATTTTTCTCTTATATATATGTATATATATATAAGTCTAGAATTATTTATGTGAAAACTAAAATAAAAAAAATAATAATTTATATATATTTTTTTGTTTTGTTTTTTTATCTAACCAATAAAACTTTATAAATTGGTGATCAGTATATATATATATATATATATATATATATATATATATATATATATTTACTAATAGATTATATTGCCATTAATAGTGATGATGGTGGTTATGGTATGGTATGGTAGTAGTAGTACTTACCCAGCACTGGTAGTTTTGAGAGAGAGAGAATAGGTATATCTACTCTACCATTCGTTTGCCATTAGGATATAAAATAGTAATCACAACATAAAACTGATTATTGAATGAAAGTTTGAATGAAAGGATGCCATCAATAATAATGAGTTACGTTATTAGTATAATAGCTCTCTCTCTCTCTCTCTCTCTCTCTCTCTCTCTCTCTCTCTCTCCTCTCTAATATATATAAATAAATTTAAGGAATATTCTATAATATTCTAGATTAGGATTTTCAGTATTAATACTAATACTACTACTACTTTAAAAATCTTTAGGTTTACTAATTTATTAGCCAAATCTACGGGGCGTTAGTGGGAATACATTAAATTTAATTGCTTTATACAACTACTACTAAATTAAACAGTATATACAGTATATACCGATATATTGTAGGCCTAACCGTTAACAACAAGTGTGTTATTATTATTATTGTTGTTTGTTTTTAAACAGTATTTTTATTTTATCTATTTTATGCTAACATTAGTTTGATTAGTGATTTGATTTAAATTTATTGTTTTTTTTATTTTATCATAATTGACATGTATTATAGTATATTCTACAGGTTATCAATATATATATATATATATGTAATACTTTATTATAATACTAATTAATAGTATTGTTTTTTGTTGTTGTAAATGTTTAATTAATTATAGCATACTAATAATAACTAAACATATAATATAATTAAAAATAGTTAAAATACGTGATATGTATATAAATGAAATCATTGACTAAATATTAATATATATATATATTATATAATGTAATTTTTAAGATGATTATAAGTACTCAATATATATATATAATAATAATAATAATAATACTAATTTATATTTTTAATGTTATCTATGACTGAAAATGTCAAAATTAATTTATTATTATTTTTATGGTTTTTTTTTAAATTTTAAAATAATTAGACTTATATTTATGACATTTATATTATCGCACAAACACACACATACATTGTACATACCTGTACTTACTGTATAATATACAGTGTATATACTGTATATAGTGTCATAATCTTTATATTAAAATTGATTGACATTTTAATTTTTTTTTTGACTAATCAAAATATAATATATATATTTATATTTATAGATAAAATCAATATTAATAGTTAGTTTCTTTAAAAAAAATTATTAGTACAATGATTGCCATATTATATATTTATAGATTATATTTTATTTATTTAGTAATTATTGTAGTAGTTATTGATTATATATATATATATATATATATATATATATATATATATATATATATATATATATATATATATATATTTACTGTATTAATAAATTTTATAAAATAATAGTTTTTAAATTTTTTAAATTAATTTAGATCATATTATTATTGTTTTAGAAATTTTATATTTTTAGCATAAAATAAATTTTAATTATACGGTAATAATAATAATAATAAATTAATATTAATTAAAATTAAAAATTAGTAATAATTAATTATATATTATTTTGCAAACTTATTATCCGTATTAAATTATAATAATAATATATATTGTATTATATATATATAACTATTCAGATAATATAACAGTAAAATATTCAATATATTTGTCATCATATATTAATTATAAAAATAAAATTTTTTGTTTTCTATAATTACTATAATTTGTTATATTATATCATATTATTATATAATTATACAAATTACTATACAATGTATATTTATTAGTTAAATTTTTAATTAAAATTTATATAATTTTATAATAAACCAAAAAAATGCATTTTATATTTATTATTATTATTAATTATAATAATAATAATTAAATATATATATATATTAAATTTCTTTAAATTAACTTAAATTACTGTATTATTATTATTAATAATATTACTATCCATTAGTTTTAAAAAATAATATTTTTTATACTTAATAAAAAATATTGAGACTTATATTTTAATATACAGTATATAATAATAAAAGAAACAAAGTTATAATTTTTGTAAATGTAATCTTTAAATAAAAATAAAAATATAAAATAAATTTATGATATTAAATTATAAATATTTCAACAACAAAAAAATAAAATAAAATAAATAACATTATGATAATAAAAATAATTTGATTTTTGCTTAAATAGACAATAATTTTTTGTTTTTTATTTTTTTGAATTTTTAGATTTTCAAGCACCATATGGTTGCATAAAAAACATTACTGTATTACTACTGTATTTTATTACTACTACTACTACTACTACTACTTGATCTATCAAAATGTGTTGTTGTTGTCGTTGTTGTGGACAGGGATATGATTTTGATATAACCCTGTTTTCAATATTATAAGTGACACAATAATAATAAAAAAAATACTACAGTAAACTACACTTACGTAATCTCCCCGTTTAGACTGTATTTTTGTATATATACTATACTGTTAAACTGTATTATATGCATACCAGTGCTCTGGGGGTTGCGCTGGTAACCTATCATATATCTACTATACTATGTATGTATACTCTCATCTATCATCAGCAGCACTAGTAGTAGTAGCTGGCAGTAGTATTATCAGCCAGCATCATCATCATCATCATCATACATACTGTACATACATACAACAAAAGTGGCTGGGTGCTTGTGCACTTGTATCTAATAAGTGTATGTGTGTGTGAATGTAAGTGTATAGTGTAGATAACAACTATACCTAATCTATAGATCATCCATATTTTATATAAACTATTTATATATTGATAATACCTATACCAAAAAAAAAATGCTACACTAGCACCTGATGCTTATTACATGCCCATACCATCAGCATCATCACAGCTGCAATAGTAGTAGCAGCAACAGTAGCTTATCTATAGAAGCCAACTGAGCTACTACTACTACTACTACTACTACTACTACTACTACACCCCAGCCCACCCCCCCCCCCACCTAACCAGCCAAACCATGGCTGCAGTAGGCATATGGACACAGTCGGGCAGTTCCCAGCAAACTGGCGGCCAACAAGATATTATACCATTGGAGTTTTTTGAAAACTACCGTGTCAACTATTATCATCATCCGCCCCACGCACATGGCATGCACCGGCGCCATCAGCTCCATCACCAGGGCAGCAGCCAAAGTGGTAGTGGCGGTGCAGCACAAGCGTAAGTTATCTATTGATATTATTATTATTATTATTATTATTATAATAGCTAGGTTATTTTATATATTTTGTGTGTGTGTGTGTGTGTGTATGTGTAGGTGCATATCTACATATATATATATATATACCTATAACGGTATAGGTGTAAATTAGTTGATACCTGGTAGTAGTAGTAGTAGTAGTAGTAGTAGTAATTAAGGGGAGAGTATTGCACCTGTATATTTATACCGTACCCCTTAACTATGTGTGTGTTAACTATACTATCAACTTATATATCATATTAGATAAACATAAATGATGATGATGATTTTATTATGGTTTTTTTTATTCAAAATTAATCATTAATAATGTATATATTAATTAATTATGAATTTTATGCAAAGCGATTTATTAATATTATTTTTTATAAATTATAAAATCATATTTTTAATAAATTTTAATAATTAAAAGTAATAATAATAATTATTATTATTTATAAAATGTAATTTTATTAAAATAAAAATTTGTTTATACAAACAAAAAAATTAATAAATATTTAACTATAAAAAAATTATTGAATTATTTATTTTATAGCTATTATATGTCAGATTAAAAAGATTAAAGTTGTGGGAAATATATATTAATATATAAATATAACAATTGATTAAATTAAATTACATCAATAACATATTAATTACATTAAATAATTAATTTTATTAGAAACACTCTATACATGTAAACATATGAAAATTAATTAATTATTATTATTATTAGTCAATGAAATTATCAATAAAATATTATTTACCAAATTTTATGATAAATACTGTATATATATAAACTATAATACAATAACAATTCATATCATATTTACACATTATGTTATTATTATTATTATTATCAGTACTGTACATTATGACAATTGTTAATAATATTAATGCTAATAAAAATAATATAAAAATAAATAAATAGTATCCGATATTAAATATATATTTATGATATACCGTATGTACATGTACTTTATATATATATGTTAAATATAATTATTTGTTAAACAATACACAGTTAATAATTATAGCAAATTAAACAAAACAAAACTAAAAATATTTATATAATCTCATTGAAACTTAAGTTATATATATACAGTATATATATATAATACAATATTGTTTGACAAATATACTGTACTATAAACTTATAGTAGTTTTATAAATATATTATATATATATATATAAATTTTGTTAAATAAATATTGACATAAACAAATTAGATATATTTTTTGTGTATATATTATATGTATGTATATATATGTGTGTATGTTATTAATCATAGAAAATTAAAGTAAATTAAGCAAGATAATTATGTTTAAAAATAATATTATTTTTTGGTAGCTGTTAAAATAGTGGATAATTAAAATAGCTTTTTAAAAAAATGTTTATTATTTTAAATTGTTTAATTTTTTAAACAAAAATTGAATAAATATTTCAATTAACTACTAAATATAATTTGAATATTTGAATATCTTATACTAATATTATTATTATAATCAATAGATTGATTTATATAAGTATTTATTTTTTAAAAATATTAATAAAAAACTTATTTTACAATTATTATAAATTTTTTACACATTTAATAATTTGAATATTACATATATAAATATTTAAATAAAACACTGAATAATTATGTTAATTCAAAAATTTTATATTATTTATAGTTAAAATAAAATATTAAAATATTAATAAATTTATTTAATTTTTATTTAAAATTGATATTTAATTTTTAATAACTAAATTTATTTATTTTTTAAAAATTAAGCAATATAAATTTGAGTTATTCTAAATATTTAAATTAATAAAATTAAGTCACATATTATTATCATTATTATTACTAATTAACTTTTAAATTGAAATTAATTAACACAATAATTAATTTTTTTTCTATAAATAAAAATTTAATGAATTATATAATATAATTGAAAATTAATGAAAAATCAATGTTGTACCTTGATAAGATTTTGATTTGACACTATAAATAAATATATATATGTTGTAATTTATTAATAAAATACTAGACTTGACAATAAATATATACAGTTGTATATATTGCCAATAATATTGATTGTTTTTTGTATATACACACATATATATATATATATATACAGGTAGCAAATAAATAACAATAACAAAAACAAATAAATAA
>NW_026533195.1:1982500-2135000 GCF_028296485.1 Oppia nitens | reverse complement strand
GTATGTTTAAACAAATTGCAATTAATGGCTGATAGGTTAACACACACACACACACACACACACACACACACACACACACACACACACACACAGACACACACACAACCACATACACACACACACACAAATACACACATATACACACATATACACACATATACACACACATACACATATATACACATATATATACACATATATACACACATATACACACATATACACACACATACACAAACATACATGCATGTATACACACATTCATATACACACACACAAATACACACATATACACACATATACACACATATACATGCATATACACACATATACACACATACACATATATACACATATATATACACATATATACACACATATACACACACATACACACACATACATACATGTATACACACATTCATATATACACACACATACATACACACATACATACACACATACATACACACATACATAGACTGACACACAAATGTCAAACACATTGTATTGATAGGATATGGCTAATAAAATGCTAGTTAGATAAATTGCATCCTAAAAACTAACAATTTAATGGCAACATGTTTGATATATAAAAAATTTATTACAGATAGTTTATACAGTATGATAATATATATACCGCTATATATATACTATACTTTTATTAAACTGTTTGTAACTGCTTTCCAATATATTATTATTATAGTTGTATATAATATTAATAGTGTGTATAAATTTTTTAATAACTTTTTTCAGTTTATTTTTGAGTTTTTTTGGATAATTATTAATTAGTTTTTTTAATTACTATTATTATTGCTTTAAATATTTGATTTTTAATTTTTTTTTTATTAATTTTACTATAGATTAAATTAATAATAAAATTATGATAATTATTATAAAAATATTTTTAATGTAAAGATTAATTTTTACAAATAATAATAATAATAATAAATATATATTTTATTTACAAACATATTATACTTAGATGAGAGCACCTGTTGTATGAAAAAAACATTTATATAAAATATAATATAAATATATAAAAGTATTATTGAAAAAAACATAAGACAAATATACTTATTTTATTTTTGGATACAAAAAAAAATAAAATAAATAAATCCAATAATTTTTTAGTGTGAATACAATATATTACAAGTTTACTAAAAAAACTAAATTTTAATACACTTTTTTTGGTAGTTATATTGTATGTTATAATAATAATAATAATAAGATATTTTATTTATAAATTTATTATTATTATTAAACATGTATTACTTGTTGATATATATATATATATATATATATATATATATATATATATATATATATATATATATAAATATGTATAAATATGTATTATATTAGTAACAAATTATATTTTATTAACAAATAAATTATATTTAATTAACTAAATGTAAATATCAATAAATATAGACTACTTCTAAAATATATAAATTTATTACTTTTTATTATATAAAAAAAATCTTAATAGTGTTAAACATATTAATGTTATAATAAGATTATATTAATCATTATATAAGTAGTGTTGGCAAAAAAGAGAAATTTATAAAATAATAGAGAAATTTCTAGAAAGTTTCTAAAAGAAATTTCTATCTATGGGATCCCCATGGTTAATTTTGTTTTCTCGATATAAGTTCTCGATATTATGTAAAAATACATTGGTTTTACAAGTAATAATTAAATATAAATATTAATATTTTTATTATTAATTAAAGTAAAAATTAATTTATTTAATTATCTTAAATTCTTATATATATATATAATAAAATGATTATTAAAATTTTAGAAAACTGATTATTATTAAATAATTATTATTTTACATATAGGTATCGCATTTATTAGTGTATAGTGTAATGTTATATGAATAGTAGTTAATGCTATAGTCTATAGCTATTGAAATAATATATAAATAATGAGACATTAACTACTATTCATATGGGGATCCCATAGTATAACAATAAAGTTAAATTTCTATAGAAATTTATTCTTGAGAAAGTTTCTAGAAACTTTCTCAGGGAAATTTATTAGAAACTTTCTATTTGCCCATCTCTATATATAAGTAAACAAATAGTAAACAAATAAGTAATAGATTTTATTATTTTGTTTTTATTTTTTTTGATAACATTTTTTGAAAATTAAGTTATAAATAAAATGTCAAATTTTAATAAAATAAGATTTATGAATTTTATTAATAAGAAAAAAAAATCAAATTTATTTTAACTATTTATTGTTGTTTACTATATTATATATATATATATATATATATATATAAATTTACTGAAATATTCAATATATTTACATTAAATAAAATGGCATTTTGTTTGACAAAATAAGTCTATTTGTTTGTTATATAAAACAAAATCATATATTTGAATATATGATTATTACATCAACAAAAAAAATTATTACTAAAATACACAATAGATTTTTATAAACATTAAATATATATAAAATATAAAAATTTTTACATTAAATAACTTATATTTTTTTATAAATCAACAATTTTTGTTGTTGTTGTTGTAAATATTAAAAATTGAAATTTTATGTTTTTATAATACATTATTTTACTATTAGTTTTTGTTTATAAAAAGTTATTTGTTATTTAAAAAAAATTTATTAGATTTTAACAAAACAATAATATAGAAAATATTTTATTTTTTAAGACATAATTTTTTTATACTATATATTTTTAAGTCAGAAATAAATTTATATTTATTTATATTTTAATAATACAAAAAATAAAATGCTTAAAAAAATTAATTAAATAAATTGTACATATGTTGCACATATTTACAATTAACAAAATAAATTTAATTAATTATTATTAGGCAAATATTTTTAGCAACTAAAACATTAATAAAATAAACTAAAAAAAAACATTAATATAGTAAATGATACTTGAATGCTAATATATAGTTTACATTTAAAAATAATATATCTATATATTTATATATAAAAAAAACATAGTTTACAAATGTGTCTATAATTATTCTCTTTATCTCTATCTGTACATTACATTAGATTTTACTGTAATTTTGTTTTTTATATATTTTTTTAGTGAAAAAAAGATGATCAAAAATAAAACTATTGCTAATGAATTGTAAACACATTCACTTGATTTGTCATTAATATAAAGTACAGTAATATATTATTATTATATAAGTATAACTGACACACACACACACACACACACACACACACACACACACATACATACATACATACATACATACATACATACATACATACATACATACATACATACATACATACATACATACATACATACATACATACATACATACATACATACATACATACATACATACATACATACATACATACATACATACATACATATATACCGGTATATATATATATCAAACATATTGATTGATACAACTGACTAATTATAATCCCTAAAGTATTATGTCTACAAATAATTTTATATTTATATATCATATACTGTATTTATTATCAATAATAATAATTATTATTAAATAAATGTACTATATTTTTAATAATACAAAATAATACTCATATAATAGCCATAATAATAATAATAATAATTTTATTTTTATATTGAACAGTACATAGCATACACTATGACAACAATATCTAGTTGTTAGCAATTAATTGTCAATACTGTAGATAAAAATATCATAATATGTACACTATATATAAATTATATTTAATATATAAATAATTAATTTAAGTGTAATTTATACAATTTTATATATATAAAACATCTATAATAATAATACTAAAAATACTTATTTATAAAATATATATATTAATACAGTATAGCATTTGTTAAACAAAATTAAAATCACAATTTTCAATTACTGTATGTTTCAATTAATATATATATATATATATATATATATATTACAATTACAACTATATTTTATTTACATACATGAAAAAATATAGTTAAAATGTTAAATATAAAGTTATATATATATATTTGAATAAATATTATTTTATTTGGGTATAATATAAATGGAAATCTTATAAAAATTAAAAAACTTGAATTAAATAAAAAAATTTTTCCAATGAATCACATTTTTATTTTGTTGTTGTTGTTGAACTAAAAATTTAGCTATTCAATTTTATTAGGTTTATTATAATAATACAGTATTTAATACATGTATGCTATTTATATATATACACTCATGTATGTAATAAAGTAAATATTAAAATTTTTCAAAATATAATATATGTATATAAAGTATATTTACTGTATTATTAATATACAGTACAAATTGTTTGAATTTTTAGATCAAAAGAAAAAGTTATTTATATACATAAAGTATATGTAAATTATTATTATTATTATTATTATTATTATTATTATTATTATTATTATTATTATTATTATTATTATTATTATTATTATTATTATTATTATTATATCAATAGATTAATTCTTTAAGCTATTCAACAAAATAGTACAGAATATTCTTATATATAAATTATTAATAATATATATCTATTTATTTATAGTATAAAATATTGTGCATAACTAACACCAAAGATTATAAATATAATCATTTGTATTATTATTATTATATTAAAAATAGAGATTTCTTTTTTGTATTACTAATAATACATATAATAATAATATAAGCAATAATGATAATACAAAAAATATAATATATTTTTTCTTCAATAATGTTTGACATTATAACATAAATAAATCGACTATTAAATACTTTTAGTGTTTTATTTTGTTTTTAATATATTAGTCTATAACTTAAATGTTTTATTATTTTTTAAAAAAAATAATAATAATCTTAAAAATTATTTGTTTTTTTTGTATAAAACTGCACGACTTTCTCTCTCTCTCTCTCTCTCTCTCTCTCACTTACTCACTCTCTATCACTTACTAACCCATTTACTTACTCACCCACCCATTCACTACTCTATTATTCACATGTTTTTATTAAATTACATTAATTTAATCGTTATTTTGTTTGTTTGTTTGCTGTTTTATCGTTGTAGTGGTAGTGGTACTGATCTATTGCACTGATAATAATTGTCTATAGTTTTCAGTTAGTCTAACTCATCCATACATTGACTCTCTAACCATATGTAAGGCACTGGTATATATGCACTGTAAGTGTATGTATGTATGTGTATGTGTTTGTCATAATCATGAGCACTAGGAGCTGACTGGGCTGATAGATATAGATAGATAGATAGATATAGTATTGGAGCTAAAATGTTACAATAGTTTTGTAGGGAAAAAAATTATGGGAGAGTAAGTGTATGTATGTATATGTATGTGCGTGTAATCATTATAGTTATACAGAATATATATATATACATACTGTACAATATATATATATATATATTATACAGAATATTCTGTATAGACTAGGAAAGGGATCGGAAGGAATGTGATGTAAAATATATATATAATATATGTATATATTCTTGATATATATAGAGTGAGTACAGTATATATATATATATATATATTATATATACTGTATATAATATACATGTGTTAAACGGTTTTTGTGTTTTTTGTTTGTTTGTCAAACACACTCCCAGTCCCTACACTCCTATTATATACATGTGTACTATAATTGGCTAACAATTGCCAACACCGATGACTATGACTGACTGACTGACTGACTGACTGAGAGACAGCTCTCTCTCTCTCTCTCTCTCTCTCCTCTCTCTTCAAAAAAATATAACAATTAAAAACAAAATATTATTATTATTTAAATAATTCTATTTATTGGTATTAAAAATATCATTTTTTTGTATAATAAATGTTTTATTAATATTTTTTATTGTGTGTTTGTGTCACTAGTCATCAAAAATCAAAATGTTATTTAAGATTTGTTATAATAATAATAATAATTAAGTAAAAAAAATATTATATATAACTAAATCAACAACAAAATCAAAACATAATTTATTATAATATATCTAAAATGTTTATATTTATATATTGTATAATATGTATATATTATATATAAACTGATATTATTTTTTATAAAAAATAAGTAATATTACTGTATTATCATATTGTTATTGTGGGTGAATAAGCAATTCATAGTATTATTTAATAATAATAATAATAATAATAATAATGTATTATAAATAAAACATTAAATTGTTTTTTTATATTTATATATTTATTATATCGTGTATTGAAATTTTATGGAAATATATATACAGTATATATATTTTGTTGATAGCATTATATACAAGTATTTAATACATAAAAAAATATATAGAGATATATATTATATACAATTTTGTCAACAATTGAAATACTGTTATGTTATATGAAATTAAATATTATTACATTTTATTATTATTGTTATTGTAATGCCTATTATTATTATTATTATATATTTATTAGTGTTATAAATGTGTTATTTTTTAGATGACAATAATTATTATATAAAAAACAATATAATTTTTTATTCAACAAAAAAATATTTATAATTAAAATGTGCGCATAAATACAGTTTTGTTAATAATGTGAATAATTTTTGTTTAAATGTATAATCATTTTTTAAAAATATTATAAGTAATTGATAAAAAAAATAATTTCTACAATTATTATTAATATTATTTATTGATTTTGTGGTAAGAATTTTATTAATATTACTATTATTATTATATAATTTATAAATTATTTAGTATTTATTTGCATTAATATTATTTTTTTCATTTTTTATAATTAAAAAAAATTATACTTGAAAAATTAAAATAATATTAAATAATATTTTATTATTATTATTATACTATTTATTTAATAAAATATTTAAATTAAAAATAATATAATTATTGTTTATTTAAAGTTATATATATATATATATATATTATAAACAGTAATTTATATAATTTTTTTTAAATGTAATTATATATTTATTATTAAGAAGTTTCTAATTATATATATTTTATATTTATATATATATATTTAATGTGTACTTTGCAAACATATTAAATTTAATAACTTATTTTAGTAATAATAATAATAATAATAATAATAATAATAATAATAATAATAATTTAGCTTAAAATATTAGGTTGCATTTATTAGTATTTTTAGTTGCAATTAAATTAATATAAAAAAAATAAAATTATGCTATATTAAGTCATTATTATGCTATTTACTAATTAACAATAGTATATAATTATTCATATAATAACTACTGTATAATATTTAGTACTCTATTTGTACTTTTAAAAAATTTTTTTTTAGTTTGTCTGTAATATAATATTCATTTATAAATTTTTATATCTCTCTCTCTCTCTCTCTCTCTCTCTCTCTCTCTCTCTCTCTATAAGTATTTTATGAGAAGTATTCTCAAAATATCTAAATATATTTGTTGTTATCAATGGTATAATATGTAGGACTAACTACTTATAATCCCCTTACTATCTCTCTCTCTCTCTCTCTCTCTCTCTCTCTCTCACTATTTCACTCACTTACTCACTCACTCACTCATTATTAAACATCTAATAAACAAAATCATAGATATAATAATAATAATAAGTAACGATTATATGCTAGAATACATTTAAAGTATATATATATAATAACTTATAAGTATGTATATAATTGCAATTATTTTCTAACTTAATATACATACATATATAGTAGAGAATATTCCTATATAATAACAATTATTATTATAATATTAGTCCTAAATTACAAATAATAAAAACCAACAAAATTGATGACACCTATAGTTAGTGATACTATATATAAACATACATTGATTTTGACTGTGTGTGTGTGTGTGTGTGTGTGTGTGTGTGTGTTTGTATGGGTGTGTGTGTGTTATTATGAGCCAAAATTTATATATATATATATTTAATATAACAATAGATTGGTTTGTTTGCTATGTTAGGATCGGGATGTTTTTTGGGGGGGAGGTAGAGGGAGGGGAGGTAGAGAAGGAAAGTTATGCCGCATAACAAAATTAAACCACATTTTTTTTATTTGTGTTATTTGTATGTATAATAGATGTTATTATTATTATTATACTGTAAATATATTTCATATTAGTTTGTTAACATATATATTAATTTGTATGTGTATAGTATAGTGTTGTTAATACTAATAATAAAATTGATTGACATTTAAAATGTATTTTTTAGATTTTTTTTGTATTGTTATGTTTACTAGTTTAATATTATTGGCGTTAATTTTTTATATATATAAATTGACCCAGTGTAAATTTTATGATATATATTAATAATAATAATAATAATAATTTATTATCTGTACATGGTATATATATTATTGAGTAAAAACTTATGGAAAATAATAATTTTTATTTTTAATACTTTATTAATAAAAATTTTTTAAAAATAGTAATTAACAGTACATATGAATGCATACATTGAAATTAAATTGTAAATTATTTTTATAAAAAGCTACTTAACTATGCAATAGTTTTTTTTATTATTATTTTTATTTTCCTAAAAATTTTTTAATTAACATCTAAAAATTTTCATCATATATTACAAATATGAATAAAATATATTAATAAAAATATTATTTCAATTTTTATTATATTATATATATTAAAAACTTGTTGCCTATAAGGCTTTTGAGCACTAAATAAATAAATTAAAATAAAAGGTTATTATAAGTACTAAAAATTCAATTTTAATTAACAATTTTTATTTAAGTATTAATTAATCTAAAAATAATTTTAATTATATATATATATATTTTTACTGTAAATTATTATTACTGGTTTGTAGTGTTTTAACTACTTATTATAGACACATAAATTTATATGCAATGAATAAATTTAATTACATTGATTAGTTATTTTTAGACATTTAGAAAATAAATTTATTTAATTAAATTTATTTTTTTATTTTATTCAATAGATATAACAGATAATAATAATAATGGAAATATTATTTATAATAAATAATAAATTATTTTAAAAATATTGTATCTAAAAGTCATAGTCTATATCTAATTGATTATAAATAGATGTTAGATCTTATTGGTTTATAAAATAAAAAATAATATATTAGATATTTTTTTTTAAATCCCATTATTTTTATTATTATTATTATATTTTATACAATATTATATATGTGACACAATATGCAGTATATTATAATGCTAGAAATATTTATTTTTTAAAACAAATTGAAACTAGTATATATATTGTATATTTTTTTCATAAAAAATCATTAAAATAAATATATATTTTTTTATAATAATAATAATAGTGTATCTATTATTTTGTATTAAATTATAAATATATTTGTTGAATATTATACTTTAGTGAAACAATTTATATTATTTTTTTATATATATATATATATATATATATATATATATATATATATATATATATATTTAATAGATATATGATTTATTAGTTATACAAAAAATTTATAGAAAATATAAATACTATAATTAATTATAATTTTTTTATATTTTTAAAAAACTTTATGTATATTTAAATTTATATATATATTTATGTTTAGTTATTATAAAAGATATTATTTATATTTATTAAATGATTATTATTATTCAAACAAATTAATTATCAATAATTTTCTAGTGAATAATTAGAAATAATTTATTATTATTATTATTATTATTATTATTATTATTATTATTAATTAGTTATTATTTACTAAAAAATTAATTTATATTGTACTTTGAATAGATGTTTATACTATTAATGTCACAAACATTTTATATTTAATGATTTATAAATACAATATATTGTACTTGTTATAGTAAATAGATATTTGAAATAATGATCTACTAGTATAGTATAGTAAAATAAATTTATATACCTATACATAATGTATACAGTATTAGGACTACATGTATATTTAATGGACAGGTATCTAATAAGGTGCCGACACACACACATACTATAATTTATTTATTTTTTGTATAAATACATTACAATTGGTCTACAATTATCGATATCAATAGTTTAATAATTAAATTAAACAATAAATATAATAATCAAAATACACATTTTTTGTTACAAATTAATATATTAATATGTAGCAAAAATAAAACTAGAATATTATTATTATTATTATTCTAACATTACTTAATATATTTTTTTAATATATGATAATAATAATAATAATAATAATAATATTATTATTATTATTATTAGTAAATATAACAATAATATCAATAACAAACACAAAAATAAATTACATGACATCATAATTATGATTGTCATTATTTTTGCATAAACATGATATCTAGTGATGTTATGTTTATGTCACTAAAATATGACATCAAATTTTATATGCCTATCATTTATAATGTCTAAAACTTGTATTGTAGTTATAAATATAAATATAACAATACATTTAGAGTTTACCTAAAAATATTAGGCGTTATTTACATTAAGGTATGATTATTATATTATATGTATAATTAGTACTGTATTGCTAAATATAAATAGATATATAGATAACTATTTAAATAAATTTTTTTTAATTAAATTTATTTATTCAATATTTATATACCCTGTATATATTCAATAGTAAACGTAAATAATTAAATAACATTTATTTATCAAAAATTATTAACTATATAAAATTTCTATAATAACAACAAAAACAACAAATATTATTCATAAAAATTATGGTTATAATTACTAAATAATTAATATTTTTTTTTAATAATAAAAAGTTTGTTAATTAGTTTTGTAATTAAAATGAAAGTTATATAATATTGCATTTAGTTTACACATGTTTTTTGTTTTATTTAATATATATATATATATATAATTTATAATATATATACAGTACTTATATATTATATATATATATATATATATATATATTAATAGTTTGCCTATTTTTTAGTGATAACAATAAACATAATATATATATGTTTTGTTTGTTTGTTTGTTGTTAGCAAATAAATTAAATAGCCATTTTAATTAAAATATTTTAATATTATTATTATGAAACTTATTGTCGAAAAAAAACTTAATTTTTTAGTAAGATTTAGTAAATATTTTTTTTCATGTCTTTATTTGAATAAAATAATTTTTTTGTTGAGTTTATATTAATGCAACTAAACATAAATTTTATTATTATTATGTAAAAAAAATTATAATACTATATATATACTTTAATTATTCACCTTAATATTTTATATTGTAATTTAATTTTTTTACATAAATATCTATATATTATTTTTTTTAAATATAAATAAATATGATATTCATGTTTTTATTAAATTCAAATCAAATAAAAATCAATGTTATATTGTTTGTACACTAGATATTTGAATATATATATAAATATATATATATATAATATAAATTAATACAATAATACAATTGAGCATGCTTATTTAATGTATTGTAAGGTTATATAACAAAATATATATTATTTTTCAAACATGTTTTTAGATCATTAAACTAAACAACATATTAAGGTTTTCAACAAAAATTAAATACAATAATAATAATAATATAACAAATTTATATCAAATATATATATATATACTTTATCTATAAAGTTATTAAATATTTGTGTGTGTGTGTGTGTGTCTTGTTTAATAATTCATTACATTATATAAATATATTACATCACTTGATTTGCATATAATTTTTATCATTATATAAACTATTATACAATCTATATATATATATATCAGTGTATATATGATAAAACTTTTATGTTTGAATTCATTAAATATTAAAATGACACATATTTTATGCTATGTATGTGATATAACAATGATTTTTTTTGTGTGTGTCGTTGATATAATAGTTGTTTCACTATTGATAGTACTTATAAATTTATATATTGTTAATATTGTTACCAAAAATATATATTGTTTTATGTTTTATTAATAATGTTTTTTTCATATGTGTTGATAATATTTTCATTGTGTGTATGTTTTTTGTTAGTGTGTGTGTGTGTGTGTCAGTCCATTGGGTTTATCATATAATAATAATAATACATATATATAAAAAAATAGCCATCAGTTTCGCCAATAATAAAATACATAATCAGAAAATAATATTAATTTAATAGTAAAAAAAAGATTTAGTTTTTTTTTCACTCACGATATAACGATATTTATATATATATGTATATAAAATAGTTAAAGTGTGTCCCAAAACACAATGTGTAATCGTTTATATTATTATTATTATTATTATTATCTTATATTATAATTTATAAATAATATATTATATTAATATATATAAAATAGATGATTGAAAACTTTATCTATCAAGTAATACTATTGATACTAATAATAATAATAATAATAATAATACTCTACTAATACATGTATTAATACTGAATTATAATTTTTATCATTATTATTATTTTTGTGTGTTATCTAAACATAGTATATAAAGTATATTAAATATATTAAATATTTTAGTTTTAATAGTTTTATATTATTTACCTTGAATAATAATAATATTAATGCAAATTACTATTAAATACACTAATAACAATAATAATAATAATAATAATTTAATATATATATATCTATATAATGTATTAATAAAATTGTATGAAAATTTGTTTGTATTAAAACATTTATAGATATCAATACAAACAAACAAAAAATTAGTGTAAAATTTTGCCAAACAAGTCAAGTGTCTAAAGTTATACACTAATAATAATAATAATATCAAATGATTAATAATTTATTTTTTTAATTATTTATTAATTAATTAAAACAATAAACCCCGGGGGGAGGTGTTAGAGGGTCAAAGTCAAAGTGCTCGCGGCACCGGTAAAAGTTGACCACCACCACCATCATCAGCACCATAGGGAGGGTAGATCATCATCAGCACACCATCAACAACAACAACAACATCATAGGGAGGGTAGCCGACGGCACCCAAGCCAACGATCAAGCAGTGCTCGACGTCATGGGGGCGGCGGTGGCGGCGGTACGGCMGCCGTCGCCGCCGCCTCGGCCACCGGTGGCCTCAATTGTACGCCCAATGCTCGTGTTATGCGCCGCTATTCGCTGGCGCCCAACGATCTGCTTTTCGGCTACCAATCTAACTGTCCGACAAAGTTGTTGCACTCAAATCGCCGCAAATCTATCCTATCGTCGACGCAGTCGTCGGCCAATACTACGGTGTCGGCGGTATCGGCGACAGCGGTGGTCAACGCATCCTACAAATCAAACTCCAGGTATAGTATAGTCTAGTATAGAGATTATTAGTGTGTGTGTGTGTGTGTGTGTGTGTGTGTGTGTGTGTGTGTGTGTGTGTGTGTGTGTGTGTGTGTGTGTGTGTGTGTGTGTGTGTGTGTGTGTGTGTGTGTGTGTGTGTGTGTGTGTGTGTGTGTGTGTGTAATATTATAAGTAAATTAAAAAAGGTTTAAAAATATTATTTTTTGGGATAATATATTTTTTGTTGCAATAAACTACTACTACTACTACTACTACTACTACTACTACTACTACTACTACTACTACTACTACTACTACTACTAACTATTGATAATTGATACTTAAAAATATACATGTAATGCACGATTCATTTATTTATTTATTTATTTTATAGTATAATTTATAACTTAATTATAATTTAATTAATTAGTATTTAATTGTAGATATTAATTTATATTTTATGATATAAAAATATTATATATATATATAGGTTTGGAAATTATAAGGTTTATTTAATTTTTTCTATAATATTACTAAAACACTAATAATATACACTGTATATATGAAATATTTTTCTTAAATTAATATTTATTTACTTATGGATAAAAGTTAGTTAGATCTACACAAAAATAAATAAATAAATAAATATTATTTTCTAATGGATTAATGAAAAATTTATGATCTCTCTGTTCAAATGTATACTTCAAATGATAAACTATTTATTTAATTTTATTTTCTTGATTTTTTTTTGTTAATTGATATATAAGTTATATAATATATTTTTTCTGATATAATGGTAAATTAAACAAGCTTAATTAAAAATATAAATATAATTTATAAAAAATTATATATATATTTATAATTTAAATTTGGATAAAAATTATCCTTAAAAATAAATTTAATAATTATTATAAAGTATAGTTTATACAGTATTTAATTTTTTTTATATACTGTTTGTATTGTATATAATATATATTTGAATTATATGCTGTATATATATATATGATAAATATTTTATTTACTTTATTGAATAGCGATTTTATATTTATTTATTATTTATATATTATTTTTTTGTGCAACAATTCAAGCATTTAATTGAATACAGATTTTATTTTGTTTTTTTGTACTTAAATGCCGACTTAAAAAAATATTTTTTTTTTATAAAAATAACAAAATAAAGAAAATATCTGTTAGATTTTTGACTTATAAATACTTTTTTGTTTGTTTGTATTTTATAATAATATATTAATATTACAAATATATTTATGGTTTAAAAAAAATTAAACACTAGATATTAAAATACAAATTTAGATACAAATTATATTTAATATTTAATATTTTATCTATTATTTAATTATTTAATTTCATTATTATATTGTATTAAAACAATCTATGGTTATTAGTATAAATTTTTTTATTTAGTCATAAATATCTAATATTATACATATATGTGTTATTAAATAGTTTTTAAAATAAAATATCTTTAAAAAAAATTAAAACTATATTAATTGTATAATAACGTTTCACAACTAAAATAAATTTATTTTACATTAAACAAACAAATATAAATTATCCAAACAAATTGTTTATTAGGTTTTAACATTTTTGCTTTTAGGGCATACCAATGAACAAATAAAACTATTTATTACAATCAAACACACATACACATACACATACACATACACATACACATACACATACACATACACATACACATACACACACACACACATACACACTTTCACTTACACACACATACATACATACATACTTACACACACATATACACATACATACTTACACACACATACACACACACATACATACATAAACATACAAATATTGTGTGTAATACTGTATATCAATAGTATACTAAAACATTACAGTATACTATAGATATTTGTTAATGATATTAACAAAATTGTTATTAGATATACAATACCCTGTAATATAGGGCCTGTATGTTGTAATACAAATTTTTATTTGTGTTAATTAAATAGTTTGTTGGTTCAAATATAAAAAAATCATTACAAAATTTTCTTAAATTGAACATGATAAAAAAATAGTTTTTGATTAATGTTAAACAAATGTTAGATTAGAAACTATCAAACAATTAGTGATATTTTTTTGTATCAGTAATTGCGAAATAATTTTTATTATATTAAATATATAGATTTTAATTCACTGATAAATAACATATATTATATAAATATTTGTATAATTATTTTAAAAAATTATGTTTGTATCATATATTTGTTATCATATAATTAGATATATATTTTTTGTATCATTTTTATTAAAATATATTTAATATATATATATATATATATAAATATTATTCACTGATAAATTAAATAAGTTTTATATATATATATATAAAGATAGTGTGTATATATCTCATACATACAACAAAAATAGTTGTCTAAAATAAATGTCAATTAAGTAATGAAAAATTGTATTCAAGATTAGATCCCTTATATTTATAAATATATATTTTTTTGACAATACCTCTCACTTAGAAAGCTATTTAGTCTATACAATAGATAGTTAACAAACAAACAAAATATATATATATAAATAAAAAAAATACAAAAAAACATTTAGTAATACAAAAATTAGTGCAACAATTCAACGACAAACAAAAAATATATTTAGATATACATGTATTGTAGTGTATATACTGTATATATATATATACTATAATGATATGATAATAATAATAAAAATAACTTAAATATTTTAGTCACACATTTTTTTATTTAATACTGTATAGTGAGTGAGTGTGTATTTTTAAAATTAAGTACTTAACACATATAGACTAATGTATTGTCTATTATATTATATTGTTAGATACATTTACACACACACACACACACATACAGTAAAATAAAAATAAATAAAATTAATTGCATTTATTTTACAATACAGTACAGTATATATATATACTGTATATTGTGATTTTTATAGGCAATTATCTATAAAATAAAAAAATAAAATAAAATAATATAATAGATTAGTTATATTATTAGTATTTAAATTTAAATAGTATACTAGATATAAAAAATCAATTTACTTAATATTATTAATATATATATTTATTTATTTGTTATTCCCGATTATAAATATATAAATTTAGAGGAAATTTTTGTTATATTAAAAAATTGATAAACAATATTACAGTATATTTTTAGATTTTTTTCCAATAAATATTTTTAGTATTAAATTATTATTATTATATATATTTATCTTGAAAAAATACAATTAAGTTTATGAAATAAATGTATTATATTTTTATTTTTTTTGAAAATTAATAAACAGTATTATATATTTTTAGATTTTCTACAATATATTTATAGATTTAAATCATTATTTTTTTTATCTTGAAAAATGCAATTAAATTTATGAAATAAATGTATTTCATTTTTCAATTCAAGCTTTTTTGATAGTTTGAAATTTAATAGTTATTATTTTTTTTGCAATAATATATATATTAATAGACGGAAAAAAATATTTTTTATAACATAAAAAATAATTAATATTTATTCTAATAATCAAATATTTAAACAAAAAATAAATTATTTAAAACTTATAATACATACTATTAGTAGTATCAAAATTGTTTTTTAAATGTATTAAATAAATAATAATTTTGCCAATTATTATACATTTTCATCACTAATTATTACATATGGGAATATATTTTTCATATAAGTTTTTTAAAAAAGCTTAACTACATTGAAATTTTAAAAAATATATTATTTTTATAATTTGTTGATGATTTAAAAAATTGAATACATTTTAAATTATTTATTATTTTTATGTAACTATTAATGTAAAAAACTAATAATAATCTAATATTATTTTAATATTTAATTGTATACTAATATATAGTACAATATCTAATAAATGTAAATTATTTTTCTATGCTAATCAAATTTCAATTTCAATTTCCAACAACACATTAGTTTATTGTTATATTTTTAGTAGTTTTAATGCTAGACTTGATATTTAATTGCTTAAAAGCATTTTTGTAATTGTATTATTATTATTATTATTATTATAGACTCACTACTAAAAATGTTTTTTATTTTATTTTATTTATTTATTTTTCTATTTACTCGCAAAAATACTGAGAGATATAAAAAAACTATTAATTAATTTAGTTTGAAAAACAATTTTATTTTTGAAAAGCATTATTCACAGTATAAATTAACAATTTTAAATGGTATTTAACAAATAATATAATTAAACTTTATATATATATATATAAATAATAATATGTAACTATACATTTGTTATTTAATTTGATATAAAATGTGTGTATATATTCACTGTTGCTACACATACACATACACATACACACATACACATACACATACACATACACATACACATACACATACACATACACATACACATACACATACACATACACATACACATACATACATACACATACATACACATACACATACACATACACATACACATACACATACACATACACATACACATACACATACACATACATACACATACACATACTATGGTGTACATACACATACATACACATACATACACATACATACACATACATACACATACATACACACACATACACATACACACATAATAATTAGCCAGCATCAATTTATCAATGCCTATTAGACTATACCAGTAAACATTTTTTAAAAAAAGACAATAGTGTTGCCAACAATGTTAAAATTTTAAAAAAAATATTTTTAATCTAATTATCAATAAAATTATTTGTCACATAATTTATTTAAAAACATATTTATAGTTAAATTTTTGTTTTTATAAATTATTTTTATTTATATACTGTATATATATATATGTATTTTTAAATTATAATCTCTATAAAATATTACATATTAATACCACTAATTATCACTTATGTAACCAAAAATCTAAAATAACATACAATATATTTTTTAAATAAATTTTTATTTTAGTATTTTTTAATAATATTTTTAGTTTTTTTTGTAGGAATATGATATTTAATAACAATTTTTGGCAACAATTATAATTTATTTAATGTCAGACATTTTTTGCTTGTTTTTTATTTAGAAAATAGTTAGCAAATAACAAATAATATATTAATTATAATAAAAATTTTATTATAAAATTATTTAATGATTTATATTATATGAATTGAAAATTTAATATTTTAAAAAAAACTAATTAGTATTAGTATTATTAAATTTATTACAGTAATAATTTAATTTTAAATGTTTATTATTATTATTATTATTTTCTTTACATATTTATCTCAATTTGTCTAATTTTATTTATATTTATAAATTATAATCTAATTATATTTAAATATATATTATTTTTAAATTTATTATTGTTTTTGTTATTATTATTAGTAATTTGAAATGTGTTTTATTTTCTCTAAATTATATACAACTGTACTGTATTATATCATTGACTTAATATAAATATACAGTAATTTTTAAAAATATATATAAAAAAATAATAATATAGTGTTATATTTTAAGCAATAATATTTGTCGAGTTATATATAAATATATAAATCTAATGTATTTTAGCTATTGGTTGTATAATACACATGGAGTTAGTAATGATATTTATAGATATGTCTCTCTCTCTCACTATATATATTTTTTAGGCTTTACACACACACATACATATACACACACTTACATACACATAGATACATACATACATACACACACATACATAGATACATACATACATACACACACATACATATACACACACATACATATACACACACTTACATACACATAGATACATACACACACACACACACACACACTCATACATATACATACATACACACACACACACACACACATACATACATACATACATACATACATACATACATACATACATACATACATACATACATACATACACACACACACACACTCATACATATACACATATACATGCATACATATATTATGTACATACACATAAATACACACATAAACTTATTAATGTATATTTGTTTTTTGAAAAGTTAAAGTTTAAAACTGTGTTTAAGAAAAAATGTGTGTTTTTTAAAAGATTCAATACATTTTACAAAACATTCAAAATAACGTACTGTTTATTAGTACTGAATATATATACTAAAAATATAAATACATTTTTTTGATTATCATTGTGTGTGTGTGTGTGTGTGTGTGTGTATTAAATAATTAAATATGTGTGCAAAATGTATTTATTGTAGTGATTATTACTAAAATGATAAACAAATAAATATCAATAATAATAATAACAATGATTATTATTATTTTAAATTTTATGTATCAATTGTTAATTAATTTATAATTGTATAAACAATTTTTTTTAACAATATTTAATTAAATATGTTATTTTTGTATAAATATTTGGTATTATTATATAATAATTATAATATTATTTTTAAAAATATTTATTATAATAATGTTTTTTAAAAATACAATTCATTATATTATCAGAATATTCTGTAAACTACTTAATAAATTCAATGAATTTATAACAAAAACATAAAAATTATGTTACAATTAGTCCAATCACTAATTGTTTTGCTGTTATTAATGATTATTATTAATAATAATACGACACTTAAACAATCTATGGGACAGTTATCTAATTATTATTATCATCATCATCATCATCAATGTCATCTACTACCTGTCCCCGACATAACTAGCATTATTACTATACCTACTACTACTACTACTACTACACCATATTATGTTCATATTTTTTATACTACTATTAATGTTCATAATTATCATATTAATAATTAGGTCACTCCCGCGTTTGGTCGGCGGTCCAACCGCCGCTACCGATACCACTACAACCACAGATAGCTTAGGCAACATATATGGCGCTACCGGTGCTGATGGTATCGTAGCTACCATTGTGGGCATTGATGGCGGTGCCGGTGGTGCTGGTGGTGGTGGTGGTGCCGATGGTAATGGTGGTGGTGGTGGTCAACATCCGTATCCCACACTAAGACAACAGTCAACTGGCAGTGTCGTCAGTAATCTGCTATTGACTACCGGTAGTCATCATTTTGAACCGGAAAAACACGCGCACGACCAGTGCGAACGTGTTGTCATCAATGTTAGCGGTTTGAAGTTTGAGACCCAACTACGGACACTACACCAGTTTCCCGATACCTTACTGGGCGATCCCAATAGGAGGATCAGGTATGTGTATTTGTGTGTGTGTGTGTGTGTGTATGTGTGTGTGTATGTGTGTGTATGTATGTGTATGTATGTGTGTATGTGTGTATGTGTGTATATGTGTGTGTATGTGTGTGTGTATGTGTGTGTATGTGTGTGTTTGTGTGTGTGTGTTTGTGTGTGTGTCAGTGTAACTTAATTATGATTACTATTATTAAAAAACAATAATAGATAATTACCTATAAATTAAATTAGCCTTAAAATATCAAATAATTATCATTTTTTATAAATTTTTTTCATAAAAAATATACTTATTATCAGAAAATAACTAGTGTTTAATAATATGTAAAATTTATCATAATAATTTATTTTTTGATTTTTGAATAAACAAAAACAATTTATTATTTTAATGATAGTTTATCTGTAAATTATATTAATAATATTCGTAATTAAATTTTAATTTTAAGTTATAGTAAACATAAACATTAATTATGTAATGAAATTTTAGATTACATCAATAAGTTATTTTAAATAAACATTAAATGAAAATTTTTTACTTAATGGTAAATAAACAGTTAATTATTATTATTATTACATTAAATATTATACATTATTTTTTTTTATAAAGCAAACAACATTAGTAATCATAATTAAACTAATCATTTAGTAATTTTAAAAAACAAAATAAAAAATTAAATCAAATAATAATTTTTACAATTAATTAATTATTATTATTATTATATTTTATAACACCATCATCATCATCACCACCAACACACACCTACCTCGGGGTCGGGACGTCCTAAATCAAACCCAACCAACCAATCAAACCCAACAAACCGATTGACAACAACAACACCAACAACAAAAACGGTCAGATATTTCGATATCTACCGAAACGAGTACTTCTTTGACCGATCCCGTAGCTGTTTCGATGCCATACTCTACTACTATCAGTCGGGCGGTCGACTCAGGCGTCCGGTAAACGTATCGCTGGATATATTTGTCGAAGAGATCAAGTTCTACGAGTTAGGCGAAGAAGCTTTCGATAAGTTCAGGGAAGACGAAGGTTTTATCAAAGAAGAAGAACGTCCGCTACCGGCAAACGGTTTGCAACGCAAACTATGGCTATTGTTTGAGTTTCCCGAATCATCGCAAGCGGCCCGTGTAGTGGCCATCATCAGCGTAGTGGTCATACTCTTGTCGATCGTTATATTTTGTTTGGAAACTCTGCCCGAATTCAAACACTATAAGATCTATAATGTTACCGAAAACTTGACCCGTGTTATCGAGGACGAGACGCCATCGCTGGGCGAACCGTTTTTCATTGTCGAAACCCTATGTATTATATGGTTTTCCCTAGAAATAGTTGTCCGCTTTTTTTCCTGTCCATCCAAACTGGAGTTTATCAAAGATATTATGAATACCATCGATCTGGTAGCTATTGTTCCGTATTTTATTACGTTGGGTACGATTCTGGCCGAACGACAAGCGGCTGCTGCGGCAATGGCGGCGACGACGGCATCGGGTGCTGGCAGTAGTAGTGCCGGTGGCGGCGGCGGGAGTGGTGTCAATGGTGCCGGCATTAGCAGCGACCGCAACGACGATTCAGATCGTAGCCGACAAACGTTTGGCGGCAATGACCAACGCGGCAATCAGGCAATGAGTTTGGCCATCTTGAGGGTTATCCGATTGGTACGGGTGTTCAGGATATTCAAACTGAGCCGTCACTCGAAAGGCCTACAGATTCTTGGCCGTACACTCAAGGCATCGATGCGCGAGTTAGGTCTACTAATATTTTTCCTGTTTATCGGTGTCATATTGTTTTCGTCGGCCGTCTATTATGCCGAAGCCGACAGCGATCGATCCTATTTTAAGTCAATACCCGACGCTTTTTGGTGGGCAGTGGTCACTATGGTTTGTATTTGACTTTTGACTTTTCTATATATTTTAATATAATAATAATAGCAATACTGAGTGTATATATCTAACTGTCGTCTCTCTCTCTTTCTCTCTCTCTTTCTCTCTCTCTCTTTCTCTCTCTCTCTCTCTCTTTCTCTCTCTCTTTCTCTCTCTTTCTCTCTCTTTCTCTCTCTTTCTCTCTCTCTCTTTCTCTTTCTCTCTCTCTCTCTTTCTCACTCTCTTTCTCTCTCTCTCTTTCTCTCTCTCTTTCTCTCTCTCTTTCTCTCTCTTCCTCTCTCTCTCTTTCTCTCTCTTTCTCTATCCATCTATCTGTTTGTCTATAATCTCATTGATACTATATATTAATATATATATATATAGACTACCGTCGGCTATGGCGACATGCGACCAGTGGGCGTCTGGGGTAAGATTGTCGGCTCCCTGTGCGCAATAGCCGGCGTACTAACCATTGCTCTGCCGGTGCCGGTAATTGTGTCCAATTTTAATTATTTCTATCACCGCGAAACCGACCAAGAAGATCTACAATCGATAAACTTTAATCACGTAACCGGCTGTCCCTATCTATCGGGTAACGTAGGCCAGCATCGGGTACGCCGTTCATCCTATAGTGACTCAAACATTTCGCGAGATACCGACAATGGCGGCGACGGCGACCATCAGGAGGCCGTCAGCGACGATAACAATGCCAAAACCGTCGCCGACGACGACAACAACGACCGTCTGTCCGGTCGGAGGTCAGTGTCTCAACAGTCGGGTGTCTATAATAATAACAATAATAATAACAGTAGCACACCGTTGCTGTACACCGGCACCGGTATCTAT
Organism: Oppia nitens; assembly: GCF_028296485.1. Lineage (NCBI taxonomy): Eukaryota > Metazoa > Arthropoda > Arachnida > Sarcoptiformes > Oppiidae > Oppia > Oppia nitens. The sequence goes on along the minus strand of NW_026533195.1, from coordinate 2,111,900 downwards.
CAAAATACTAATAATTATGAACATCGATCGTACAGTCCTATCATTACCTCACCAGACATTACATCACAGATCATCCAATCGCGACATTTTAGCCATTATTGCCATCCATTGCCCGTCACGTTGTCGTCGTCGTCGACGACACCTACAGTTCCGACCAGTGCTGAGGTAGTGGTGGTTGGAGAGGGAAAAGCAGAAAAAGAAGACATGACACTCATCAGTAACATTGACATCGGTAATCGGTACGCGACGGCGGCCATGATGATGATGCCCGAACTACCGGTGCTCATACCAGTCCAGTGTATCGGTTCTTCACCGACAACGGCAACACCATCGGTGGTCAAAAACAACACCTGTGCTTCCGTGTTGGCAACGACGCCGCCAATCAAATCCTACTACAAGTCAATGGAAGCGCTCGATAGGACCACCAGTTCCCGTACACCGTCACCGCAACAACAACAACAATCATCGATAATCATCGGTAGATTACCTACCAGTTCCCATCATCATCATCATAAGTTTATCCCCATCATCAGTGATAATAATAATCAGTTATTGTTAGCTGCCAACACCACCGCCACCACCACCAAAACGGCCAGTGCCAGGGCTGGCATAGTGTCCAAACCTATCGGACCTGTCAAACATTTTAATAATGATAAACTAGTAGTAATGATAGATAAGTGTATCATTAATAATAATAATAATAATAATCATAATGTTGTTAACATTGTTGGTGATGATGATAATGATGGGAACGGTAGCTCCACTACTACTACTACTACCACCACTATAATGCCAATTGAAACTGATGTCTGACCACCACTTGATATATATATATAATATGATATATATATATATAATGTACATACAAACAGTGTGTTATTATAAATTAATAAATATATATATTATTGATATATTGATTATTATTATTAATTGAAATAAAAAATTTATTTTATTGTTTTTTTTATACGATATATAAAATTTATATAATTATTGAGAGTAAATGTATTGCTTTTTAAACAAAATAATATATATATATAAATAAATACATTGTATTAAAAGTATACAACGATTATATACATACCATAGTTTATAGATTGTTATAAATTATTATTATTATTATTATATATAAATAAAAACATTAAAGTATTTAAAAAAATAAATATTTTAAGTGATTATAAAATTTATTATTTATATTTATTAAAAAATAACAATAAAATAAAAATTGCTGTTAATATTGTTTAACTAATACAGTATATATTTAATTAGTTATTGATAATTATCAAATAAAATTGTTAATATTATTATACTGTAATTGTTTAGTGATATATATATATGAAAATATCTAAATATGTGTTACAATTTTTTTTTAATTTATTTATTAATTAAAGTTTAGTTAAAATATTATTAAATATTATTAAAAAATATATATATTTAGTATATAATAACCTAAAAGTGATTCAAACCAATGAGTAAAGTATTAAATATTATTATTAATAACAATAATAATATCAAATATATATATATAATATATAGTATTATATATTTTATAATTGAAAATTTTATTAATATTATTATTAATTATAAAAGTTAAATTATAATTTAACTATATTAATATATATAGTATGAATATTTCTAAATAAATGTGATTAATTTTATCAATGTCAATTTTTTTTGAAAAATGTCGATAAAATAAGTAAATGTTATTAAGTGTTAGATATATATTTAAATGTATATAAAAAATAGATTTATCAAGATCATAATCAATAGTTTTTTTTAAAAAAATAGTATTTTTTAATGGTAATTTTTTGAAAAACTGTAATTTTTAATTATTTAAAAAATAAATTAAGCTTGTTAATTTTAAATATATTTTCAAAAATATATATATATATACAAATTTATTGTCATTATATATATATAAAAAAAAGTTCAAAGTTATTACTGTATTAATTATATATATTATATACTATATGTTTAAAATATTATACATGTTATATAACAACTATATGTAATAATCAATTTATTTAATTTTAAAAATTAAACTATTTGTTAAGTTAAAAATCTATAAATATCTATATATAATAATAAGTTTTTTTTTAAAAATTAATAATTGTTTATAAAAAATTGTTATTTACATTATATAAAAGAGCTTACTTTTAAATACAAAACAAAAAAAAACAATTGTTTTTTTAGTTTGTTAAACATATATACATTGTATTTGATATAAAAGTAAAAAATTATTTATTTAAAAAAACACAAATTGTCAATGATAAACAAGTAAAAATATCATCTAGGTCCATTTTTTTGTATAAAATTGAGAAAATAAGATCATATTTAAATAACACACACACATATATAAGTAACTTGGTACATTTTTAAAAAAAAACTAAATATTAGATGTACGTTATATATTAAATATTGAATAATATATTGTTTTAATTATAGTTATATTTGAAAGTCATTTATATATATATATATTGTAAAACTATAAAAGTTAAAAAAAATAAATATTAATTATATAATAAATACTATATATATATATATCAAAATAATATTAATTCCATGTATAATTTTTTATATAAAAGTTAAAATATGTTAAAAAATAAACTATGAATTATTAGTTTTGTTGTTTTTTAAATATTTAAAACTTAAATAATAAATATACAATATATTTATTACAAAAAAAAACTTTAAATATTATCATTTGTTTTTATTGGATGTGATGATTATAAACAATAATTTTTTTTATATACAGTATATTATAAGTATGTATAAAAATTTATGTTTAATTGTTAATTATAAACAATTTTTCTAAAAAATTACTATAATTTAAAAAAAAAAATATTATAATGTTTTAGAAAGTTATTAATATTTATTAAACATTTTATAAATAACTAATCAAATTTTTAATCTCTCCATAATTTTAATCCCCCCATATTTTTAATCCCTAAACTATATATAATCCGTTTATTTAAAACTTAAATAGATAAATAAATAAATAATCAAGGACAATAACTCTAGTCAAATTTATAATTGAATTATTAATTATTAATTATTTTTGTGACTATGAGGTACTGTCCTAATAGCCTAGAAAATTATTTAAAATTATATTAGTTTAGAAAATAGCTTAATATTTAAGTTACAGTTTGTTAAGATTTAGAGGGAAATAAAATAAATAATAAAATTTTTAAAGTAAACTTTATTAAATTTTAATATTAATAAATATTTTTTTATAAAATAATTTAATTAAATAATTTTGAAATTTATTAAATAACTATACTGTAAAGATAAATATATTTTTAAAAACTAAATTTTAAAATTATTTATAATTATTATTATTGTGTGATTTAAATTTAAATATTTAATAACAAATATAATAAAAACTTAATATTTATTTTATATTTATTTTATTTTTTTATTTAGTAAAATACAATACAATTTTTTCAGTTAAATTTTATTATTACACAATACATTTAGTATTTATAATTTTACCCTGCTAATTAATGTGACGTTATTTATTTATTTATTTGTATATTTATGGGCAAATAAATAATACAATAAATGATGTACACTGTTGTAGTAAATTTGTCTTAATATTTTTTTTTTTGGGTACAATTATAGACTATAAACAAATAGTATTAATACAACTATATTGTATTATATAAAAAAGTACTAATATATATATACTGTTTAATATACACTACACTAATAATACTCACTACTATTACAATACAAAAATCAATTATACTGTATATACAGTATATGTGTTCAATGTTTCTATGGATATAATATATATACTTTAATAGGGGGGGGCGTGGCTTAAACAAAAAAAATCTACTATATTACATGTACATTAGTTAATACATTAATAATTATATATATATATATATATATTATAGAGAGAGAGATAAATATCTATGTTTATGTTGTATGCATTGCATGCATGTATATATATATAGTACAGTACTGGGCAATAGTAATGTCACATAAAACCTAAACAACACGTGTAACTATATTAATGAGTGACTCTTTTACACAGTATTTACATACAACAACATTATTGTTAAAAATATAAAAAAAAATTATTATTATTATTATTAAATGACACATGTATTACTATTATTAGTGTAATTTTTATTTTATTTTTTAGTTAAATAATTAATTAATAATAAAAAATTATTTAATAAAAAACAGTAGTTATATATAATAAATAAATAATTAATTAATTTTTTTTTATTTAAAAAAAACTAAAAACTATGGGTATGTTTATGTGATTTATTGTTTGAAACAATTTTAATTAAAATTAAATTAATTGCTAATTATTTTTTTTTATTTTTTATATATATACAAACCCCATACCCACCCACCCCCCAACCACCCTCACTGTCTACCCGTGCCCTACGGCTATATCCCTATAGGCGGACTACTAACCTATTTTCGGTCGCTGTTGGGCTCCCGTGAGATGCGTATACTGATCCTCGGTCTGGACGGCGCCGGCAAGACTACCATATTATATAGGCTTCAAGTCGGCGAAGTGGTCACTACTATACCAAGTAATATACAGACACACACCCACTTAGATCCCATTCCCCTCCACCACCCCCACCCCCTAATTAACTAACTAATAATATACATGTCTATTTTATTATTATAGCCATCGGTTTCAATGTAGAACAGGTAACCTATAAGAACCTAAAGTTTCAAGTATGGGATTTAGGAGGACAGACATCCATACGGCCGTACTGGCGATGCTACTACTCGAATACCGATGCCATTATCTATGTAGTAGATAGTAGCGATAGAGAACGGATAGGTATATCCAAACAGGAACTGGTATCGATGCTTGAGGTAAATTGATTGATTGTGTGTTTCACGCTCATCCCTCCCCCACCCCACACCCCTATTTGTCTGTCTCCTAACATATATGTGGTTATACCATCTACTTGTTCTCTATATGGCCATACCGTCTCTCTCTTTCTCTCTCACACACACACACCCACTCCCAGTGATGTTTGACTGATCCAATTGTCTAACTAACTGTCCCATCATTATGATATTATTTAAACTCTCTTTCTCTCTCTCTCTCTCTATCTCTCTCTCTCGCTGTCCATATAATTGTCACCTAAATTGATGACTACCTCCTATCACATAATATTTATGGTTAATCCGGTTATTACCTGTGCATCCCTTTCCTCTCTTGACTTTACTATTGGTATTCATATTATCTCTCTCTCTCTCTCTCTCTCTCACACACACACACTCCCAGTGATGTTTGACTGATCTAATTGTCTAACTAACTGTCCCATCATTTTTAAAGAGATTATTTAATCTCTCTCTCTCTCTCTCTCTCTCGCTGTCCATATAATTGTCACCTAAATTGATGACTACCTCCTATCACATAATATTTATGGTTAATCCGGTTATTACCTGTGCATCCCTTTCCTCTCTTGACTTTACTATTGGTATTCATATTATCTCTCTCTCTCTCTCTCACACACACACACACACACTCACTCCCAGTGATGTTTGACTGATCTAATTGTCTAACTAACTGTCCCATCATTTTTAAAGAGATTATTTAATCTCTCTCTCTCTCTCTGTCAATATAATTGTCGCCTAAATTGATGACTACCTCCTATCACATAATATTTATGGTTAATCCGGTTATTACCTGTGCATCCCTTTCCTCTCTTGACTTTACTATTGGTATTCATATTATCTCTCTCTCTCTCTCACACACACACACACACACTCACTCCCAGTGATGTTTGACTGATCTAATTGTCTAACTAACTGTCCCATCATTTTTAAAGAGATTATTTAATCTCTCTCTCTCTCTCTCTCTCTGTCAATATAATTGTCGCCTAAATTGATGACTACCTCCTATCACATAATATTTATGGTTAATCCGGTTATTACCTGTGCATCCCTTTCCTCTCTTGACTTTACTATTGGTATTCATATTATCTCTCTCTCTCTCTCTCTCTCTCTCTCTCTCTCTCTCTGTCAATATAATTGTCGCCTAAATTGATGACTACCTCCTATCACATAATATTTATGGTTAATCCGGTTATTACCTGTGCATCCCTTTCCTCCCTTAACTTTATACTATTGCAATACTATTGGTATTTAATATATCGTTTGTCTCTCTTTTTTTACGAATAGGAAGAGGAACTGAAAAAAGCTATACTACTAGTATTGGCCAACAAACAGGACATGGATCAGGCCATGACCATTGCCGAAGTCCATCAGGCACTCGGATTGGATGCCCTGAAAAGTCGGACGTTTCAGATATTCAAGACATCGGCCATCAAAGGTGACGGTTTAGATGAGGCCATGGAGTGGCTGTCAAACGCGTTGACTAATAATAATAAATAGTGTTTTTTTTGTATATTAATAATAATAATTAATTAATTAATTTCTAAATTTATTACAATTAATATATAATTTATAAACATCTATATCTATATAATTTAATTAGATTTTTAATTACCAATTGTATTGTCAGTATATAAATTAATTAATTTTATTTTTGAATTATTTTTTTTTTGGTAAAATATTATAACGTTATATATATTTTTTTGAGGAAAATTTTTTTTTAAAACTATTATTTTATTTTAATTAATTAGTTAATAATTATATAAAATCTTTATATAAGTTTTTAATTGTAAAATTATATGTGCGATAAATTTTTTTAAAAAATGTGTTTAAATCTAAAATATGCACACAATATATATATTTATATATTTAATACTAATTATTACTATTATATGATAGTTATATATAAATTTAATTCAATGATTAATAATTATATTAAGATAGAGAGTCAAAAAAAAATTAATTTTTGAATGAATTTTTTATGTGCAAAACAACAATAAACAAATTGCAAACATTTTTTTTAAAATCAAACAAAACTAAAATATGTATTCATATCTATTATATAAAAAAATACATCAAAAATAATAATAATATTTATTTCATACTTTTAAATATTTTTTTTTCGTTTATTTATTGTATTAACTATTTATATAAACATCAAAATTTTTTTATTATTATTAATATTATTTTTAAATATTTATTTAATTTATTTAAATAACATTTGATAACATTCCTCAACACATTGTTTGTTTGTTTTGTTTTTTTAATTTGATATCAATATATATTTATATAAATATTTTTTTTCTAATTTTTAATAAATAAAAATTGATTGACCTAGTCTATGGAAAATAAAAAAATAAATTTTCATTTTTTTTTATTAATTAATTTTACCATAATATTCACAATCAATAAATTTTTTTAAAAAAATCTATTCATAAATTAATTACTAATAATCACTACTAATATCTATTAATATATATATATATATATATATATATATAGATATATATTAATAGATATTAGTATTGATTATTAGTAATTAATATATATATATATATCAGGGTTAAGCAAGGTTTTGGATTTTAGGGGGGTAGACCGGGGTAAAATTTACAAAATTCTCAAAAAATCTTGGGGGGGGGTATTGGGTGGGGTAAGATTTTTATTGCATTTTTAAACGGCAATTTTTTCAAAAATCCAAAATCAAGGGGGGGGGGGGGGTCTAGAGAAAATTCCCTAAAAATTCCTTAAGTTCCCGAATATTCCCATGTAAATTCAATAAAATTCCCACAAGTTCCCGTATAAATTCCCGGGAAAATAGGTAAAATTTCCAAAAATATAAAAAAAAACTTAAAAAACTTAAAAATTAACAAAAATTTAAATTTTAACAAAAAATAAATATTTTTTAAAAAAATTTTTTAAAATTAATAAAAACTTAAATTTTAACAAAAAAAAATAAAATAATGTATTTAAGATTTAAAAATAGTTGATAAAAGCATTAATGATACACTATGAGTTATTTTTAGTATTTTAATAATTTTTAACTTTTAACATAATTAATTTTTTAAACAATACTTAATGTTTATAGTTTGTTATATATTTTTATTTTTATACAAATACTGACTGAATACTACTTATTTAACTCAAATTTCGTTAAAGTTTAATTATATTAAGTACAAAATTGAAAATATTTTTAAATTTTTTATTTAAAATTTAAAAATTATTAATAAAAACATAAGTATTTATTGTTTTATTAACTTCTTAAACTTATATTTAAATTGTAATATGATTACTCTTTTCAACAAATAGGTAATTTTTAATTTTTTAGTTTATTTTAATTAAAATAATGTTATTTTTTGATGACTTTTAACGTTATTTTAACTATTTTTAATCAATAATTAGATTTTTATAAATATTATAAACATAAAAACACTTACTAAAATAGTATCAACTAAAATTAAAATTTTTATAAATTTCAAAAAAATTTTCGGCGCCTTCGGCGCCGAAATTTTAGGGGGGGGGGGGTCATTTCTCCTCGTTTTTAAGCGACAATTTTTTCAATTTGGTCAAAAAGTCTGGGGGGGTAAAATCCCAATTTCTCGATCTTAGGGGGGGTATTTTGGCCTTACCCCCCCTACCCCCCCCCCCCCTTACTTAACCCTGATATATATATATTAGTTATTAAAAAAATTATTAGTTAATAGTATATACAAAAAAATATATATCAATAATTGTTTTGTTTGTTTGTTTGTTCAACTAATCTATTGATAACAATAATTACATAACAATTACATAATAATTATAATTATTGTTTTTTTATTATTCAATCGACCTCTAATTGCAACCAATATCCAGTCGGCACTGGTATGCCATAGCCAGACAACCCTTAATAATAATACAGTACATAACTACAATAAAATACTAAAACTATAATAAAACTATTTGTATGACTATTTTGTTGTAGGCGGGTGCTGTTTGACAGTGATGCCTGTTTTGTTTCGACCATCACTACCACCGGTGGCGGCGGCGGCGGCGGCCGGTTCGATATCGTCGGGTAATTGTCTAATCTTATTCATAATCCAGTCCATCGACGGCGATACCTGTACACCGTAGGCCGAGTTTTGCATAGAACATCGGGTGCCCGATGGTAGCCGATCGGTAAACAAGCCGACCAGTATGGCACGGCTGGCATTCCAGTTGATTGGTTCGTATTGGACAATTGGACCGCCATCATCTCCCTGGGTCACACAATATAAATATATATATATATATATATATAAACTATATATACTACTACCACTACTACCACTACTACCACTACTACCACTACTACCACTACTACCACTACTACCACTACTACCACTACTACCACTACTACCACTACTACCACTACTACCACTACTACCACTACTACCACTACTACCACTACTACCACTACTACCACTACTACCACTACTACCACTACTACCACTACTACCACTACTACCACTACTACCACTACTACCACTACTACCACTACTACCACTACTACCACTACTACCACTACTACCACTACTACCACTACTACCACTACTACCACTACTAGTACTATATTAAAGGATAGTTAGTGTATATAATATCTACTAAATAAATTCTACCCCCATCCCCTCACCCCCATACCGTGCATGGACGATCAGTTACTAGGATATCGTAGCTCAAACACAACACTTCCGTATAGTTGCACTGTGATCCCGGTGCTAGATTTATCGACATTTGTTTGACGATATCTGTTTTTTTCCAACCATTGTTGACACTACCCCAGCCAAACAAGCGGCCAGTGTCCGGTCGGGGCGGTCCGTATACATGGGCCGGCGGCAAACATATCGGATTGGATGTCCAGTAGACGGCAGTAGATGTGTCTGTCATTGTCCGTATTGATCGTTTAAACGGCCGATGCAGACGTACCAGTCCCAGATTGTATTTGAGCCGATCATCCTTAATCGACCGGTCATTATAAAGCGGATGTATGAACCGATTGGCCGAATCAACAGACCGGAAGTCCCACGTACTATAGCCGGTTGTAATGATTTTATAGGATTCATGGACATGGAGATCGCTGTTTTTATATCTTTTTTTTGATTGGTGGATATATAGTACCGTTAAAAGCAAATAAAATATTATAATACAAACTAAACCTCACCCACACATACACACACATATACACACATATACACACATATACACACATATACACACATATACACACATATACACACATATACACACATATACACACATATACACATATATACACACATATACACACATATACACACATATACACACATATACACACATATACACACATATACACACATATACACACATATACACACATATACACACATATACACACATATACACACATATACACACATATACACACATATACACACATATACACACATATACACACATACACACACATACACACACATACACACACATACACACACATACACACACACACACATGCACACACACACATACACACACATACAGAGCGGTATAATTAATGTAACTACCCGTCCCCCCCCAAAAAAACATACTTAACCAGACAGTGGGCGGCTGTCAATACAAGCTGTAACGTTACCAATACACCGGTACAGTAGCCATTGGTTCGGCCATCTTTTGGATCTCTAAATTCAAGCATAACTGTCCATGGTGATGCTGAACTATTGGCGCCCGCAATGATCCTATTATTTACAGTAGACTTATGAAAACGGAAACATTTGGGATCGTATAGGTTGGCACCTAATGGTCCAACTAATCCACATTCAGGTTTGTTAACCAATCCATGATAGTTGCCTACCGTTACATATCGGGTGTCAATAATAGTAGCTATAAAAACACGACACAACAAAACAGTAATAATAATAATTATTATTATTATAATTAGAATAAATAATAGTTATTATTGTATATAAAATTTGTTTAGTTAGCAATAGATATGTATTAAATAAATAAAATATTTTTTTTACAAACTTGTATTAAACATTAATACTATACTAATTGATAAAATTATTTTGTATTTATTAGTATAGTATAACATTATTATTATTATTATTTTGATGAGTGTATTGAATAAATTTTTTTTTAAAAATTATTCAAATAATATGTTTTTAAAATAATAATAATAATGATGAAAATATTAAATTATGTAAAACATGTATAGACTATAATATATATATATAAGAAGTTTATCTCATATTATTAAATAAAAGACAAAAAAAATATTTATCGATACTTTAATTAAATAAATTTCTAGTAATTTAATATTTAAAAAAATTTATGTTACATAATATTAAATTTATTTAAAATTTAAAATTTACTATAAGTTATTGTAATTTAAAATTTTTTATTTATTTTATTTTATTATTTTAAAAATTGCATATTTATTAAAATTATTATTAAAATATTTTAGAAAAATATTTAAATATAATATTATTGATAATTATTGAGTAAACAAAAAATTAATAACAAATAAAATATTAACTATAAAACAAAAAATTTTAATTATTATAATAAATTTATATAAAAAAAAATATTTTACTAAACAATTATATAAGCAATTAATTTAAATTAAGGTTTTAAATCGGATTTAATAAATTTATAATTAAACTTAATACATATATATATATATATATATATATATATATAGTTAAGCTAGATTAGATTAACCTAGCTAATTAATAATTAACTGATTATTAAAAAAATATATATTATAATATATATAGTAATAAACATTTTGTCATTGTTAATGATGTCTAAACTATATTTTGTATTTGTAGGCGGGTATCACCCGCCCGTTTGGCGTCTCCTAAGATACCCGTTTTGTTTGGGCTACTATCACCATCACCATCACCACGACTAACGGCACCGGCCAGTCTAGCGGTGACCGCAAATTGTCTCAATTTTCTCAAAATCCAGCCAATCCGTGGCGCTATCGGTACACCGTAGGCCGACTCCTGGTCGGCGCATTTGACGCCCTCAAATGGTAGCCGATAAGTAAGCAGGCCGGCCAGTATGGCACGGCTGGCGTTCCAGTAGACTGGCCCGTATTGTACAATCGGACCGCCATCATCTCCCTGGGTAACACAATATATATATATATTTATATATAGATAAATTATATATAGTACATACGTTAATATGTTAGATACTACTACTACTACTACTACTACTACTACTACTACTACTACTACTACTACTACTACTACTACTACTACTACTACTACTACTACTACTACTACTACTACTACTACTACTACTACTACTACTACTACTACTACTACTACTACTACTACTACTACTACTAATACTACTACTACCACTACTACCACTACTACTATACTATTATTATTACTACCACTACTACTATCACTAACACCACTACTATCACTACTATTTTACTATTAACGGATAGTTTAGTATATTAGCCCCCCCCCTCCCCAGTACCTTGCATGGACGGGCATCACCCGTACGATTACTATAGCTCAAACACAACACTTGCGTATGATTGCACCGTGAGTTTGGTTCAATATTCAACCACAATTGCCTAACCCAATCGGTTTGTTTTTCATGCATACTATCGTTGATAACACCCCAACCAAACATGCGGCCAATTTCCAGTTGATTGGGTGCATGAATATTTCTACTATATTCAGGCAAACATATCGGATTTGAGGTCCAGTAGCTGCTGGCGGCGTCGTCGTCGGTATCCGTCCTAACTGTACGATAAAACGGTCGGTTCAGTCTAACTAAACCCAAATCATATTTAAGATGTCCGTTACTGATGGACTTGTTTTTATAATATGGATGTATAAACCAATTGGATCTATTACTGGACCTCCAGTGCCAAACGGTAGTTCCAGTTGAGTGAATATTTTTATACGATTCATAGATATCCAGATCGCAGTTTTTGTATCTATTATAATGTATATATATATATATATATCAGGGTTCACTCCAACTCTCTATACCCCTCAAGCTTTTTCGAGATTTTTTGCCATTTTACCCCCACCCCACCCCCGTAGAAGTCCCCATGAAATCGAAAACCTTTAGCAACCCTGATATATATATATATATATATATATATATATATATATATATATTATATATATATATATATATATATATATATATATATATATATATATATTATATGTATATCAAGGTTGCTAAAGGTTTTCGATTTCAGAGGGGTGTTATAGGTGAGGGGGTAAAATGGCAAAAATCTCGAAAAAGCTTGAGGGGTATAGGGAGGGGGAGTGTACAATTTTTATTACATTTTTTTAAACGACAATTTTTAACCAAATTTTGAGTAAATTCCCAGTAAATTCCAACTAAATTTCCACTAAATATATATTAGATTAAACAGTTATATAAAAAATATTAAATTTTAATTTTTTTTAAAGTAAAAAATACAACATAAATATACTGTGAATTTGTGTTTATTTTTTGTTTCTTAATAATAAAATTCTTTTATCAATGCTCCTTTGTATTATTTAAGCATTTAATTACTACACCTACACCTACACCTACACCTACACCTACACCTACACCTACACCTACACCTACACCTACACCTACACCTACACCTAAACCCATATCTCCTACCTATTCTCATAGCATAATATATATTATATATCATTTAACTTATTATTATATACTGTATATATATTAACACATACACATACAATTAGACTAGTAAACACAATTAACTAATTAGCTTTGACCACACACACACACACACACACACCTAAATACATATACACACACACACATACATACATATACACACACATACATACATATACACACACATACATACATATACACACACATACATACACAAATACACACACGCGGCATAATTAATGTAACTCTCCCGCTCCCCGCCCCCCCCCCCCCATAAAAACATACTTATCCAAACAGTGGGCGGCTGTCAGTACAAACTGTAAGGTTATCAATACACCCGTACAGAAGCCGTTGACGATATGCAAATATGGGTGTTTAAATACTAGCTTAACTGTCCATGGTGCAACAGTAGCATCTGCTAAACTACTATCGGTGCCCAAAACGATCCTACCTTTTGGTTTTTGTAGGTGTCTATGAAAACGGAAACATTTCGGATCGTATAGATTGACACCCATGGGTCCCATTAGACCGCAATCAAGTTTGTTAACACCTATACCTAGTTCATCATAGTTGCCTGTCGTTACAAATCGGGTATCAATAATAGTAGCTATAAAAACATGTAAAAAACAAGTAATTATTATTATTAGTATTATATATGTATTTTAAATAATTTAAAAATGTTTTTTTTTAACTAACTTGTATTAAACATCATTAGTAATATTGATAATATTATATTGTATTTATTAGTATAGTATAACATTTTGTTTGTTTAGGTTTGTTTGATGATTGTATTGAATTCAAAAAAAAACAAAATTAATTATATATATTTTTAAAAAGTAATATATGTTTTATAATAATAATAAAATTTTAATAAAACTTGTAAAACATTTATATTATCACATAATTGAATAAAAAACATAAATGTATATACATATATATGATATCATATATTGATAGTGTGTGTATTGTAAAGTTAGTTATATTTATAGTAATTTAATATATTTAAAAAAAAATATTTGTATAAAATAATTTTAATTTAATTATAAGTTATTGTAATAAAAACATTTTTTTAAAAAAAGTAATTTATTCATATATGTAATAAAATATTTTTTAAAAAAATTAATAATATTATTATTATTGAATTAAAACCAAAAATAAAATTATATTTTTTATTAAATAAAAATCTAAGCAATTTATATTAATTAAAATTATCAGGCTAAAATTAGATTTAACTGATAATAGTTAGTTAAGCTAGTATAAAGTATATATTGGTCTATTTTTGTTGTTGTAAATAATTTAACAAAAATAATAATTTTTATAAATTGATAAAATAATTATAATATTCAATATTAGAGGTAATAATAACTAATCGGATAAAAAAAATAAATTAACAAATAAAAACTTAAATAAAAAAACAAATTATAAATTTATTGTAAATAAAAACTAATCTATTAGTTTCAAATTGTTTTGATTTTATTAATAATAATTAAAAAATTGATAATTTTTTTCATTAATAGTTTTAACGTAAATTAATATATGAAAAATAAAATTTATAATTACAGTTATATAATAATCTTAATATAATTATTTTTTTTAAATACAATAGTAATTTAGAAAATATAGTCTAATTTATTTTTAAATATTAAATAAATATAATTTTATAACATTATAATTAAAATATTTTTTTCAATACAAATATTATTATGTAAACAAAATATATTAGTTTAGTATTACAAATTTAATTAATTTTAATTAAAAAATAAAATAAATTACTTATAAAAAATCAATTATTTATTTAAAAAAAAATAATTATTTATAATAATGTCTGTTAATTATGATTTCACCGATAAGGTAGTTGTAATAACCGGTTCGAGTTCGGGTATCGGTGCCGGCATTGCCCAACTGTTTGCCAAATCGGGTGCCAATGTTGTAGTTACCGGTCGTAATGGCGATCGTGTGGCCAAAGTGGCCAAACAGTGTACAAATGTGTCACCGAAACAGTTGACTGCACTGGAAGTTGTCGGCGATTTGACTAACAATGAGGATTGCAATCGTCTAATTGATACAACTGTCCAAACGTTTGGCAAAATTGATATATTGGTCAACAATGCCGGTTCGGGTAGATTGACGTCAATAGACGACTCAGACTATATGGAAAAATTTGTATTTATTATGCAAACAAACTTGAATTCAGTGGTATATCTGACACACAAATGTGTCCCATATTTGGCCAAAACTCGGGGCAATATTATCAATATATCGAGCGTTGGATCAAAAATACCAGTAATATTATTATATTTATTATTTTCAAACAATATATTTATACAATATATTAATATATATATACTGATTATTAAAAAAGTCATCCAGGTTTTCACCCTATCATATATCTAAGGCAGCACTGGATATGTTTACCAAATGTATGGCCGCAGAGTTGGGACCCAAACATCATATCAGAGTTAACGCAATACTGTATTTAATTAATTTAATTATTATTATTATTATTACTTTTTTAAATAATAATTATTAATAATAATTATTACTTAATTAGATTATTAAAATTATTGTTTTATTTAAAATAAATAATAATTATTACTTAATTAGAGTATTATTATTATTATTAATATTATTGTTTTATTTAAAATAAATAATTATTAATAATAATAATTATTACTTAATTAGAGTATTATTATTAATATTATTATTATTTATTGATAAAAAATAAAAGGCCGGGTTATGTACGGACAGACATACTAATGACGTCGATGTCCTTAAATCGTACGGAAAGTGACCAAAAGTTTGATCAAACAGCCGATATCTATCCGGTTGGTAGACCGGGTCAGCCCCAGGACATAGCCAATACTGTTGCCTATTTGGCCAGTAATACTGAGGCCGGGTTTCTGACCGGCAGTATTGTTGTGGCCGACGGCGGACATCTGGCCGTTGTTGGTCTTAAATAATAATACGAAAACAAAATAATAAATTTGTTTTTTTATATAATAATTCAAAATATAATATTAGAAAACATTTAGTTTTTTTTAGTATGTTTATCAAAATTATTATTATTATTATTAAGATTACTAATTATAGTCGTAAGATAATAGTATAAACTTTAAATTGTTTTTATTTTTAAAAAAAATAAATGTTTTTAATTTAGTAAAATAATATCAATTATTAAAATGTAATTAAATATTTAAATATCATACAATTATTTTGAATAAACAATTTATTTTTAAATTTTCAACTAAATTAATAACAAAATAAAACAAAATAAAAAAATACTATATTTACTAATACATAAGTTAAAAAAAAATAAAAAGTTATAATAAAATTATAGAAAAATTTATTATAATTTTTTTTAAAAAAATTAGTATTTATATGGAATAACATAAGTTTGATTAAATACGATTAGCCAGCTAAGTTTAGATTTAATTAATTAATTATTTTTTGTTATTGTTGTAGATAATTAACAAATAAAATCAAAAGTTTTATTGATTGAAAAATATTTACCTAATAGTATTAATAATAATAATAATAACAAAAAATAGATAAACATAAACACTATAATGTTATAACATTTTTAAAAAAAATAATAATTAATTAATTAATTAATAAAAAAACCTAATATATAATAATAATCAACATTTTTTTTCATTGTTAATTATACCTATAATCCTATTGTATATCCAAAAAAAAAACTAAACTATATTAGTATACATTGTGTAGTCATTTACAACAACAAAAAAATTAATAAACTATTTGTTAGGTTTTTTTTGTAGGCGAGTGCCGACCAGTGCCCGATCCAGTGATACCTTTTTTACGACCACCACCACCACCACCACCACCACCATCATCATCGGCACCGGCAGCTCTATCTTCGTCGGGCGGGAATTGGCTAACAATTAGGATCTGTTCCAGAATCCAGTCCATCCACGGCGATATCGGTACACCGTATGCAGCGTTTTGTCTCGAACATCGGGTGCCCGGCGGTAGCCGATCGGTATGCAGGCCGGCCAGTATGGCACGGCTCGAGTTCCAGTAGATTGGTTTGTATTGGACAATCGGACCGCCATCGTCACCCTGGGTCATACGTACATACATACAGCACATATAGTATGTTAGTTACTACTACTACTACTACACTACTATAGGGATAGTTAGGGATAGAGACTGTGTATAGAGATAAGGACTGTGTATAGGGATATGGACTGTGCTTAGAGATAGGGACTGTGTATAGGGATATGGACTGTCTATATGGATGGTTAGTATTAGCATCATTAACACGCTTACCCTACATGGACGAGCACCTGAATCGTAGCTCAAACACAACAACTCTGTATGATTGCACTGGGAGTTTGCCGACAACTTTACCGACATTTGTCTAACAATCTCCTTTTCCTCTCTACCATCGTCGACTACACCCCAACCAAACAAACGGCCAGTGTCCGCACTGGGCGGTCCATTGGTTATGTTGGCCACAGGCAAACATACGGGATTGGAGCTCCACTTACCCGTTTGAAATTCGTATCGCCTAAACGGATGATCCAGACGTACCAGTGCCAGGTTGTATTTGAGCCGCGATTTATCAATTGTCCAGTTTTTGTAGAGCGGATGTTTGTACCAATAGGCCGAGTCGGCGGGTCGGGAGCCCCAGAAATCACCGATTTTGAACGGTTCGTAGACATGGAGTTCAAATTTTTCGTATCTATTTTTGTTTGTTGAAAGAGAGAGAGAGAGAGAGAGAGAGAGAGAGAGAGAATTAAAAAAACAATCCCTCCCCCCCTTCCTTCCTCCCACACACACATACACACACATACACACACATACACACACATACACACACACATACACACACATACACACACATACACACACATACACACACACATACACACATATACACACATATACACACACATACACACACACATACACACACACATACACACGCATACACACACATACACACACACACATACACACACATACACACACATACACACACATACACACACATACACACACATACACACACATACACACACATACACACACATACACACACACATACACACACATACACACACACACATACATACACATACACACACACACACACACACATACACACATATACACACACATACACACACATACACACACATACACACACATACACACACACATACACACACATACACACACATACACACACACACACATACACACACATACACACACACATACACACATATACACACATACACACACACATACACACACACATACACACACATACACACACATACACACACATACACACACACACAMACACACACATACACACACATACACACACATACACACACATACACACACATACACACATATACACACATACACACATACACACACACACACACACACATACACACATATACACACACACACACATACACACACATACAATCAAATGTAAACCCGACCTAACCACCCCCCCTCCACATATAAAAAACATACTGATCCAGACAGTGGGCAGCTGTCAGTAGAAACTGTAAGGTTATCAATACACCAGTGCATAGGCCATCATTATGCCGACCCGTTGGATCGACAAATACAAGCTTAACTGTCCATGGTGATGCTAGACTATCGGTGCCCGCAATGATTCTACTATTATCGCTATGAAAACGGAAACACTTGGGATCGTATTGGTTGGCACCTAATGGTCCAACTAATCCACATTCAGGTTGGTTTAGACCCAGGTGCTCGTAGTCCGAGTAATTGCCAACTGTTAGAAAACCAGTGTCAATAGTAGCTGAAAAAAAATTATTAAATTTTTAAATTTATTAATTATTTTGTTTGTTTGTTTAAATGTTTTTAATAAGTATTTTTTAAAACTTAAACTTAATTAATAAATAAATAATTACTAACTAGTAATCCATAATAATATATATAATGATAAAAATATTATGTAGTTATTATAGTATAACATTTTTGATGATTGTATTATATTTTTTTAACAAAAAAAACTAAAATAAATTAACTAATTAATAGTTATTTTTTAATATTTTAGAAATTATGCTAAATATCTTTTTTTTAAAACATGAAAAAGTTATAGTTATTTAATATCTATAAATAAAATAATATAATCTTATATTACAATTATATTAATAAATTATTTAAATTTCAAATCAATAGTAAGTTATTGTAATTTAAAATATATTTAAAATTATGTTTATCAATGTTAGATTTGTAAAATAATAATAATATTATATTTAATATTAAATATTAATAATTTAATAAAAAAATTAAAAAAATATAATATTCAGTTAATTTTAGACAGCAGCATATTTTTAGGTAATTTTTTAAAAATAACCTTGTTAATTAATAAACAAAAATGAATTTTATTATCATAAACTAGTAATATATATATAAATAAATAATATATATATATATATCAAATTAGTAGTATTAAAACTGCATAACTAAATAATTATATAATAACATATATATTTATATTTTAAAAAAAAAAATATTATTATTAAAAAATTACACAACAAATTATTTATTAAAATTATTATTATTATTAAAATGTCTAATTAATTATGATTTCATCGGAATTTGTTTGTTATTGAATTACAATGTAATTAATTATTATAATAAGTGTTATTAAATATCATAATTGTTATTAAGTGTTATAATTGTTATTAAATGTTATAATAATAATAATAATAAAATTTAATTACTGTATAGTAAGTTATTCTTAATAATTATAATTATTTTTTTAAATTATTAATTATTAATTTTTTATTAAAAAAAATATAGTTAATATAAATTTAATTTTTATTGTTATTATAGTTTAGTTTTGGTTAATATATGTGTTATTTTAATTAAAATAAATGATAAGAAATAATTATTTAAAAAACAAAAATGTGATTAATCACTACACAAACATTAGAAATAAATGAGAAAAAAATAAATATTTTTTTTTGAATTATAATAAATATTTTACATGACATTAAATATTAATTTTATTTATTAAAAAATAATGTCTCTATTGTTGTATGACTTTACCGGAAAGGTAGCTCTGATAACTGGTTCGAGTTCGGGTATCGGTGCGGCCACTGCTCAACTGTTTGCTAAATCGGGTGCCAATGTTGTAGTCACTGGACGTAATTCGGACGGTGTGTCCAAAGTGGCCAAACAATGTACAGATGTATCGCCGAAACAGTTAAAACCGTTGCAAGTCGTCGGCGACATAACCATAGAAGATGACTGCCAGCGTCTAATCGATACAACTGTCCAAACGTTTGGCAAAATAGATATATTAGTCAACAATGCGGGCACAGGTAGAGTGGCTTCAATTGCCGATTCAGACTATATGGAAAAATTTGCATTTATTATGCAAACAAACTTGAATTCAGTGGTATATCTAACACACAAATGTCTACCATATTTGGCCAAAACTCGGGGCAATGTTATCAATATATCATCGGTAGCTTCAAAACAAGCGGTAAATTTTATTTATCTAATTTTTTTTTTATTGAATCAAATAACAAATAATTTATTATAATATGTATTATGAAATATGTATTTTTATTTAATTATATTATTATAATTAGCTTATAAGTGGTTCACCTTATTGTATATCAAAGGCAGCGCTGGATATGTTTACCAAATGTATGGCCGCAGAGTTGGGACCCAAACATCATATCAGAGTTAATGCTATAATGTATTGAATTATTTTTATTATATATATATTTATTAATATATATATGTATATATATATATATATATATATCAGGGTTGCTAAAGGTTTTCGATTTCAGGGGGGGTATAGGGGGGGGTAAATGGCAAAAATTTCGAAAAAGCTTGGGAGGGTATAGGGGGGTGAACATTTTTTATTGCATTTTTAAACGACAATTTTTGCCAAATTTGAGTAAATTCCCATTAAATTCCCATTAAATTCCTATTCAATTCCCACTAAATTCCCGTTATATATGTACTGTAACTTATATTACTTTTGTTAACACCTAAACTACTGTATTATAGTCCGGGCGTTGTATTGACGGACATAGCTGTCCATTCACTGAATATAAGCCGTGAACAGAGCGACCAAATGTATACAGCAATTGGTAGTAAATATCCGATCGGTAGACCGGGTCAACCGGAGGACATTGCCACTGCTGTTGCCTATTTGGCCAGTGATAAGGCGGCCGGGTTTCTGACCGGCACGTGTTTGTTGGCCGACGGCGGACACATTGCCGCTAATATTTAGTTAGTTTATAAATAAGTTATTATTTTTAAATAAATTTGTTTGTTTGTTTGATAATCAATAAACTATAGTATATTTAGACTAAAATGTATAAAACAAATAATTATTTTTTTTTTTAAAAGTTTATTTTATTAGAAAAGTTTTGTATTAAATATGATAATTAAAATCTTTTATTTTTGATATTTTGAATTATATGCTTAATTATTATTAAAAAACAAAATAATTAATATATTTAATATATAGTATATATACAGTATATACTGTACAGTATATACAGTATATACTGTACAGTATATACAGTATATACAGTATATACAGTATATACAGTATATACAGTATATACAGTATATACAGTATATACAGTATATACAGTATATACAGTATATACAGTATATACAGTATATACAGTATATACAGTATATACAGTATATACAGTATATACAGTATATACAGTATATACAGTATATACAGTATATACAGTATATACAGTATATACAGTATATACAGTATATACAGTATATACAGTATATATACCGTATATATAGCTTTTATGTTACTAATAATAGACAATACAAACAAAATTTTTTATTAATCATTACAAATTATAATATTTTTTTTTTTTTGAAATGATAATTATTATAATAAAAGGTAAAAAATAAACCTCCCTGTCCTCTCTACATATGTATACCAGGGTTAAGCAAGGTTTTGGATTTTAGGGGGGGGGGGTAGACCGGGGTAAAATTTACAAAATTCTCAAAAAATCTTGGGGGGGTATTGGGTGGGGTAAGATTTTTATTGCATTTTTAAACGGCAATTTTTTCAAAAATCCAAAATCAAGGGGGGGGGTCTAGAGAAAATTCCCTAAAAATTCCTTAAGTTCCCGAATATTCCCATGTAAATTCAATAAAATTCCCACAAGTTCCCGTATAAATTCCCGGGAAAATAGGTAAAATTTCCAAAAATATAAAAAAAAACTTAAAAAACTTAAAAATTAACAAAAATTTAAATTTTAATAAAAAATAAATATTTTTTAAAAAATTTTTTTTAAATTAATAAAAACTTAAATTTTAACAAAAAAAATAAAATAATGTATTTAAGATTTAAAAATAGTTGATAAAAGCATTAATGATACACTATGAGTTATTTTTAGTATTTTAATAATTTTTAACTTTTAACATAATTAATTTTTTAAACAATACTTAATGTTTATAGTTTGTTATATATTTTTATTTTTATACAAATACTGACTGAATACTACTTATTTAACTCAAATTTCGTTAAAGTTTAATTATATTAAGTACAAAATTGAAAATATTTTTAAATTTTTTATTTAAAATTTAAAAATTATTAATAAAAACATAAGTATTTATTGTTTTATTAACTTCTTAAACTTATATTTAAATTGTAATATGATTACTCTTTTCAACAAATAGGTAATTTTTAATTTTTTAGTTTATTTTAATTAAAATAATGTTATTTTTTGAAGACTTTTAACGTTATTTTAACTATTTTTAATCAATAATTAGATTTTTATAAATATTAAAAACATAAAAAACTTACTAAAATAGTATCAACTAAAATTAAAATTTTTATAAATTTCAAAAAAATTTTCGGCGCCTTCGGCGCCGAAATTTTAGGGGGGGGGGGGGGTCATTTCTCCTCGTTTTTAAGCGACAATTTTTTCAATTTGGTCAAAAAGTCTGGGGGGGGTAAAATCCCAATTTCTCGATCTTAGGGGGGGGGGTATTTTGGCCTTACCCCCCCCCCCCCCCCCCCCCCCCTTACTTAACCCTGATGTATACCTATTATTATTATTATTATTATTATTATCCCCATACACTCCACGATTTGCCATTGATTAGCTTGACGTGTTGTATCGATTGATTTTTGCCGGTTAAGGATACATCACTAACAAAACAGTTGCCGTTGACGTACATGTTTTTGCCGACCAATTGGCAGACATTTGTTTCCCTCATCGACTGTCCCTGTCTTTCCTCATCCTCGTCCTCATCCTCCCTGTCCTCACCATTTTGTTCAGCTATCTCTCCCTTAGTATTATTATTGTTTTTATCGGCTAAAACTCCTCCATCGCTTAACCAATCATCCAGACTATAGCCCTTTCCCGATAACCATTTGATCAGTGATTTTGGTTCACGACGTTTGCGTCCACAACTACTACCACTACCACCATCAACATCACTGACCCCTTCCCGGGGGTCGTCCACTACTGTTGTTGTTGTTGTTGTTGTGATATCAAATGTATTGATGGTCAGACCGGTCAGATCGGCCGCTATCTTAGCGAACGATTTGTACGGTACAGGTGTTGGCTCCGGTATTACACGCTCTGGACCGCACAGACCCCATACATAGTACTGGCCGCCGGTGTCGACAGCCATTGATAAACCGCCAATAGTAGCAATATCGACAAATACACTGGTGGTGGTGGGGATACTGGTGATGGTAGTAGTATCGGGCACTTGGACCGGATGATGACAATAGCGTGTACCGCGAGTGGCCAGCTGGCCAAACTGGTTCGAACCCATCAGATAGATCTGGCCATCGTAGGTCAGTGCCAGTGTATGCAGATTTTGCGACTCGACTCGGGCAACATTGGTCAGGACTAGCCGGGGACATTTGCGGTTTTTATTGGGCATCAAACCTAACTGGCCGAACAAGTTGTTACCGAAACCGTACAGTTGACCATTGTCGGTCAACACCAGCGAGTGTGCAGTACCGCACACTACACGGCTAATGGTCAGACTGTGTAGTTGTCGGCTGCCGTCCGCCGTGCGATGTTTGCCGCGTAGTCTCAGACGCCACGGCCGTCGATCACCGGGCAATCGATTATTACCGAACTGTCCGTAACGGTTGTAACCCCAGACAATGACTGCACTGTTGTCGCCGGTAATGGCCATTGTATGCCACAAACCGCAGGCCATGTCCGTAAATTGCTCGATACGGGAGCTGAACGCTGACAGATAGTAGCGTAACTGTTTCGGGCCGACAATTGACAGATACGGTTCCCGTCGACACCAGGGAAATACCTGTGCCGAATGATTACGACCCCAACCGTATAGTCTATGGTCGGCCGTAAGGGCCAGTATGCTATAGTCAAGTATATCGTCATCGATGGCTACACTGTACGTAAATTTCTGGACTCCCTGACCGTTAAGCTCAGGCATACCGATAATAACATTGTTGACAATGTTGTAGACTTGATCACTGCTATCGACTACCAGTGCCTCGTTTTGCAGATATACACAAACCAATCGTATTTCAAGTAAAGGTATTTTTTTAGAGTTGATTAGTAGTGGTGTATATTTAGCTAAAACATCCATTAATTTTGATAATATTATAATTATTATTATAATTTTTAATTTAACAAAAAAAATTATTATTTATATATTTTATGTGATTTTTTTTAACATTAATAATAATTTTTAAAAATCTAAATTATACAGGTATTTATGCATTATTATTTTATTATTATTATTATTATTATTATTATTATTATTATTATTATTATTATTATAGTATCTATTATACTATAGTAATTATCAGCAATAACAACAACAAAAAAATTTATATAATTGAAAAAAATAAATGTATTTATATCATAGTTTATAATATTATCAACTGTATTATAATAATTATAATATCTTTAATTAATTTAATACTTGATAACATTGAAAATAAAAAAATAATTAATTAAATGTCACGAAAAAATAAAATAATTTTTTTTTTAAATATTTGAAAATTACAATTATTATTAGTATAATTATTAATAAATATATAAATTAATTATATTAATCAAACTATAAATAAAATAATTTCAATTATTAATTTGCATTAATAAAAAATATTAAATACTTATTATATTAGTAATATATTAAAAATAAAATCTATTATTATCATTAATAAACTAATATATAATTTCAATATTAGATTATTAATACTAATAGCTTTTATTGTAATTTTTCTATTGTTAACTATTGTATTAATAACTATATTAACTATAATAACTACAAATAGTTAACAATAATATCTGTGCAATAGTTTATTATCTATTACTACTATTGTAAGTAATAGTATTTTATTTAATATACTATTAATAAAAACTGTATTAAATTATACTGTAATAATTGAACACCAATGTCTATTCGCCCACACACACACACACACACACACACACACACACACACACACACACACACACACACACTCGTTGCACCCACCCTTGACTCCAACCCCACCCGACCCTACTGTGCTATCAAACAATGCCAAACTTGCGGGCCTTGCCGTCGACTATCTTAATAAGTTTTATTCGCTGACGTTTGGCTGTCAGTGATACGTCACTAATAAAACAGTTGCCGTCGACGTACATGTTTTGGCCAACCAATTGGCAAACGTTTGTCTCAATAGCATTGACATCCTTGCGCTTTACATCCCTGTCCTTTATTTTATTGCCATTATCATCATCATTATTACCACTAATATTAGCATCCTTATTAGTTTTATTATCCAGGTCATCTAGATTTATCTCATTAATCCAATCATCTAGACTATAGCCTATATTGTCAAGCACCAGGTGCTCTACCAGTGGTTCACTACTACTACTACTACTACTACTACTACTACTACTGGCCACTCCCGGCGACGGCGTCGACATCAACTCCAGTTGTTTCTCCTGATCGGCCACTAGTGTCCCGTTTGTCAGTCCAGTTATATCGTTGGCTATCCTATTGAACGATTTGTACGGTACTGGTTCGGGTTTGACCAGTACCCGTTCCCTACACAATCCCCATATATAGTATTGGTTATCCTGATCCCTGGCCATCGACAATCCACCCAACGTAGCAATATCGGTAAAACAACGCATATCCAGTCTAATCGGTACATCATGATACTCGCTATCCTTATGGGCTAACTGACCAAACATATTGCTGCCCATCAAATAGACTATACCATCCCAGGTCAGTGCCATTGTATGCAAACACTGACTGACCACTTGCTTGACATTGACCAACACTACTCGGGGTCGGCAATGATCCTCATTTTCCATCAAACCTAACTGTCCGAACAGGTTGTTACCGTAGGCGTACAACACTCCCTGATCGGTTAGCACCAGTGAATGTGCTGTACCGCATTGGATCTTGGTAATTTTTTGACATTGTTTTTGACTTGATGAATTACTACCACTATCATCATTGTTGCGATGATGGTATAGTTTTAGTCGCCACGGTTTTACCGAATTACGGAAACGTTGTTTACGTGTAGTAGTACGGGTATCCCTATAGTTGCCAAACTGGCCGAACATGTTGTTACCCCAGACTACCAGTGCATGCTGGCGGGTAACACCCATCGAGTGCCATAAACCGCACGCAATATCCGTAAATTGTTCAGTATAGTTACTCATTGGGCACCTGTAGTAGCGTATCTGTTTGGGACTGGCTATCTTCAGGTATTCCTTATCATTATACCAGGCAAACACTTGCCTGTATTGATTACGTCCCCAGCCGTATACCCGACCCTTTTGAGTCAATGCCAGTATATGATAGCTAAATAGTTGGCCAGATATACCGATACCGTATTCAAACTTTACTACCTGTCGGCCGCATAGCTTAGGTAAACGATGGACAACATTGTTGACAATGTTAAACACTTGGTCATCATCTCGGGTGACTACCAGTGCTTCATTGCGCAAATAAACACACAATAGTTTTATTTGTTTTAACTGTATTTGCGGACGACTGTCCTCTAGTAGTTTATATTTTTTCAATACATCCATTACTACCACCTCTAATAGTAATTATATATACAGTATATATATATATTATATTTTTGATAAATACCTAAACAAAATTTTTTATCATTATATAGATATATACACTATTATACTGAATAATAATAATTTTTAAAAAATACATATAGTTTTTATATGTGCAATAAAAAAATATATTACTGTATATTATAACATATTTCAATAGTATTAATTTTTACTATAATAATATAAATTATATTCATTTATCTTTAAGTAGCTTACAATATATTAAACTAATTTTTTTATAAGTTATAAAAATGTTACAATATAATATAAACTAATTTTTTAAAATTAATTATTAATACAGTAATAGTAAAACAATCAGATAAGTACAGTATATATATATAATATAATTTATAAAAATAATAACGATATAAACATTACAGTATAAAAAGTATAATAATTGATAATATAATATATAAAATTATAAAACACAGTATTAGTAATTATATTAAATAAGTATTATATTATGATTATTATTATAAATTATATATTAATAGCGTAATTAAAATTAATTATATTTATAAACAACAACAACAAACATTTATTAATAGCCATTAATCTAATTAAATGTTTAATATATTTTTCAATTTTATTATTATAAATTTATATATATATATATATATATATATATATATATATTATATATTTATATTAAATATTATATGTATAATATTATAAATATTTTATATTATTATTATTATTTTAACAACACACACACACACACACACACACAGTTAATACAGTATAGGTTTTATTTATTTTTTTTTATAATTTAAATAAATATAATATATAATTAATATGATTTATTAATACACCTAACAATTAGTAGTTATACTACAATTAATACTATTTTATTTAAATATTGAAATTATAATTATAATAAAATAAAATAATAATGTTGCTATTTTTATACTATTTATCATTCAAAATTTAATCTTAAAATTTATATATATAGGTATATAATATATTTTTATATACTATCAATAGTTAATAATATTTACTTATTATTGGTGATATTAAATACAGGATATAAAAAAAATATTACTAATTTTTTTTTTATTTAATTAGTTTATTTTTGTTGTTGCAAAACTACATTGTTATGTTTATGAAAAAATTTATGATATATAATTAAGCTAGTAATTAAGTCATCAAAAAAAATAAATAAAATTTTGAAACTAAATAATTTTTGTCAATGTAAAGTACACTATTATTATAATTATTATAAAATTTTTACATTTTATTAAACTAGTAAATGTCAAACAATAAGATAGTAAAGTACTTAATGTAATCTAATATACGGTATATATATTGATAAATATGATTATTAATATAGACAATAATATAACAATAAAAAAAAAATATGAAATAATAATGATATAAATTAGAGTATAATTAATTAATAAACAATATATAAAATACTAAAATAAATTAAATAATAAAAAAATTACTAAAATTAAATTATATAACAATTAAAATAGTAGTTTTTCTGACATAAAATTATAATAAAATTGATTTTCATATAACTTTAATTTCGATAATTGATCTAAAAATTTATGATTAGTTTTCAAATTATTAACATCAATACAGCAGTAGTCGTCATCTAGTTTGGCCAATACTTGAGCACAGGTAGGTCTCAAACGGTATAGCGTGGATAGCATTGTCCTAAATAAACCCAATAGTCCTGAAAACGGTTTTACAAGTCCGGGGTCTATGGTATTACTTTCGGGTACACTATAGTAATACACGGGTAATAATAATAATAAATTTTGAAAAAAATTTAATTTCACAATTAAATTACTTACTCATTGATATCGATATCAAATATATCGCACCCGACAAGTGCCAGACTATAGACATCGGCTGCTGTATTATAATAGCCGCGACCGTTGAGCACTTCGGGTGCCATATAGTGTCTGGTGCCCACACGTGTCGTATGTAGCCGATCATTATCATCACCAGTGGACAGTTGACTTTTACTACTACTACTACTACTGGTGTGCAATGTAGCCAAACCAAAATCGGTTAGCTTAATAAAACGGTGCGGTCTGAATTTACCGTTACTACCGGTGCCGGCACTACTATTAGTGGTAACTACTAAAATATTTTCCGGTTTCAAATCCCTGTGCATAATAGCCCTGGGCCTTAGACTATGCAGATAGTCGACACATTCGCATAGTTCGCGAAACAATTGGCCAGACATGTAATACTCGGCCAAACCTATTATCGATGGATTGGTTGGATGTGTGCCGGTTTGACGGCCAAAAGCCCCCGCTTTCCAGTCTAGTATTTGTCGCAAATTATAGTCACAGTATTGCATTTGAATGCATAGTAGTAGACGACTACTGTCCAGTTGGCTATCAAACCACGAGTTATAGTATTTGACACAATAGTCGGATTCAACTGCAACCAGGCTCTGGATCTCTGATAATACCGATTCAGATCTATCTATTAGTTTTCAAATTGAAAAATAAATATAATTTAAATAATAATTATTATAATTACTATCAAAAAAAACTTATTATTATTATTACTAACTGTTATTTTCAAAACTAATTTGTTTGACAGCATAGATATGACGGTCCAATCGATGTCTAACTTGACTAACTCTACCGAAACTACCGGTGCCAATGATGGCCAACTCGTCAAATGTTTGCTTATAATATGCTTTATTCAACAAAAAAAAAACAAAATTAAATAAAATTAGAAAAACAAACTAAAATTTTTTTTAATTAAATTTTTATTGATTAAAAAAAATCAAATTTATTTATTGTATACATATTTTTGTATCATCATCATTGACATAGTTATTGTTAATTTTATTTTGATTACTACTACTACTACTACTAGTAGTAGTATTGTTGGCACCGGTAGTACCACCACCACCAACACTACCAACAGTTTGCTGGTTGGCTACTGTTTGTACATTTCTAACTTCAAGCTCCTGTACCTCGACCTGGCCTTTAGTTAGCGCCGCATCGTTATGTTCGCCATGATTTGAGCTACCGGTGCCATATTTGCCCACTATATTAATGTTATCCATGACTACCTTTCCACGACATACTAGTCCGCCGCCAAACAGTGTCGCTGTGTTTGTCGATTGCGATGATGATTGACTCATAATATATATATATATATATTATTATTATTATTATTATTATTATTATTATATAAATAGTATTTATAAAACAATATATTTAATTTAAACAAAACAAATAAAAAAAAATATTAATATATTTTATACGACTTATTTGAAAAAAAATAAATAATTTATATGATTTAAATAGTAATTTTTTTATACTGTATTGTAATTATATACCAGTATATTATTAACATTTATTACTTATAATATCTGTGCAATATTTATATATCAAGTTAATTACCATGGTAAAAACAATCGTAATTATTAAAATAAATTATTTTTAATGATATAATATTTTTATTTATCAGTAGTATTATTATTTAATTAAAAGAAAAAATGTAATATTTAGATAACAGTTTTTATAATAATAATAATAATAATAATAATAATAATAATAATAATAATAATAATAATAATAATAATAATAATAATAATAATAATAATAATAATAATAATAATAATAATACTAATACTAATAATAGTAATTTAACTAAATAATACTAATAATAATAATAATAATAATAGTAATTTAACTAAATAATACTAATAATAAATGTAATATAATAATAATATACTTAGATTTTATATTAGATAAAAATTATTTTTTTATTATTTTATTAGTAATGCAATAATTTATTATACATGTTTAATTAGTATGGATAATAAATTACAATATTATTTATATAAATACGATAATTGTATCTCAATTTTAATGTAGTAATAAATTTATAACTATAAAAAAATATTATGAACTTAATTGTACTAAAATATATTTGTTAAACATAATAATAATTAAATATCTAATATAAAATTTAATTTTACTTACATTATTATTTAATAATCAATTGTACTATTTTTTATTTTGAATATATTTAATTAAATGAAATTAAAAATATTATTATTATTGAAAATTTCATGGAAAATGATAGTAATTTTCACAAAATATTAGTAGATTTAGTAGCAATCGATTTTGTAAAATAGGTAATTGACTAAAAAAATAAAATAAAATAAAATAATAACATTAGATATTAAAATAATAATAATAATATATTATATTAATTTAAGTAGTCATTCACAGTAGGACGTCCAATGTTTCATTTATTTTTAAAAAATTATTCCCCCCTTAAAAAACAAACATTTATTCTATCAAACAAATTAATTTATGTATTATTTATTACACCCATCCAACCCACGCACCCCACCCACCCAATCACTTTTAGCATGGTCGTCCTAAATGACTAATGTTATATATATTTATATATATATATATATATATAATCTGTAATTTAATAATACTTAACATACTGTTGTTGGCCAGTTAGCTGCTGTATGGCCTCTATTAGTCTCTGTATTTCATAAAATAAGCTATAATACCAGCGCCTGAAATCCGATCCAAACTGATTGATCAGATAGCCGTCCAAATCGGCTACCTGTGCGGCGGTCAACAAATGAAAACGTTGGGCATTTTGGACGTAATAGACGAACAGTTCCCGCAAATGATTTAATTGACTTTAAAATAAAATAAAAATTTAATGTTTTTAATTAAAAATATATGTTTAGTTTAAAAAAATAAAATAATTTTTTTTGCTTACGCTATATTAAAATCGATAGGAACTGTAACTAACGGCTCATCAATTGGTTGATCATCGTTTGTATAGATCCATAGCTCCGGTATGTCCTGTTGGTGATGTACGATGGCTTGGATTAGGTCACGTATGTTTTTCATACAGTATATAATTTGCTGGGTCATATTAATTAATTAATTAATTAATTATATTATCAATTAGTTAAAAAATTATTTTGTAATTATAGCACTTATATTTTTGTTGTTGTTGATCTAATTAAACCATTTTAAACTGTTAAACAGTACTAGATAATTTAATCAATTTTATTTTAAAAATTTTAAAAAATAGACAGTTATTTTTAACAGTTATAGTTATAGTTAGCTACTGTATATAGTTCAACAAACTATTTATAAATATGATAATTATTTTTAACAAATAATAAATAAATGTATGGATTATATTAAAAAAATTTTTTTTATGAATTGCATTATTAATTAATTAATTATTATTATTATTTTTGGTTATCATTTTAGTGATATCTTAAGTATTTTTATTGAGATGTGTAAAAAATAGTGAAATAGTTTTTTCTTAAAATATTAATTATTATTCTTATTATTATTATTACATATATTAAATAAATACAAAGTTTTGATATAATATAAGCTATCATATAATTTTTAGCCAAGCTATTTTAGCCAGTGATTTTTTATCATTTAAATATTGTTATTAATTTTAATTATTAATCTATTTCTAATTTGAATTTTTAGTATTATTATTATTATTAAATAGTTATCACAGTCAAAATAAGCTTATTATTAATATTGCATATTAGTAAATATGGACTTTGATTTTTTTGTTATTATATATATATATTATATATTTATAAATGAATGAAAAAAATTAAATATTAAATTATTATTAATGAAGTAATAAAATAAAATATGTATTCAATATTGTAATATTTAATTAAATTTTTATTTTATTTATTGCAAACATTTAATAAATTGCTTTTTAAATAATCAAATAAATTGTATTTATTTTAAATAAAATATTTTAAAAAATAGTTTTAATACAATTTAATCAAAATTAATGTTAATATAAATAATGCTAAATATTTTATTTACATTATTTACAAATTTATTTATTTATTTATTTATTCATATAATAGTTATTTAAAATAACAAAAAAAATATTAATTTTTATTAAAAATATTTTTGACAAAATAAATTAATCTGGTCTATAATATCAATGTTGTTGTGTGGTATACTAGATAAAAAAAATAATAATAATAAAATTAATTATTAGTTAAAAAATTTTGAAAAATTTAAAATTATTAAAATTATTATTATTACAGTATTTACTGTATTATATTTATATTGTATATATAAATATTATTTGTATTTCTAATACATTACATACCCTTTAGTATTACAAGCTTTAATTGTTTGCTTAATAAGTAAGTTAAGCTTAAATTGTAGATTTGAATTCAAACGATCTAGATCAATTTTATATTGATTAATTGGCTGATATTGGTTTAATTCAATTAATGTTAAATCATTGATTAACAATTCAAGCTTTAAACATTGTTGTAAATATTGTTTAATTTGGCCATTTAAATCGGTTAGCATGCTAAAATAATCAAATAAATAAATAAATAAATAAAAATTTTAAGTAGTTTTTAAAAATCTAAAAAATAAAATATATTATTAAATATTTAATTTATTTTATAATATACCTTAGTTTGTTTTTGTTGATTTGGTTATTTGAACTTGATAAATTATCAACATCATCTATAGTTAATAATATTAGTTTTTCTAGCATGCTAATATAGTCGAAAATATCTTTAATAATATAAATGATACCATTATCGACAATTAGCATGCTAGTTATTTTTAAACGTTTGGGATTAATTGTATTATTATCATT
The DNA here is from genome assembly GCF_028296485.1 of Oppia nitens. Taxonomy (NCBI): domain Eukaryota; kingdom Metazoa; phylum Arthropoda; class Arachnida; order Sarcoptiformes; family Oppiidae; genus Oppia; species Oppia nitens. Next base: position 2,077,620 of record NW_026533195.1, on the reverse strand, counting down.
GTCACCATTATCATCTAGTTTAGCAAAACGAGCTTGACCATTTTGTTTATTAACAATAGACGATAATGTGGTTGACATGATTTTTGCAAAAAAATTTCAACAACAAAATAATAAATCAATAATTTAATTATTAAAAATTAATTTGTTAAAAAAATAACAATTATTTTTTAACTATTTTTAACCTAAATAAGTATTACTAATAAAAGTTTTTTATTATAATTACAATGAATATATAGTAAAATATTATTTATTTTTGACACAATTATTATTGATTACAATCATAAAGATATTGAATTTCAGTTTATAATTATAACTATAAATAATTTGCTTAACAGTAATAAAATATTTATATTTAAAAAAAATAAAATAAAATTATTTATTATTTATCAGCTATTAGTTATATCTAAATTAAATATATCATATGATTAATATTTATGTTGACTAAAGCAAAATAAAAGTTATTACACTATTAAATAATAAATATTACAGTATTAAGTGATATCAATATTTTTTATATATATATATATATATATATATATATATATAAGTTATTTTAGATTATAAATTAAATAATAACGCAATGTAATAAATTTATAAATATTTATTAATATAATATTATATTGTTAAATTTACAGATAAAAACTTATTAAAAAAAATATTGCTAATATTATTATTTTTTTGAAATCTTTTATATGTTTTACAATTAATGTATAATAATATATTAATAAATATAATAACTTATTAAATTAGGTGAAATTGTAAAAACAAATAATTAAATTAAATATTTTTTTTTAATTTGTTAACTGTTTTACAGCATAATAATTTATTAATAGAAATTAATAATAAAATAAAAACTAAAAACTAAAAATATATATTCTATTATTTATTATTTATTATTTTAATTACATTAAAAAAAATTAAATTAAATTAAATTATGCATCTAATGGATGATGATAATAATTATTTAGAAATAATTCAAGATTTCTAATCAATCGATTGGGCAGAAAATGTAATTGTCTATCGAAAAAATAAATAAAAATTTAAAAAATAATTAAAATAAAATAATAAAATAATAAAAAAATAAATAAAATAAAATGATAATAAAAATAAATAAAATAAAATAATAATAAAAATAAATAAAATAAAATAATAATAAAAATAAATAAAATAAAATAATAATAAAAATAAATATAAAATTATTAACTGATTAAAAAAAATATTTATTTTAAAAATAAATAAAATAAAATAATAATAAAAATAAATATAAAATTATTAAATGATTAAAAAAAATATTTATTTTAAAAATAAATAAACTAATAATTAACTCACTGTTGTTGTTGTTGTTGTTGAACTAAATGCTGTAATTGTATGGCATTTATTAGACGATTGATTTCATGATACAATTTTTCATACCATCGGCGATAGTCAGCCCTGAACTCATTGGGTCGATAACCGGCCAAATCGTCCGACTCGTCGAATGTCAACAAATTAGGCCACAATCGGGCGTTTTGGACGTAAAATTGAATTAATTGTCGCAAAAATTGAATTAATCTATATATATATAGATAAATTTTAATTTAAAAATTTTATTAATATCAATATTTTTTAAAAAAAATTAAAATAAAATAAAAACTATTATTTTTAATAATACCCTATACTATAATTTCGTGTATATATAGTTGGCTGAATATTGGGCAATAGGGATGGTATTACATATTGAACTGGTATGTCCTCCCAGTGCCCACCAATGGTAGCAATAATATCGTTGATATTTTTAATACAATAGACAATTTGTTGATTCATTTATTTAATTTATTATTTTTTTTAAAAAATACTAGTCACTTAATTAATAAATATTTATTTAAGTTAATTAATTATGTTGAGTAAATTAAGTTAAAATTAATTATAATAACAAAAATATATAAAGATTAGAAATTTAAATTATTATGTAGATTTAATTTTTTTAATTATTAAATTAAAAATTTAAAAAAAAACATAATTATGTTAATTAAATAATATTGCTAATTTTTATTTAACAACATATAATCTACTATTATTTGTATAATAGTTATATATTGTTTTTATATACAATTATTTTTTAATAATAATAATAATAATAATACTATTAGATATTACCATTGAAATGTTTTGTTATCAAAAATTTAGTTTATATATATAATATGATAATTTTTTTTAAATATAATAAATACTAGCAAATTTATTAATAACTATTGTATTATAATAATATCAACAACAAAAAAATAAATTTCAATTTCAATTGATCCAAAGTACACTTATTAATATTTATTTTGTTAATTATTATTATTATATATTATAGTTAAAGTTTAAATGTCAACAATTTAGAGAGTGATCACTTAAATATTTTTTTAAATTAGATAATCAATACTTATTAAGATAAAAATGTATTGTATTATAATTTTTTAGAGTAGTTTATTAATAATACTGATATAGCAGTTAATTATTTATTTTTTAAAAAATATTAACAGTTTTTAAATCAATTTTTTTAATTGCAAGGCAAAACATAGTTTATTATTAAGTATATAAAAATTTAATAACAATTTATTATAAATTAAAACTTAATATAATTTATATAATATGAAAAAATTATTATATATAAAAATTGTTTTAATAATATATTTAAAAATTTAATATCATAATTGCAAAAATAAATAATTTTCTAATATTATCTTTAATTTTATTAATAATGTTAAAATCATATCAATAAATCAATATATATATATATATATATATATATATAATTATACATAGTTTATACAATTTTTATATATCAAGTTTTATTGTAAAATATTGGTAATGAAATGTTTTAACATTTTTAATTATATCCATTTCATTGTTCCAAGTACTAAAAAAATATTAAAAATATATATATAAAATTAAATTAATTAATAATTAATATATTTTAGTTACTTATTTTTTTAAATATTAGTTAATACCTATGGGGTGTAATTTTTTTCATAATTTTTTTAGCAAATAATTTCAATGCAAACATTAAATTGGAGTTCAAACGATCCAGGTCAATCGTATAGGTTATGGGTTGATAGTTTAGTAATATTTTTCTAGTATTAGCGTCAAGGAAATTTGGACTGGCTGATTTATCGATAAACTTGTAAATTGAATTTTTTAGTTCAATTAGCATGCTAAAAATAAAAAATATTGTTATTTAATAATATGTATGTTATTTTTTATATGAAAAAAATTATACCTTATTTTTTGTTTAATAGACATAATTTGTCTAGTTGATAAATTAATATTAGTATCAGTATCAATTGAATCTTTCAATTTGCAACATAGTATATAAATATAATCAATGATATCTTGAATGGTAAACTCTAGACCATTGTCCAGGCTAGGTATATATAATTTTACTATAGCACCATGTCCATTTACTAGGCCATTACCATTTACTAGGCCATTACCATTTACTAGGCCATTACCATTTACTAGGCCATTACCATTTACTAGGCCATTACCATTTACCTTGGCTAGATTATTTACTATTGAATTTGTTGCTTGATGTTTTGTTAAATTATTATTATTTTCGTCCATTTAAATTATTAATTACATTTATTAAGTTATATAAATATATATATGAAATAAATATTAAATATAAAACTTAACTAATTAATAAATCTAGTTTTTAACTATTACTAATATAATAATTAATTTTTTAATTTTGTTTTCTATTTATATATTATTTATTATCAATCATATGCTTTAAAATTATCGATATATATATATAATTTTATATATATATATATATATATAATACTTTGACATTACTTTGATTTTACAGTTTTAGAAATATTAATTGATTTCTAAAGATTATTAATTAATTTTTTAAAAATATGATAATTACTATCTATATAAATAGTTAATTGCAATAACAATTAATATGTAGGTAGTTAATAATTGGTCAATAATTATTAAGTAATTTAATTTTTTTATTATTATAATACTGTATTAATTAATTGTTAAATAATAAATAACTTTTATATATTATTTTTATATAATTAAATAAAAAAATAATTAACTAATTTAAAATTATTTTAACTAAACTAAACTAAAAATTAATTAACAATTAGTAATAGTTTTACTAAATACTTGAATAGTTGATAATTAATAATTAAAAAAATACTTAACATATGATTAAGTAAAATAAGTGTTTTTTCATCAATAATTAATTAATAAAATATTTATTAATTGATGTTTTTAATTTAATAAGAAAGTAATTGTTATTTATCTATTGATTAAATTATTTCAAAAAACAATAACATTATTATTGTTAATTTAATTACTTAATAATTGATATTAACAATTAAATAAAATAATTAAATATTAACTTAACATTTAAACCTACTTAACATTTAACTTGTTTATATGATTGTAATAAATATTTTTAATAATTAAATTGATTAATTAAATATCTATATATATATATATTAAGTGTATATACTCTAAAAATAAGAGGATGTATTTCATCCCTATTTTATTATTATTGATATATTTTTTTATTACAACATAACTAAAGTATTAGCAATACTAACATTGTAATATACATTGTTAAATAAAATACAATACGTCCAAAGTACAACATACAGTTAAGTGAAAATACAATATTAAAGGTTACAATTACAAGAATTTAATAGTTTGTACAAAAAAAATAATTTAAAAATTATTATATTTTTTGTTGGTGTAATACCTGGCCTAAAATTAAATTTTTTAATAATATATTTTTAGGTTACATATTTAAAAAATTATATATTATTATTGTACAGTAGTATTTTTTCAAAAATTTTAAATAAATAAATGTTTTAATTTTACAAAAAAATAAAATAACAATTTTATATTTAGAAAAAATGTTATTAAATAAATATATATCAATAATAAAAATATTTATATTGTCAATTGATTTTTGTTCAAATAAAATAGCATTAATAAAATTTTTAAAAAAATATTTATAAATAATATATATTATTAAATATAATAAAATACCATAGCGATATTAATTATTATTATTAATATATATAATAAATTAAATTCTAAAATTTTTATTTTATTTTCATTAAAAAATACAAAATTATAAATTTTTCAATAAAAAAAATAAATAAAAAAAAATAATTAAAATCCATAATTTAATGTATATTTCGTTGACTGTGATAATAGTTTTCGCGAAACGTTTCCAAACTATTAAGTAGTCTTAGCTGAAGATAATGTAGTCTATGATCAAACAAACAAACAAACATTAAAAATAAATATTAAATTATTTAATATTTAAAAAAAAATATTATTATTATTATTAAAAAAAACTAATAATAATAACATACTGGCCATTGTTTTGCTGTAATATTATTGTTCCAATTAGACGCTGAATATCGTCTAACAATGTTTCATAACATCTACGAAAATCATTTAATCGACGATCAGATCGATAGCCAATAATATTGTTTAAATCATCAATAGTTAGCAAATTGTTTTCATAGGCATTATTAACATAATATATAATATATTGTTTTAACGATTTAATAAGTCTAAATAAAATTATTATTATTATTATTATTAAAACAATTATTTATAATATATAATAATTTATTAATAAAAATTAAATTTAATTACCCAATGTTGTTTTCTGGTGTTAGCCTAATATATGAATCACCAAATGTATCTGGATTATATATTACTTGATAATCGATTATATTTCTAATATAATTGATAGCATTGATTTTGTCAAATATATTTTTAATAAGATCAACATAATCATTTTGCATAATTATTTATACTAATTATGAAATTATAAATAGGGTTGCAAATAACTGATGATAGACTGTAATATATATATATATATATATATATATATAGAGTGATAATAAATAATATTAATAATATATCTAAATAAAAATAAATAAATTATAAATCTAAATAAATCTAAATAAATCTAAATAAATTAATAAACTAAAAAAATAAACATATTTATATATACAATTTATATTTATTAGTTTATCATTGATGCAAAAATAAAAGATAAAATTAATAATAAATTATATATATATATATATATATATATATATATATCCGTAAAAATAATAATTAATTGATTATTAATGAAATTATTCAACAAAAAAAATATATTATCAATAACATTTAATTATTTCTAACTATTAATAAATATTTAAGTAAATAATAAGTAGTTTATAGATATTATTAATTACAATTATTATTAATATTGTAATACCTTTTTAGAAAAAAAATCAGATTTAATTTAAGTGTAAATATTTATAATGTATTAAGTTTTTCAATTTAAATCTAAGTTAAATAACAATAATCATTTAGTATTTTTGTTGATGATAATTATAAATTACAAAAAAAACAATTAACACATAATTAAGTAGTTAAGTGTTTGTGATTAATAATAATTAAACTAAATATTTAAAAAAATAAATTTATTATATTAATATAATTAGTAATAAGTGTTATATAAGTTATATATTATCAATATTTAATATTAATTACTGAAAAAAATAAATATTTTTAAAATATCAAAAAATTAATTACATTTATTAAGATAAATTATAGACGTATTAAGTAATCAATTAATTACTTAAAATATGTCAAATGATAATTTTATATATTAGTTTAGTTTATTTATTTATTTTTTAAAAAAATAACAAGTACATAACACTTAATAAAAAAAAGTTTTAATTACATTTTTAAAATAAATTTTTATAATATGATAAAGTAGATTTATTTATTTATATTGTATATAACAATATTATATCAATAGACAGTGAAATTACAAAATTTATATTTAAGTATTTCAGATATCAATTTTAGTATTAAAATATTTTAAATGAAAATTTTCAACAGTTTTCATTAAATTCATGTCAATGTTGCAGTTACTGTAAAAAAAATTTAATTAAATTAATTAATTAATTAGTAATAAATTAATTACTGTATAAATATATTTATAAATTTATTTTAAAAAGAAAATAATTATCTAAAAATATAACTTTTTTAATGTCGATTTTTGCATAAATTTTTGACCAAACAATTTCAATGTATACATAAAATTTCCATTCAAACGATCCTGGTCAATTGTATAGTTCAATGGTTGATAATTTTCTAGTATTTTAACAGTTATAGTGTCTAGAAAATTTTGACATGCTGATTTTTCTAAAAACTCATCAATTGCATTTTTCAGCTCAATTAGCATGCTATGAAAAATATAATTAATTATTTATTTATTTAATAAAACAATTATTTGCATTTATACTTTACCTTAATTTTTGTTTATTATTATTATTACCTGTATCATTATTGTCAATTGCTTGATTAAATTGACTAGATGATATTTTTATATAATCTAGTATATCTTCGATAATATATTCTAGGCCAGTCGATAAATTGGGTGTACTTAATTTCAAAGTACCATGATCATTTAAATTTATATTACTAATTGATGTCATGTTTTTTTTATTGTTGTTTTTGTTAAACACTCTATAATAATAAATAATAAAAAAAAACTCTAAATTTTTTTCAATTGTAATGTATAAAAATTTTTATTTAGTATTTATTAAAAAAATTTATATTTATATAGAAATAAATTAAATAAATAATTAATTTTATCAGTATTATTTTGAAAAAACAAAATAATTATTATTAATAATAAATATTATTTAATTAACATGAAAACAAATAACAATTAAACTGATTAATTATTTTCTAAAAATTGTAAACAAAAATTGTTATAATTTTTTTGTTTTTCCAAAAAAAAATATATCATTAAATAAGATATAAAAATATAATAGTTATTGTTTTTTTTCTAATTAATAATTAGTATTATTAATATTATTAAATTATTTATTTTAAATAATTATTTGACATTATTTTTAAAATGTAAAAAAACTCAATGTTATTAATTGATAATGTAATTGAAAATATTTATATTTTTAATTAACTATTAATCTGTTATCAAGTAATAATTTTTTTTTTTTTGATTATTATTTATAAATATTTACTCATTAAGTAAATGACATTTGAAATAGTCATATGATTTTGATTGAAATAATTAATTAATTAATAATATTATTGATATTATTATTATTATTAGTTATCATGTTTATTATTAATTATTAATAATAACAATAACAAAAAAAAAAATAGATTAAATAGCTAATTCTTAAACAATATTTATTACTTATAATTTGTACTAGATCATATGATGATGATGATGAATAAATATATATCTAAACTTTAAGAAAAAAATTAAAAAAATTAATTACTAAATTAATACGAAATACTATATCAATATAAACTTTAAAACATTAAATTCACGATAAAATGATAGGGCGTCGTTCACATATTACGTTCGCACTTTTTAAAAAATCTAGACCCCCTCCCTCCCCTATGTTCGCAATTGTTCGCATGTAGTCATTTAAAAAAATTACGTTCGCATGTCCCTAACCACTACCCCCCCCCACCACAAGAAATAAAATATTATCTAAATGCGAACGTTCTTAAAGACTATAACCCTCCCCTCCCCCTCGTTCGCAAAAGTTCGCTTTGGCCAACCCCCCCTCCCCTCAAGTGCGAACGTAATATGTGAACCACGCCTAGTTGAAAATAAAATTATTATTAAAAAAAACATTTAAAAAAACTATTACTGTTAATGTTAATTAAATTGATAAATTGATATAAGTTGATAAATATTAGAAAATAATTGATTTTATTATATTTTTATTATATTTACAAAAATTGTTTGTTACACTGATAGAAAAAAATATATATACAATTAAAATAATTATCATCATTTTAGTCTAATTTAGTAATTTTCTTTTAATAATATAATAAGCTATGACTCTTAACAGTATTGAATAAATAGTTAGCAAGGTACAATTTATATACAGATCATGCGGCTCCAATTTGACTACACTAATAATTTTGTCCAGGGTACTGACACTATGAAATCTATTGAACGTATCCAAACCAAACTGTGTCATATTGGCTGTAGAATCAGCCCAATCCATACAATCGTTAACAATAGACATGTCGACACCCATTTGGCAGCCTAACTGTTCCATCGATATGGGATAGTCAGCTGAATTAGGACAAGGCTTAATATTGAAACCTTGTAGTAGTAGTGCTTCGCCACCCAACCTACAATATATATATAAATATATTTGATTAATTAATTACATAAATTATGTTTGTAACCATAAATTACGTTTGTAACCATAAATTACGTTTGTAACCATAAATTACATTTGAAACCATAAATTACGTTAGTTTAACATAAATTGCATTAGTAAACATAAATTATATTTGAAAGAATAAATTACGTTTGTATAGATATATTATGTTTGTATTCATAAATTACGTTACTATACATAAATTGTTTGTAAAAATAAATTACGTTTGTAAAACATAAATTACGTTTCTAATTATAAATTTTGTTTGCATACATAAATTACGTTTGCATACATAAATTACGTATGTTAACATAAATTACGTATATTGTATATATATATATATATCAATATATTTACCTAAATATTGATAAATAGGAAAACCATTGGAAATAGACGGGCATTTGTCTAATCAATATAATACAGCCGCTAAACATAAAATTGCCGGCAAATATCACGGAAAAAATAACCAAACCGGGCATAACATTATTAATGAATAGACTCGATAGAAATATGCCCAAACTGTGCGATACGTTAGCAATAACCAGAAATATAGAGGTAACTGAGCACAGATACCATAGATCCCAATCCCGGTCGGCAATGATGACCACTTCGATAATACTGTAGACAACTGTAAACAGTATGATAATCGGTAGGTCTACCAATGTTTTGCTTATGTAGTACGACTTGAATGAATACCAATTGTTAAAATGTTCCTGGTGTATGAAAAAAAATAAAATAATAAATTTAACTTGTTAATAAAATAAAAAAAATAGAATAGTATAGCTTATCTAGATAAATTAACCAAAAATGTAAATATTTATATATATAAACTTGATTTAAATAAAAAAAATTTATTTAGCTAAAAATATAAACTAATTTATCCTGGATAGATTTAGCTAATAAATAAATTAGTTAATTAATTTACCTTGATCATAGTATTAAGTTCCAGTGCCAGTGTAAACAACGTGGGAAATACACCAATCAAATGGGCAAATAGTAGACCGGCTGCTATATTGGTCAGGTATATAACAAATTTTAGGCCAACATTCAGGGTAATATGATCGCGGTCAACTGTGGCAACTAGTTTGGCAGCCGTCCATAGGCTCATACATTCAATATCCGGCTGATCGGTACTGTTTACCTCCAGTAGGGCTGCCTTACGTGTTATTAATACCATTACCAGTGCGACCAACCGTAGCCAGACTACCAGTGCCGAACGGCGGGCTACGAGTGCCGACCGTCGAGTTAGTATCCAAGTGTCCATCACTTGACGCCATACTGTGCGCTGGCATCTCTGAGCCCGATTGTTGACCATAGCATTACGACTACTGTTTCCCCGACGATGACTACTACTACTCGACTGGTCGACAATTAGCTCGTGTTTGGCAATTGTATGCGTGTTTAGCAACGCGCGTGACTTTTGCCGTTCGTAGGCGACCAACGTTTCAATTGGCTAAACATATATATATATATATATAAGATATGAATAGATAGTATAGTAATTAAAGTTTTATATATCATGAGATATCATACATACATCAGATCCATGTCCACCACTGGCCATCTCTATGACATAATCGGCCGGATTATGAAATACCTAAACATTTATATATATATATATATATATATATATATATATATATATATCGATATATATTGTATAGTAGTTAACACACAAATAATTAAAAAATAAATTATCTGTATTTTAATAAGTAATATATATATATTGAAAAGTTATGTAATCTATATGTTTTGGATTTATATATATATATATATAAATATGTTATGGGACTTACGGGACAATTGAGACCAAATGCCGACAAATGTTCAACCAGTGTCTGAGTGGGTCCACTATAGACACATTGGCCGCCAACCGATAGTACATATATGTTGTCGAAAAAACCTAACAATCTGGCGGTCGGCTGATGTATGGACGCACCGATTATCAACGGTTCCCGATTCGATGACAAAGTTTTCAATAGTGACAGACACTGATAGGAGGAACGAGAGTCCAAACCGGTAGTCGGTTCGTCCAATAGTAAGATATTTGGTGAAAATATCAATTCCAAGGCAATGGACAGTCGTTTTTTCTGACCGCCACTAATACTGCCGGTCCTAACATGCGAACAGCCAACCAGTCCTATGGCTTTCAACAATTGTTGAACATATAGATCATCATCGGATAGTTGCGGCGGTGTTATTGTTGTTGATAAGCTCTGGGAGGCTAACGGTTTGTCTATTGTTTTATCATCACTACTACTACTACTACTACTGTGTCTTAACATTGCAATAGTTTCTCGTTTAGTATTATTATTATCAATGACTTCCTGATCGTCAATATAATCATTGATATTATATTTACGATCTAACGGTTCCTCTTTTACATTATTATTAGTATCACTACTACTACTACCTAAACCATGGCTAACCATTTGTACGGCAGCAGCACCGGTATGAAACAAATCGTACCGTTTATTACTGATTGCATTACCGGCCAATTGCAAGGCATACCTAAGCGCTTCGTCTACTGTCAGCTCATTGACCAGTGAATCGTTCTGTGCGTTGTAGGCTATCCTCAGTTTGACTTTCCTTTAATATCATAAATAAATAAATAAATATTTAAAAAAAAATATATAATTTAAGATTAAATATATTTATATATATATATATTAAAAATATTATTTTATATGTATTTATAATAATTTTAATAAAATAATTAAATTATTATTTTTTAATTCATAATCTCTTAATTACTATATATAAATTGTTTATAAAAATATATTTAAATTATTCAAATAAGTCAACAATTAATTTGTTACAGTTTTTATTATAATAACAAAATAATAACTAAAATTTTTAAATATTATTTTATTTGAGTTATTTTTTCTAAATTTTTGCTATAGATATCAATAGATATCAAATTTTAGCTAAATTACTGTAAAGTATTTATTTTTTTTATCAATTAAAATATAATAATTAATGCAAAAAAAATTATAAATATAAACTTTAAATGCAAATAGAAAAAATATGTATTAAATAAATAAAATAATTTACTATTAAATAAACCATTTAAAAGAAATTTTATGTTTATATATTAAGTTACTTTTATTAAATTTTTAAAAAATTAAATGTAATCTCAAGTCTAGCAGATTTAGTTAAAATTTATATTAAATTTTCAATATTTTATATAATTTATTTGTTACAGTTTTTATTGTTATTTTTATATTATTTCTAAATTTATTTAATTTCTAATTTTAAATTATATTATATAAATTTACAGTAATATAAAAAATTTTAATGAAATATAATTTTTAAATAAATTTAATTAATTTTTTTTAAAATACATTCCTCCCTCCGAAACTATATATAAAATTTATATAAAATGTATATATCTTTCAAATAAGTCAATCATTAATTTGTTACAGTTTTTAAAACAAAATAAATATATATAAAATTAGATATAAATAATTACTATTAGTTTAATTTAAATTTTTATAAATAATTTATTTTCAAAAATAATTTATTTATAACAGTTCTAAAAAATTAAATATTATAATAACTCAAATTTTATAATAACTTATAAAACATATACATATACCTCTATATATCTTAAATTAATTACTATAATATTAAAATTAATTTTTTTTACTAATTATTGAAATATATAATTAAATTAAATAAATTCTAAAGTTTTTAATTATATAAAAATACAGATAATATATATATATATATATATATATATATATCGAAAGTTATTTTAATAAATAAAAAATTTAATAGTAATTAGTAGCAAATAATTAAATCTAATATATTTAAATTAATAATTATTAAAAATTAATTTTCAATATTTATTTATCTAGTTTTATATACCAAGACTTACTTATTGCTACTATGTTTAGCCCATACCCGACCCGATAGGCCTGTCCTACGTTTTCCTAATAGACATTCAATAAATGTTGATTTCCCGGCACCCGATGGTCCCAATATACCAGTCAACTGTCCACTGGATAACTGGCCGTTCAGATCATTGATTATAAATTTGTTTGCTTTTTGTTTGTTGTTGTCTACTAATTCATAGGACAGTCCTTTCCAATAGATATTAATACGATTATCATTAAAACAATTATCATTTATTGGATTATTATTATTATTATTATTATTATTAACATTATTTAATATATCCATAATTTTATAACAATAATAAAGATTTATTTTTTTTAAACCATAAAACAATTTTAATATATTTACTAATAGTTATTATTAATTGAAAACTATATAATAAAAAATATTTACTTTAGTATTTGTTTTTTTCAAAAATAAAACTAAAATCTAAACAAAAAATAATGTCTAATGTATTGATCTTTTAATATACTGTATATATATATTAATGATTTATAAATTAAATTTTTTTGAAAAATGTTTTAAACATTGTTTTAACTATTGATTAAATTAAAGGGAAATTTTTAATATTATGTACTTAAGAGTGTATTTTTTAAAAATAAAATAATAATTTTTAATTAATCTATGTAATTAGTTTAATGTAATTTTCTTACCATAATTATTGGTAATATTAATTATTAATAGTTTATCAATAAATAAAAACTAAAATAAAATAAATAAAAACTAGTAATCAAATTTGATAAAGCAATTGACATTGAATTTTAATATTTCCATATAAATTAGTTATTAAAAGAAAAATGCTATAATTGTATTTATAAATAGTTAATATTGTAATTATAAATACATTAGTACTAAACATATATATATAAATTTTATTATATATATATAAGTACTTATATATAATATTTACTTAATATAAAGTCTATATAAACTTTATATTAAGTAAATATTATATATATATTAATATATATATTATACAGAAAACTAGTTTTATGATAATAATAATAATAAATTCAGAATCAAAAAAATCATATGAAATTAAATTTAATTTCAATTGAAAATTGTATAATAAATCAATTGATTACTTACTTACTTATGACAGTAAGTTTATTTATTTTTATAATATTTATTTAAGTATTCAACAATTGTTGTCTAAATAAGTTTATAATTTATTAATATTTTCATAATTAATATTTCAAAATTTTATTTTATTTTTATATATAATATATTTTTTAAAATAAAATAAATGACTTATTTAATTGCTTGTTGCTATGTGTTGTTGAAATAGACAATTATATAACAATATAATATTATTTTAAATAAAATTTTTTGTTGTTGTTACTGTGAAATATTATGTATTATTTAAATATTTTTTTTTTAAAATAATGATTAATTAAATAATAATGTATATAATTTTTTTTATTAATAAATTAATCATAATGTTCATGGTCAAATAATATTTTATAGTTTATAATTTCTATTATTAATAAAAATTATTTAAAATTAATGATTACTAATACATTTTATAAAAATTATTTATATGGTTAATAAATCATCAATAACTTATTAATATTTATATTAATATTATTATTGACATATATATATATATATATATAATACTATTGATTACACCAATAAATTTTTTAAGGTTATAATTTTTCCAGTATAAAATAGCAATATATTAATTACATATTTAAATATTTTTTTTAAATGATACATATTTGTCAAGTATTCAAGTATTTATATATATTTTTTTGCTAAATACTGTAAAAATAAATATTTAAATTTACATACATACACAAAAAAACTGTAAACATTTAATTTTTAATTAAAAATAGATATTTAAATATAAATTTATATATATATTATATTAAATAATTTAATTTCGGAAATAATTAAGAAATAAATTTTTTAAATAAAAAAGTTTTATTTCATATTAATATTTAAAAAAATCATTAGTTTTGAAAAAACTAATTTTTAAATCAAATATTTTTTTTGTTAACATATTTATGTATGTATACAAAGTTATATAAATATATAAATATAATTTTTTTTTAATAATAAAAAAAAGTTATAATAATTTTTATTTAACACTTGTCCGATATTTTAATACATAATAGGCTAATATACGCAATACTATTGTATGCACTAATAGTAATAAAATACTAATAGTAAGTGTATTATCGTTTAGACCGTAAAAGTCTAGCATTTTTGACGGATTAGTCGATAGTAGGAAGCGATTGAATGCCGACAAACCGTTTGCGGTAACATTTTCCGTACTATGAGACCAATCCATACAATCGTTGATTACCGACATATCCATACCTAAGTGATGGCTCAGGTGGCTAAATGTTATCGGCTCCAGAGCACCGGGACATCTATCGAAACCAAATACTATGACCAACATGGCCTCACCGGCTAATCTATAAAAATTAATAAATAAATATAATTAATTAAAATATTTAAATTTAAAAAAAAAATTATAATAATTATTAGAATTTATTTTTTTCATAAAATTATTAATTAATTATTTATTTAAAACCTAGAATAAAAATTATATATATTTATAATATTGTATAATGTGTGCAATTGAATAATAGAAAATTATACTAGATAAATAAATAAATAAATAAATAATATTTTTTTTTAATAATAAGTTATAAAATGTTATATTATTTGTTAAATATGGTAAATAGACTGTAATATTTTATAAACTAGATAAATGTCAAATATATTTATTTAAAAAATAGCATAATTAGTTTAGATTAAAAAATGCATTAAAATTTTATTATGCTATTTTAAGCATATATATATATATATATTACATAGTCAATATAAAATAATGATTTATTATTAATATTTTTTTTAATATTACACATATTTAGCGCATACAAAAAATTAACATAAAAGTTTAATATTAATATATTTTTTTAAAAAAAATATTAATAAATTAATTTTAATATTAATAAATTAAACATAATTTTAAAATTAATAAATTAATTTTAATAAATTATTACCTAAACAATGATAAATAGGTTAGTTGTTGTATCCAATAGGGCATAACACTGATAGGTAGGAGATTACCGCTAAACATAATCTGCGGTACCATTAGTAACAATAGGGATATAAGACTGGCCTTAATATTGTTGATGAAAAATGCCGAAACCAATAGACCGAGACTATGGGACGCTATCGATACCAATAGGACGACCAATTGGGTTAATAGATAGCGTTTCGGATCCCATTCCTCGCCGGTTATCCACCACATAACGGTTACGTAGATTACGGGTATGACCACTACTACGGGTATGTCGACAATTGATTTGGCCATAAAGTATGACCACGTAGTATACCATTTGTTGAACCTTTCCTTTATTTATTTAATTTAATACACCCATAAAAATTGAAAATTAAATTATTTTTTTGTTTTTTTTTGAAAATTAGATAATAGAAAAATAAAAAATCAAATTATTTAATAATAATAATAAACTAAATAATTATTTTTATCTATATTTTTGTTTTGTTATTTTTTTGGGGGGGAGGGGGTGCTTATTGTTATGTTATATATTTATATATAGATATATTTTAAAAACTATAACAAATTAATTATTAATAAACTTTATAGTTAATAATATTTTAATAATTGCAATTTTTTTTATAGACAATCAATCAAGCCAAATTATTTAGTTATAGTAAAATATTGTTATATATAAATAAATCATAATAACAATAATAATATATTAAATAAATAAATTATTATGATTAGTACTTATAATTGTTGAAAAATAACTCAAAAAAAAATAAAAAAAAATAAAACTTGACTACAGTATATAACCTAGTTTATTTGTATATATATTTTTTATCAATAGATGTCACACACACACACACACACACACACACACACACACACAACACACACACACACACACACACTACTATTAAGTTTAAATTACTATAAGTAATCTGTACCGTAAATTGTTAATGCTATTTATTTGTAAATTTTTTTTTATATTATTTAAATAAAAATTAATATATAAACTTAAAATAATAATAATTAGGAATTATATCATATATATATATATATATATATTTAACAAAAATCTAACCTAACCTAACCCAACCCCCCCCCCCAAAGAAAATCTAACCAACCTTGACAAATGTATTTAGCTCAATGGGAAATGTGACCATGGTCGGTACTATGGTCACCAAATAGACAAACATTACTACGGACATAACGTTGCCAATGTGTCGGATATTGTTCATCGCACGTTGCGGGGTAACCGTACCGCCAATCATACCCCTGACCAGCCGGAAAACCGTATCCGAATCGGTACATATAGTATTCGAGTCATCGGCGGCGGCGGACAAGTTGTCCGATTGTCCGCCATTGCCGCCGTCGGCATCAGTATTCTCTATGAGTGTCAACTTGCGGGCCATTATCGACAGTCCCAGACCGACAATACGTAACCAAAATATTATCGGATGTCGATTGGTTACTACTGTCGACCGCCGAGTCAGACACCATAGATCACGGATTTGTTCGCCAACGGGCTTCTGGATGTCGGTTTGCGATCCGATGTCCGGCCTTTTTGAATAGACTACGATCTCGTGTTTGGCCACTTGTTTGCTGTTGGCGGCCAATACGGGTAGCATATGTTCCCGTTCGTAGTGGACAAGTGTGTCGATTGTCTGGTTTTATAATGATAATAATAAACAGGTATTTAATAGATGATAGTTAGTTAGTTAGTTAGTTAGTTAGTGTGTGTGTGTGTGTGTGTGTGTGTGTGTGTGTTTGAGCTTAGGAATGGGATGTGGGGTGGAGTGGGATGTGATGGGCTATCAGTATCAATATCTTACAGCTAATCCATGTGCGCCACTGGACACCTCTACGACATAATCGGCCGGATTATGAAAGATCTGGTTTAGTCATTGAAAATTAATAGACAAAAACATAAATAATAATTAATAGATTTGTAAATAATTAGGTTTAATTAATAATAAGTTTATTCGATAATTAGTTTAACTAATAATAGATTAATTAATTAATTAGTTTAATTAATAAGTATTTTTTTAAATATTAATAATTAGTTTAAATTATAAATAAACTTATTATATTAATAATATTTTTTTTATATATTAAATATATACAAATAATTAAATAGTTAACTGAAATGTTTATCTAATTTTAATGTTAGATAATTTTAAATATCAATAAACATTATTATTGATATATATATATACCGTATATATATATATATATATATGACTTACAGGACATGTCAGACCAAATGATGATAAGTGTTCAATGAGTGTCTGTGTGGGTCCACTATAGACACATTGGCCGCCAACCGATAGTACATATATATTGTCGAAAAATGCCAACAATCTGGCCGTCGGCTGATGTATGGATAGACCAATAATTAACGGTTCCCTATTGTAGGATAATGTTTTCAACAATGATAGACACTGATAGGAGGAACGGGAGTCCAATCCGGTAGTCGGTTCGTCCAATAGCAAGATATTTGGCGAAAATAGCAGCTCCAGGGCAATGGACAGTCGTTTTTTTTGGCCGCCACTTATCTGGGCTGCCCTAACCCGGGCACAGTTAGTCAGTCCGATAGCATTAATCATTGAATCAACATAGCTATCATTGGCTTTTGTTGTGCACTGACTATTGTCCTCACTTTTATTAGTAGTATCCAATAGTTTGTGGTCAACAATCTCCCGGTGCTTGTCGTCATCATCATCATCATCGACAACAACAATATTATTATTATTATTTGGTTCATCATATTGTTGTTGTTGTTGATGTTGGGGATCGGTATGAAAAAAATCGTACCGTTTATGTGTCTTACGGGTCAACTGGGATGCATACCTGAGCGCCTCCTCGACGGTCAGTTCATCAATCAGTGCATCGAACTGTGCATTATATGCCAATCTTATGTGAACTTTCCTAAATTATATGAATGATAATAATAATAATAATTTTTTTAATAATACTGATAATAGTTTAAACAATTTAACTTATTATTAGAAATTTTATTTATATAAATAATTTTTTATATTTTAAACCAAAAAGAAAATAAAATTATTTAACTAATAGTTATTATTATTATTAGTTTTTATTAGGATATAGTTAATTAATATGATTGATGATGATTGTATTATTATTTTTAATTGTTTTTAAGTTTGTATATAATACTCATAAAAAAACTTAATTTAATGTTAGTATAATATGAAACATTATTTTAAAATTAAATATGTAATAAAAATATTTAAATAATTAATATAATTAGATAAATAAGTATATATATTGAAAAATAATAATAATAATAAATAGTTTAAATATATTTTTTAAAAATATTATAATTTTAAAATTAATGTTTCAAAAAAATTAATAAAATAAAATAAAAATAGTTTACATACTTATCGACACTATGTTTAACCCAAACCCGTCCCTTTAGTCCAGTCCTACGTTTACCGGCCAAACACTCGATGAATGTTGATTTGCCGGCACCCGACGGTCCCAATATACCAGTCAACTGTCCACTAGATATATGGCCGTTCAGGTCATTGATAATTGTCTTTTTCTGTCGCAATCCATCATCGGTTTCATACGACAGTCCTTTCCAATAGAGATTAAGTCTATCATTGCTATCGCGTGAGGCATAACTCATAGGTATTTCCTCTTCAATATTATTATTATTATTATTATTATCAGTAGTAGTTGTTGTAGTAGTGGTAGTAGTTGTAGTAGACATTAGTTTTAATTTTTTTTTTTAATAAAATAATAATAATATTATTATTATTATTACATTTAATACTAAATTATTATATTTATTTAACAAACAAAAAAAATAATTTACAAAAATATTATATATCAAACAAAATATTAAATATGATATTATTATTTTTTACAGTAAAATATTTTCAAAAATACAATTTTATAACAAATATTAAATAATTTATATTATTTTCTAATAATTTAAAAAAAAAAATAATATATATTTTATTATTATATTAAACACTCACACACACACACACCAAACATCGTAAAAAATATTATTATTATTATAAAAAAAATTTAATTTATTTAAAAAATGTATAGTAAATTGAACAAGGACATTTTAACATCATTAACATCATCATCATCAGTGACATACAATTTGATTGAAACATCTATTGTATGTAAAAATAATTATAATTTAATAATAATAATAATAATTTAGTTGCAATAACTTGCAAAACTAGTACCAAAAAATTACTACTACTACTAAAAATAATTATATATTTACAGTTTTTTTTATTGTTTGTTAATTTTTTTTTAAAAAATTTTGATAACTACATGGTAAAATAAATATTATTATTATTTTTTTTTTCTAAAAAAAAAGTTTCTCAATACTAAAATCGATACAGTAGTATATATATATATATATAAAAAAACTAAATAATTTAATTGAAACTTTGATATTTTATTTGAAACATATTTTTAAGTTAAAAATTTTAACATTGATTTTTTTTTGTTGATTGTGATGACTATGATGTATTGATATATAATAATAATAATAATAATAATAAATATACAAGTATATTTAAGTACATATTTTTAATATACATATATATAATATTTACAATACATTTTTTCAAATGATAAAGTATATAATTATGTTATAAAATTTTATTGAAAAATTATTTTTTAAATAAAAAAAATGTTACGTGATAAAATGTAATTTTCTAGTTTGTATATTATTTATAAAATATATTATTTATAAAATATATTATTTATAAAATATATTATTTTTTTAGTGTTTAATGTTTTTATTATTTGATTTAAAAATTATTTTTTTGTTAAAAAAATTCAATAAATATAAAACTTTCATTAGTAGTAATTTTTATTATATCTAAATCATAAAAATTTTTATACATTTTTTTCAAAAAAATAAAAAACAATATAAAAATTAACTATTTTTTAAAAAAGAAAACATAATACTTATAACAAACTTAACGTTATTTATTATTATTATTATGCTAAATTTATTTTATTATTTAATTTTTAAATGAAATATTATATATTTTATATTATTAAAAAAAATCGTCAAGGTTAACTATTTAAATTATTAAATTTATATCCAATTTGTTTTTGTTGTTAGTATTTTTATAATATAGAAATATTTTTATGTATTTATTTTATTATGATTTCCAATTAGAAAAATAGTAATTAAATTAGAAAAATAATAATTATATTAATAATACTAAATATTTTTTTTTGAAAAATGTTTAAATTAAATTTTAGTTTTTAAAAATAATAACCAAAAACAAGTTAACAACTAGTTTTTATGATATACTAATATATATATTATATATTGATATTATTTATACAGTATATTATAGTTTGTCTATAGTCTAGAAACATTATGGGGAACAGGTAGGTCTAACTATAGGAACTGTATAAAAAACAGTTATCTCTAACTGGCATTCAAAATGGTAAATATAAGATACCGTTTTGTTGTTGTTGTTGTTGCTGTTTTAATGAACAAATTTACAGCATTTACAACAACAACAACATAAACTACTTAAGCAACTGATGGACAGTTGGGTTTTCTTTTACATTTAAGACAAACAATGATATCGACAGCAATGATGTTTGTCTATCAATGACTAAATATCTATAGATTTATTTTATTGATTGAAAAAGACAGTTAGTGTGAGTGTGTGTGTGTGATTGTGTGTATGTGTGTATTAGTGTGTATGTGTTAGTGTGTATGTGTTAGTGTGTATGTGTTAGTGTGTGTGTGTTAGTGTGTGTGTGTGTGTGTGTGTGTGTGTGTGTGTGTGTGTGTGTGTGTGTGTGTGTGTGTGTGTGTGTGTGTGTAAGTGTTTATAAACAATTGTAAACTAATAATATACAATTGCGATCATATATATAGCCTAATAGTTATTATTTGCTAATTAAAAATCAATTTATTAATTACACAAATTTCATTTTGATTAGATTTTTAATTTCTAACCCAAATAAACTTAATTGGAAAAATATTAATGAAATTATATAATAAATAATTACTAATGTTTTAATAAGTTTTAAAAATTTTATTTTAATAGCTTATTGATATATACTGTATAATACTAGTAGTAATATATGAAAACTTTAAAAAACTATTATTTTAATAATAAATCATTTAACTATGTATTTAAGCTATAATTATTAACAATTTCAAAATTTATTATTATTATTATTATAGATAATTATATTAACACTACTTTATTAAATAATAATGTCATAACAATATTTATTTTTAAAAAAAATAAAATATTTTAAAGTTTATAATACTTTATAATATATATGATTTAACAAAATTAGACATTTTTGATTTTTAAAAAATTTATTAGCTATTGTCAATTGTATAATGATAATTTTATTATTATTTAAAAAATAAAATAAATATATCAAGTAAATTTATTTCTAAATTAAATTATTAGTGACATTTTAGACGATAATAATAATAATAATAATAATAAATATTATTTTTGTTTGTTATTATTATTAGTTATAATAACAACAACAACAATAATAGGGGCAAAAGGAAAATATTTTATTAAATATTAAATAAATTAAAAATATTATTATTTATTTATTTACTTTTTTTTTGTTTCGTGTAATTTAAACAGTAAATTGTATTTTGTTTTCTAATCTACTTATAAATCACACATAAATTAATAACACATACAAAACACGAGAGAGAGAGAGAGAGAGAGAGAGAGAGAGAGAGTAATAGAGAGAGTAATAGAAAGAGAGAGAGAGTCTTATCATATATTGAATTATTATTATTATTATTACATAAATGATATAATAATTGTAATTATAATATGAAATGTTTATTACAGTTGTTTTTGTTTTATTATTATTATTATTATTATTATTATTATTACTATTTTATATGTGATTTTGAATTTTACACAAATATTTCCTTTTAATTAGGAAAAACTTTTCAGATATTATTTATTATTATTATTATTATTCAATAAATTTTTGTAAGAAATCAGTTTTACTTTTCATGAAAAGTTTATGAAAAATTTTAATACAAATAAAATATATTTTAGTTGTGACTTAAGTTATATTTGTATTATTTGTTATCAAAAAAAATTTTTGTATACATTTATGAATCTATTATTGAAAAATCAGTGACATTTACATTGAATTTTTTTTTGATGATATTATTTATTTTGCTAATTAACTATTTTTTTAATTGAAAATTATATTAAATTAATAATAAATAATTTAAATATAATATTCAAAACAAAAACTAATAATTCAATCATTAAGTTTGTGTAAAAGTAAATAATTAATAAATTTATTTAATCAGTTAATTCAAATTTTTTAATAATATTTTCAAGTTTAAATCTTTTTTATAAAAAAAATAATTTTTAATATATTAATAATTAATATATAAATTAATTAAAAAATCGAAATAAATAAATAAACAGAAAACATTTTGTAAAAATATTGAATTTATTTTTTTTGGTCATAAACTTGGAAATCGACAAAATATTTAAAAAATTAAATAAATAAAATTTTGTTTACAAACTTTTAATAATAATAATAATAATAATAATTTTTTTTAATAATAAAAAAAATGTCATCAATCTATTGTCTAAGTGATATATTCTGGAACCGGGAGGGCGACCCCCGGGTCCAGGGCTATCCATTGATGTCTGGCGGACCCATACCTATGCTTAGCATAATGTTTCTATATTTGCTATTTGTTAAACTATTGGGACCCCAACTAATGAGCTACCGGTGCTGCCGTCCAATTGAATTACGTACACCAATGCTCATCTATAACATAATGATGGTCCTATTGAACGGCTATTTCCTGTATGAATATGTATTTATTATTGAATTTGGCCGACGATTGGTTAATCTACAGGCGCCCGATCGTACCGATCGATCACCCAATGTTATACATGCCATCCAAATAATGTATTGGTTTTATTTGAGCAAATTTGTCGACCTAATGGATACAGTGTTTTTTGTATTGCGCAAAAAATTTAACCAGGTACCAATATTTATTTTTTATTTTTATTTTTAAATAATATAATTATTTAATTTAAATACTAGTTAGTAAAAAATAAATGGTGACTTTTTTAATACTCAAATTAATATATATATATTTATATCTATAGTTATATCTATAGTTATTAATGTCTATAGATTTTTATCTAAATTAATAATTTATATTAATTAATAATTTAATTTAAATTAATAATTTTTTATATTATATAAATAATATAATTTTTATATTTTTTATAATATTATTATTAATATATATAAATTATTTAAAAACCCTACAAGTTAATTTATTTAATAATATTATTATTAAGTAATTATTTAATAAATAATTTTTTTTTATAAATATTAATTAGTAAACATATTTGAAAACTATCGGATAATAAGTTATTATAATTATAATTATAAATATTATGTATTACATATTTTTTACAAAACTTGTCCCCGCCCAGGTAACAGTGCTGCACCTGTATCATCATTTTAGTGTACCGGTGCTCGGTTGGCTGGTCATCAAAGTCGATCCACTGGTACCGGCTATCCTATTATTTTGTCTACTAAATTCAACCTGTCACGTTATTATGTACTCCTACTATGCACTGGCAGCTTTCGGACCCAGTGTCCAAAAATATCTCTGGTGGAAACGGTATATCACTCAGATACAGGTGCGCTATTTACCTTACTATTTAATAGATATGCTTAATTGCTGTTTTTTAAAATAAATAAATAATAATTTTTACTATTATTTAAAATTTTATCTAGCTCATACAGTTTATCATATTGATGATCTATTCGCCATTGACTGTACCGTTTTATTTTGGCTACCGTCCCATCTATCTATGGCTAGGCCTGAGTCAACCGCCCATATTTTTATGCCTGTTTCTCAATTTTTATTGGAAAAGTTATACTAATACTACTAATAATAATAAAAATAAAAGTTATAATAATAATAATAATATTAACAAAAATAATGGTAAACAATTGGACCATGATGATAATAATAATCATCATCATATATCCAGGTGCAACAATTATATGACTATTTTGAAAAATTAATTAATCAATTATTTTATTTAATGTAAAATAATTAATTAATTAATTAATATATACCGTAGTGTTTTTTGAAGGGGTTTAAATTTTTTTTTTGTAAATATATATTAAATTAATTAAAATTAATGATTTTTGTTATAATAGTTTTATTTATTTGATATATTTGTATTTTTTTAATTAAAAATATCCAGGTATTTTGTTGTTGTTGTTGTTGAGTTAAATTAGTTATTAATTATATAGTAATTTACTATTGTTTTTATTGCCATTTATTTTTAGTATTCACAATATATATATTTTTTTTTGTTATTGAAAATATCTATTTAGATTTTTTAATTTTTTGTATAAATGTTAATATGTAAACATTTTTACAATTTAAATAATTAAAAAATATTTATATAAATAAAAGTGTTTATTTTTATATAAAAAAATAATTTTTTTAAATTAATAAATTTTAAATTAAATATTATTAAAATATCTTATATATATATATATATATATAAATTATTAACAAATTGTTTTAAGTTTAAAACATACAATATATATACTGTATATATTGAATTATTATATAATTAATGATAAATTAATAATACTAATAAATATTATTATAATTTATTTTATAAAAATATTGTACTTAAAAAATACTTAACTTAAAATTAAACTTAATTAATTTTTTTTATAAAGTTCATGGTTATTATCAATAGGGAGATTACCACAAAAAAATCAATATATTAAATATTTAATAATAATAATAGCAATTATTTTATTATCAAATTTAATTAATACATAATATTGTTGTTTATATGATATTTATAAAAAAAACTAAATTATTAATTTATTATTATATATTATCGATATATTGGTTTTTTAAAAAACATATATTGATATTAGTGTATAAAAATTTATTACTTTTTTAAAAAAAAATAATACTTGAAAATCTAGTTTAGTTTATTAATATATTAAAGTAATAATATATTAATATATACAGTAAAAGGGTAGTTAATTAATTAAAAATCTCATTTATATATATATATATATCGTACTTAAAGTATTACTTTGCAAACTAACTACTAGTGCTAACCCCCTCCCCCCTATCTAACCACCTAACCTACCCCTTTGGGTGTCAGTGCCCCTAGAGAAATTAGTAACAACCAACAACATAACAACAACAACAACAACAAAAAATCATAAATAAATAAATTAAAATTTTTTAGAAAAATATACATATTTTTACTGATTTTTTTAGATAAAGTTAATTTACTAATTATACATTAAATTAATTTGATTTTTAGTATTTATATATATATATATAAAATATAATATTTAAGTACATTTTAAATTATTGATTTCATAAAAACAAACTGTATTGTAGTTAATAATTTTTTTAAAAATCATATAAATATATATTAAATTAGTTTATCTATAAAATGTTTTTAAAAAGTATTATACTATTATTGTAAAAAAATATATTTTGATTTAACTAATTTTTTAAGTAAAATTTATATTTAACAAAATATTCGAGTAATTCAAAACAAATTTCATAATTAATTAATAAATAATATACATATAATTATTATTATTACTACTATAAAACTATAATTACTAAAACAATATCAATTACAAAAATATTAGTATTATTATTATTATTACAATATTATCATAAAACAAATAACCCTTTTAATATGCATATTTATTTATTTATTTAATTATATTATTAATATTAATATTATCAATGGGTTCAAATGCTAATATTTGATAAGATTATATATATATATACACATATATGCACTCCTGTATGTATATAATACAATATATATATACTGTATTATATATATATATATATATATATATATATATATATATATATATATATAGGAGTGCATTTATGTGTGTATATTATTACCCAAAAATAAAAATTATTTTAAATATATTCAAATATTTGTTGACAAATAAATAGACAATAAATGGATAATTTTAATATACTATAAAATAATAATAAATTATTAATAGAAATCAACAATCAAAAAAAAATCTAAATAATTATTTATTTAATTTTAACAAAAAAGATAAGATATACAAAATTGTAATAATAATAATAATAATAATAATAATACTGTATTATTAGTATTTAATTTTTTAATCAATAAAGTAAATAATGAGTTACAAAATTTGATTGAAATATTGTATTTTTTGTTTTGTTTTCAATAGAAAAATCAATAAATTTGAATTTAAATATTTAATAAACAAAAATACAATATACACTGTTTATTATAAAGTATAATCTATAAGTTATATCTATCAATCAATAGCATTGTAAAATTGATAATTATTAATAATAATAAATATTAAATTATATCAAGTTCAAATATTTAAATAAATTAAGTCTATAATAAATTTTATAATTTATATATATATATTTCATATATACTATGCAAACAAGCCTAACTAAATATACGGTATAATCTATTTTTAAAAAAAACTTATTATACTATAGTTTAGTTTAATAGAAAAGTTTATAAACTAAAAACCATAATAATAATAATAATAATGATAATAATTTTCAATTAATGTTATTATTTTTAATTAATATTAATTAATATTGCTAGAAAAAATTATAAACAATTTTTTGTGTGTGTATGAAACTATTATATATATATATTATATAAATTATTATATTTTTTTTGTTGAATGTGACGGTCAATGATTATCCTTAGAGTTTATTATCTCAATAACAAAATAAAAAGATAGTAAGAGATATAGTGTTTGTATGTGTATGTGTATGTGTATGTGTATGTGTATGTGTATGTGTATGTGTATGTGTATGTGTATGTGTATGTGTATGTGTATGTGTATGTGTATGTGTATGTGTATGTGTATGTGTATGTGTATGTGTATGTGTATGTGTATGTGTATGTGTATGTGTATGTGTATGTGTATGTGTGTGTGTGTGTGTGTATGTAATGTGTATGTATGTGTGTAATGTGTATGTGTATGTGTGTGTGTGTGTGTGTGTATGTAATGTGTATGTATGTGTTTTTGTATGTATGTAATACTGTGTATATGTGTTTGAAAAAGTGTGAGATAATGAAAAATAATGTCAAATATATTGCAATATCTGTTGAATAAATAATACTTTCTAATAATTAATTTCATTATAAGTATATATTATTGTTGACAAAAAAATCATAACTTACAATAATTTTTTGTGTTTAGTATTTTAAATTTTAAATTTTTTATATATACATATATTTTTTTTGATTGCAATATTTAGATCCATTGTTAAAAATATTTTTTTAATTAAATAAATTTTATATAAAAAATAGTATGTATCATATTTTTTATGAATAAATAAAAAAATTTTATATATATATATTTTAATTACTTAATAAATTTTATGTTTAACATAAGTACAGTATTATAATAATAATATTATTATTATTATTAAAATGTTTGTTAACTGTTTATTTTTTAAAATAAATTTTATATAATTTTTCATTTTTTTTATTATTGATGTCAAATAGATTTATTTATTTTTTTTGAAATATCATCGTGCAAATTTTTTTGATCACAATAATAATAATATTGTTATATTTTTTGTGTTTTTTAATCAAAATATAATGGAAATTTAAATTTGCTAAAAAGTAAGAAAATTTTTTAATTTTATTATTATAATTAAAATCAAATATATTGTGTTTATCTATAATTTTAAAATATAAATCTAAATTTAACTCAATATCCTATTAATTAATTATTGCTATAATATTTATATATATATATATATATTGTTTATTTATTTTTTCAATATATCAATAATTAACAAATATTTATATTTTTAAAAAAATAAGTACAATTTTTTTGAACTTAAAAATTATTTTTATTAATTAAAAAGTTGTTTTTAAAATAAAAATATTTTTAAAAATTAATTCAACTAATTAATATTTATTATTATTTATACAAAAAAAAACTTTATCTAAAAAGATATTTATTTTATAAGTTTACATAAACTTATTTTGAACTTGATAAATTAACTCTCGATATATTATATAACTTATTATATAAAGTTATTAAATTAATGATTATTTAATAATATATATTATGAAAAACATTTTGTATAAATCATATAACTATTGAATAATATTATTTGTGTTAATTTTTTTTTAAAAAAAACTAAACTTAAAATTTTATTGTTGATGTTGTTGTTGTTGTATATTTTTATATAGATATAAATAACATTTTTTTAGTCTAAAAATAAATTTAAAAACACCCCAAATTTTATATATATATATATATATATATTTATTTATTTATTTACAGTATATATATGTTATAATTTATTTGTTTAAATATAATCGCTATTTTTTATATCTAATAAAAACTTTAATAATTTTTAAGAAAAAAATTATATTTATATATAAATTATTTAATATTATAATCTCTCTCTCTCTCTCTCTCTAACGTCTATGACGTTTGATGTCCTTTACTTGACTACTATACTAGAGGTGATGGTATGCTAACTGCCCTACAGGTGCCTGAGCTCTCTCATCAACAACAAAAAAATAGTAAATGATAAATAAAATGTATTAATATATACAGTACTTTCTATATGTGATTTTAATCTTTACACATATATATATATATATATATATATATATATATATATATATATATATATAATAGATATACATAGTATACATACAGGTATATTAATTATTTTATTTTTTTATATATATAAATTTCAAGTTGAATGATATCCCTGAGACAGTCGTATACATATAAATGTGTAATTTTTTTCAAAATTAAATAAAACTAAATAAACGTTTTTTAAAAATCAATAAACTTTTAATGATAAGGTTCTCTCTCTCTCTCTCTCTCTCTCTCTCTCTCTCTCTCTCTCTTTCGCAAAATAAAAAATATTTTTTTTAAAAATAATAATTAAGTTATTTTTATATTAGTATAATAAGGTGTGTCTGTTTAAATAAGACACACGTGTATTTATTTATATATTTTTAAAAAAAAAACTAAATCTTATATTTAAATGAAAATTTTATTTTTAAAAAATTAATTTAATTTTACTTTGTTTGATAAAAATTTTTATTTTAAAATAAATATTAAATAAAAAATGATTATTTGTTTTGTATAGTTATTATTATTATTTGTTGTTGTTGTGATATGTTTGATATATACAATAATTAAATAGTTATTTATTTATTTTTTTTTAATTTGACAACTCATCAAGGTATTTATTTATTTTTCATTAACATTTTATTTAGATAATTATATATATATATATATATATATATATATATATATATTAATAAATAGTTTTATTAATTTTCAAAATAATTATCAATAGGTTTACATTGATAGTCATTATAACAATACTACAGTATATATATATAAAGATATTATTTTTAATATTTATTATTATTACAAAACTAAATAGTTTATAAATATATATGTTATTAATGTGTTATTTTCATATAATTTTATTTTTAAAAATTTATATAAAACTGTGTTTTTTAAAAATAAATTATGTTTTAATTTGAAAACAAATTTTCTAATAATTTTTATTAATACAACTACAATGTGTCTAATATTTTATTAAATGAATTGTTTGTTTGTTTTTTAATATATATATATAGTAGTTGTACTATACTTATCAATTAAATAACTAACAATAATAATAATAATAATAATAATAATAATAATAATAATAATAATAATTGTTAATTATATTTCAAACAATTATTGATTGACAACAATTAGGTAATCAATTTAATCATTTATATATATATATATATATATATATTTAATATAGCTATTTATGTATTATATTATTATTATTATTTAATGTTTCTATATATAGTATTTTTTTATTTGTCTTAAATTTAATAAAAATAATAAAACATTTCAATCAAATAAAACACTTTATTATTATTATTACTATATATGTATATTAATTGAAATTTATTTCTGACAGTAAAATTAAAAAAATAGTAATTAAAAAACAATAGTTTTATACATATGTGTGTATATGTAATAAAACGTCAAACAAAAAAAAATCAATTAAACAGTTTATTATTGTTTTATATTTCTAATACATACATATAAATACAGTATTTTATAATATTTGTTTTAAATAATAATAATAATTATTGTTATGATTATTATTATTTGGTAAAACACCGAATATTTTTTCCAGAAATACAACAAATAATAATATACTGTATTTAAAAAAAATTACTTTATATTTAAAAAAATAAAACTTTAATTTTGTTTTAATTGTTTTTAATCGATGGTCACATAATTTCAAGGGTAGTGTCAACAACAAAAAAAACTTCAGTGTTTTTTTTAAATATAGTTTTTAATGTATTATTTTTTATTTAGGGGACAGTCCTGACATTGATATCGGGGAATGTTATGTATTTTTTGTTTGAATGTACGTAATGTATATCATATATATAATATATTACACTATAATATTATATATACAATTCATAAAATTCATATATTTTTAAAAAAAAATCTCAAATATCATTCAAAATTTTTTATATTTTGATAATAATAATAATTAAGATTTTTTTTTGTTTTGATCAGCTATTGAAATAACACATGTATTTATTTTGATTGTATTTTAAAGTTATGTTTAGTATACTATGACTGTAATTAGTACATCACTTAAATACAGTACACACTTATATATATATATATACAGTATATATACAGTATATATATATATATATATATATATATATATATATATATATATATTATATTTATATATATATTTGCATCTATAGTATTTTTAAAAAATTAATTTCTTTCTTTTAACATAATTTTAAGTGGTTTTTTTCACTGATTAATAGTAATGATAATAATAATAATAATAACTATTGTTTTATCAATTGATGAGATAGAGTGAGTGATTCAGAGAGAGAGAGAGAGAAAGAGAGAGAGAGAGAGTAAATAAAATTAAGTTTAAGTCGAGTGACTAATAATAATGTAAAATAAAGAGTTATTATATGAAGGATGCCATCAATGATCACTAATTTGGAGGGCATTATAAAACATATATATATATATATATATATACTATTAATTATATATATATATAATAAACGGTATATTATAACTTTTGTAATTATATTATCATAAATTTTTGTGTTTGAGTTTTTATCTAAAATTTTTATTTGTTGTTGAACTAAATGTATTGTTGTTGTTGTTGTTGTTTTTATTTGTGGTAAACTTGATAAATATATATAAGCTGTAGATAAGCTAAAAACGTAACGTTTTAGATAATAAAATAAAATTTTCGGGTAATTTTCCAGTAAAAATAAATACCAATATATATATCTATTTAATATATATATATATATATATATATAGTATATTATATCACTATACATAACTATTACTGACCCTGATTAAATATATATGAGGACAAATATTTTATTATTATTTATATATATATATATATATATTGACTAAAAATGTTTAAAATTATTTGTTTGTGTAATTTAACTAATGTTTTAAGGCATACCTAAATTATTTTATTTAAAAAACATAATTATTTTTTAATAATGTAATACAACTAATATTATTATTATTTATATATTCAACAATTGATTGAAAACATAATATTTTTTAGGTAAATATTATTGTAAAAATTATAATTGTTTATTATATATTAGATAATAAATATTTATTAATTTTTTTTGGGTAAAAACCATATAGTTTACAAATTATAATATAATTACCGGTTTATATATATAAATTTTTAATAATATATAAATAGTCATAAGTATAAAAAATTTATGTTGTTTAATTAATCAGGGTAAGCAATAAAAATAAGTTATAATTATGATAAATATTTATAAAAAAAATTATAATTAACTGTTATAATTTAATATATGATAAATAGATAATAACTTAACAATTTTTTAATTTATTTTTATTGAAATAGATAACTTAAATAAATACTTGCAATCAATGTAATATAAAATAATAATAATAATATATAACAAATTCACTTTTTTATAATTAAATAATAATAATAATAAATATATATAATAAATCAATTACTTAATAATAACTAACAATAGATTTACAAATTAAAAAAATACTATATTAGATATAACTTTTATTACATTTATTTAATGATGATAATTATATATATATATATATATGTTATAAATACTAAATATTTATATACTGTATAAAAAATATGTATATATATATTATAAATACATATAATTTTTTTTATTTTCATAGATAAGATTTGTTTCGTAAAACATTTAATTAGTGATTAAATTTTATTTGTTGTATAATATTTTTTGTTCAATGTTTACCTAATAGTATAAATGTGTGTTTAGTATATATACATATATATTGAATATACTGTATATATATATATATATAAACATAATAATGTATTAGTAAATAATTTTTTTTATCAATTGCATCAACTCATAGAAAGTGTTAGTTAATACAAATTTTTTTTGTGAAATACATTAAAATATAAAACAAATTTCATATTTATTTATTTTTAAGTGAAATTATTGATGTATTTATTGTTTTTATTTATTTAAATAAATATAACTGTTTAGTGTGTGAGTGTGAGTGTATTTAAATAGTGATAATTAATTTAAAATGCAATAAAATCAATAAAATTTCAATCAATTTTAGCAATTAGTATAAATACATATATAAATTAGATATTTTTAAATTATGTGTTACTATATTAATAATAATAATTAATAATATAACTACAAAAATAATATTTTTTTAATATTTATTTTATTTAATTAGACATAATAATAATAATTTAATTTTTTATATTTGTAAACTAATTTAATTGACAATATTATTTAATTATTTAGTTAAAACAAAAATTGATAAAAATAATTTATTATCTTTATTATCTATATATACTATATAATTGTTAATTAAATACCCAGGGTAAGTTAAAAGTTATTTATTTGTCACATTTTTTTTAGAAATTTTATTTATTTATTAAATTATTAATTTTATTATTTTATTTTATGCAATCTGTACATTGAACATAACTATTATTATTAATATATATATATATATATATATATTATGAAATAACTATAGAGCGGGTAGCCAAGTGTATCCATAGTCAAGGGTGTTATGTTACCTGTAAATAATTATCACTGTATCATATGTATGTTTTACTTCCCTATTTATATTGTACTATATATATATATATATATATATATATATATGATCTACTATTTTTTTAAGTATAGTTTAATTATATTTAAACATTTCAAGTACTGTATATTATAATGACCTTGGTCATCCCTATTTAATTTTTTAATTGTTTTCTAACAATTATAGTGTTAACAAATATTAGATAAATATATACATACAATATATTGTATATTTGTAGTGTATGTGAGGTTTTTGGGTATTTTATCATTGAATATACCGGTATATACTACTGTATATATACAGTATATATATATTTAAAGTAATTTTTATATTATAAGATGATATAATTAATTACAATCATTTATTTTTATAATGAAAATATGTTTTTTTTAAATAGATTATAAAGATATCAAAACTAATTAAAACTCAAATATAATATATTTATATAATTTTATTATAATATAAGTTGATTTTTTTATGTTTAATATAATTTATTATATATAGTTAGCAATGATAAAAATATCCCAACTATTTATTTGTGTTTAATTATTATTACTTTTTTTTATAATTTTAATTTATATTTAAATTAAACACTATATATCTATTATGTTTACAGCAATATAATATTTATTTTTTTAAAATATATATATATATATTTAATTTATGTATATTTCACACAATTATAAATGATTATTATGTCTATCAAATTAATTATCTTAAAATTTTTATTATCAATAATAATAATAATAATAATAATATACATGCACTTTGTTGGTAACTGTGGTGAAATATAGTTAGCAATTATTTTAAGTATGTTTTTATTATAATTTATTATTAGATATACTAATAATAATAATATTTTATAATATTTTTTTTAGTTTAGAAATTAAACTATCATTTGATAATAGTTTCTTTATTATCAAAGTTTGTTTTATACAATTTTTATTTTGTTTGAAAATTAAAAAAAGTATTGATATTATTTAAAAAACAGTGTTTTATTATTATTAGTATTGATATACAATTTATAAGTGAATTATTAGTATAACTAAACATTATAAATGTGATTTTTGTATTAATATTTATTAATAATTTGTAATATTAATTTACAATTAAAAAAGTAAATTTATTAATTTTTATTTAAAAAAATTATTATCTATAAAACTTAATTTGTTAAAAAATGCGATTAGTATTTATTTATTTATTTATATTATTATTATTATTTAGTATTTGATTTGATTATTTTTATCTTTAATATTTTATTATATTTTAACAAAAAAAATAATAATAATAATATTAATTTATAAATTACTATTTTTTAAAAAAAATTGTGTAAATAATTTTGTACAATAAAATACTGTCACGTATCTAACATATAACTAACAAATATTACTATAATTATCATTAAACTTTTAATAATAATAATAATAATAATAACAATAATAATGATAATAAATATTGTACTTAATTAATAGAAATTTATATATATAAATATTTATTATTATTTACACATTATAGTTTAGTACATAATTACTAATTATTTATATTTAAATTTATATACATTTTTTTAACATAAGTAAAACAATATTTATTTTATTTATTATTTATTTTTTTTATTTAGAATAAAATATTTAAAATACTTAACAAAATAAATCATCATCATCAATCAATCGTCAAATTAATTTGTAAGTACTATTGTCTTTTAAAAATAAATTGTACCTGTATATTTATTTATTTTTTTATATTAATTTATTATTGGTACCGGTATTTAATATGTTGACAGTTATATCACATAATTATATAATAATTTTTATTTAAAGTGAAAACTGTATACTTTTTTTTAATAAAATAAAACAATAACTTATTTTATTTGAAACATTATTTGAAAACTTTAATTTAGTTTTAATTTTGTTATAATAATAATTGAAACAAAAAGTTAAAAATTAATTAAATTACTAATTAGGTTTAGTATAATATTTAATTAATTAATTAGTTATTTATTAATAATTAATATTATAACTATTTTTAATAATAAAAACTTGAATCAATTTGAATTAGCCAAACAAACAAAAATATTTAATTAAATATATTTTTTTTAAATTTTTTTAAACACTAGTATCAACAACAACAACACCACCAAAACCAACTGTCCCAACAACACAACAACAACAACAATAAACATGTTTAACGACAGTGACCTACGCTATCATAACTATCATCATATCAAACATGGCCAACATTTTGATAAATGGTCGCGCGATTGGTCCCGTTTTCCTGGTATACCATACATACCGGGCCTATCGGAACTAGAGGAAGCCATACTACCCTACGGGGATCGGTTACATGAATTTTTCCAACAAAAATGGCACTACTCCATCTACCTGTCCGCCGTTTATATAGCTACTATATTTTCGTTGAGACATTGGATGCGCCAGCGATCCGAACCCTATAATCTACGGCTACCGATGGCCTACTGGTCGGCACTGTTGGCCATATTCTCGATTATCGGCGTCGTCCGATGTTTACCCGAATTTCTACACATATTATGGTATAAAGGTTTCAATGCCTCGTTTACCGACTCAAGCTATTATAAGGTATGTTTGGGTTGGGTGTGTGTGTGTGTGTACACATGTATGTATGGGTGCGGGTGCTTATGATGGGGTTATGGGTGTGTTTGAATAATTAGTTATTAAAAAATAGTTAGGTATCAATATATTAATTAATTATTTTTTTTGATTACTGTATAACATGTAAAACATTTACAGTTTAACAAATAGTTTAAACAATTTATTATTTAGTTTTATGTGTTAGTGATATATACCAGTAATAACAAACATTTATATAAACATAATTATTTAATTATAATTAATTAGTAATAATTTTATGAATTAAAAATAAACTTAGTTTAGAAATTAACTAAATATTTAGTATTTTGCAAATTATTATTATTATTTTTGCGCTAAAAATACTATTATTTATTTATTTAAATATACGTTATTATTATTATTTAAACTATATATGCTGTGATAGATTAGATTTTTTTATAGTATCTAGGTAACTATTAGTTTTATTATTTAATTATTTTGTATCTATCAATTATAATTATCAACAACAGTTATCAAATACAGTAATTTATATTATAAATATTATTACAATATAACTAAAATTTAAATAACAATAATAATTATATAAAATTTATGGAAAAAAATAATAGAAATGTTAATTATTTTTTATTATTTTAATTAGTTAGTTAAACAAATTAATTGATAAAAAAAAGTTAATTATATTATTGTTATTATTAACTAAAAATACTAGATTTTCCACACTTTATATAACTATTGATAAAATATTATTATTAAAAAAAAATTGATTGACCATCTCTATTAACTTTTATTATTATTTTTTTAAAAAAAACCACTACCCGTTCCCATACCCACCCCTCCCAACCATACTTCCACAACACATAGGACTGGCGTGTAAATCTATGGTACCTATCGTTTGTATTGAGTAAAGCACTGGAACTGGTGGACACCCTATTTATCGTACTGCGCCGACATAAGCTAATAACCCTGCATTGGATCCATCATTGTCTAACCCTATGCTATTCGTGGTATGTTTTCGGCGATGTACCGGCCACTGCCCGCTGGATGGTCAACATGAACTTCCTAATACATTCACTAATGTACACGTACTACGCGTCCAAAGCATTTCGGGTACAAATACCGCGGGCGGTCAACATCACCATAACATCCCTGCAGATCATCCAAATGCTGTACGGCTTGTATGTGAACGTACAGGTGCTGGTCTATAAACTAACCCAAAGTCAACCAGTTGACTGTCATATTACGGTAGCCCTAACCGGTACCAGTTTGTATGGACTGTTTTTCGCTTTGTTTGTCAACTTTTTTGTACGCACCTACCTATTGAAATCGCAGACCAAAAGTATGGTATTTACGCCCACGGCTTGTTCAATGGCCAATGGACTGGGAGGCGTCCATAATACTAATAAGGCTGTTGTTAGTAATGGTAATCTAGCTAATGGTGTGGTGGCACCGGTAGCTAATGATAATAATGTTAACAGTGATGATACAGTAGTAATGGCGGTACAGGATCTCAGGCAACGAAAAATTATTGATAATAATAATACATTTTTCGCTAATAATAATAATAATTTGAATAAAAACTATAATAATATTATTATTAGTAGTAATAATAATAATAATAATCACATTTCCAATAATGATATCGAAATAATCAAAAAATTCAACTAATAATTATTAATACCTTTTTAAGTATTAATTTTTTTTTTAAATAATGTTTTAATAAGTTTTGATATTATGAAAAACAGTTATTAATATAATTTAGTAATAATAATAATAATGAATTATTTTTATTAAATATATTTAAAAAAAATTATTTTTATATATTATATTTAAATTTATTATTATTTAATGCATATAATGAACAACAAAACAAAACAAAAAACAACAATTTTTTTTATAAAACATAATATAATTTTTTTTATACATATTTATACAACAATAATACATTATTATTATTATTATTATATATGATTTATATTTGTAAACATGGGTTACTTAATCAAATTTGATATATACAATATAAATATATATATATATTCAATATTTATATATATATATATATATATAACTATAATGTCATAAAAACACATTTAAAACTATAATCATATGATTTCATATAATATTTTTTTGATATTATATTTCTTTTTTGTGAAATCTATATATATATTTTTTATACACACACACACACACAAAATAATTATTTTTATAAATAATAATAATTATTGTATTTTTTAAAAATTTTATTTCAATAGCATTTGTTAAAATACAAATGTTTGATTTGTTGAAGTAAAACATAAACAAACAAACAAAAAACATATTAAGGAAATATTAATAATTATTTTTTTCAATTTTTTTATATATGCATATTTGGAAAATTTCAATATATAAATATCAATATAATGGTTACTACTATTTAGATATCCAAATATGATATCTAATGGTTATACAGTATATATATATATATATATATATTAATATAAGTGATTAATACGCTGTATTTTACAAACAATAATTATATAATAACTAATATTAATTAATTTAATTAATAATAATTGAAGTCCTCAAAAAAATTGATAATTGCTCATATACTGTAAACATATACTAATTAATATACAATGAATATTAATTAATGTAACAATTTTATTAAATATATATATATATTATATATATATATATATATACATAAAATTATTAAATGACTAATAATTTTGAATATCAATAAATAAATTTTTTACAATAATTTTTTGTTTGTGATATTTGATTATTTATTAAATAT
This sequence comes from Oppia nitens, assembly GCF_028296485.1. NCBI lineage: Eukaryota > Metazoa > Arthropoda > Arachnida > Sarcoptiformes > Oppiidae > Oppia > Oppia nitens. The sequence continues at coordinate 2,037,834 of NW_026533195.1, read as the reverse complement.
ATATATTTAAGGATTTTAAAAATTTAAATAATAATGACCATGATCAGAAATCTAAAATTGTAATTTTTAGTTTTAAAATAAACTCGTGGTTAATATCTATATTTAAATTAATTAAATATAAATATATAAATCATTATAAATCACTAATTATATATATTTGTTACAGTTTTTGATAAATATTAACAAATAATTGTTTTTTAATAAACTTTTATAAGTATATTATAATTATTTAATTTTAGTATTTTTCAATAACTTATAAATCATTATAGAATTAATAAATTTAATTTTATGAAATTAATATTTAAATTAAAATATTTTTTACTTACAAAAATGTAAAAAATAATACTCACATTTTAATCATTAATCATTAATATTAAATATTAATTTTATTTTGAATTAAATAAAATTAATAACAAATATTTTGTTTTATTACAAGTTGTAATTTACAACTCAGATGAATGTAAATTTGAATTATTATATAAAAAAATTATAAATAAATCAATGATTTTTGTTTGTTTGATAAATAATGATAATTAATTTTTTTATTATGACTTAATGTTATTATTATTTTCAATAATAATAATACAGTAATTAATGAAATAATAATTTAAATATCATATATTAATAATAATAATAATAATAATATATAAAAATGACTTTGAAATATCAATTATCACATTTATATTACACACACACACAATATCTACTGTATATTTAATATAATAATAGTTATTTAGTTATCAAATTATGGGTCAATTATTGATAATCAATTAATTTCTATAGAAAATCAATGGTTTTTTTCAAAATTTTAAAAAATAATAATTAGAATAATACTAATATATTATATATTTTTTTTATAAATTTAATTAATTAAAAAAAAATTTGAAATAAATATCATTGCTAATTGTTATATATATATTTTGTATCAATTATTAAATTATTATTTTGTTTAATAATAATAATAATAATAATTTTATTTGTGTGTGTTTATATGTATTAATATTATGTTTTAAAAAAATTAATTAAATTAAATTGAATTAATTTGTAGCAATTGTAAGTAATAGTCTAATTGTTAACGGAAGCCATATGATCCATGTTTGTACGCCAATACCGGTAACATAGTCGAGCACCGGTATACTGGGCTTATGTATCAGTTTGCTATTGCCACGTTTCAATTTGGTTTGCTCTATATTATCGGCACTGGGCTTTTTCAGATCGTAGGCCAGTCCATAGCGGGCACACCAGTCGATCAGCCAGGTTGTTAGATTGAAATTTTCCTAATTATTTAAAAAAAAATTAAATTAACATTGGTGCTAATTTTTTTATTTTAAAAAAATTAGAATAATTTGTCCTAGCTAATATATTTGATACATACATCCCAACTGTATTCACCAGTTGAGTAGTCATATGGAAAGACATGATGATAGTTATGATAACCTAATTATTAATAAATAAATTATTAGTACAAATAAAAAAATAATTTTTAAAAAAATATGTATTTATTATATTTAATAAAATTTATACTAAAATATAATAAAATTTATACTAAAATATAATAAAATTTATACTAAATTTAATAAAATTTATACTAAAATTTAAAAAAATTCATATTATATTTAATAAAATATTTATTATATGTAAAAATTTTTTTAAAAAAAATAGATTAGACTATAAATTAAAATAAAATTATTATTTATTTTTTTATTTATAAATAATTGATTATTTGTTAGTAGTTTTTATTTTTTTCAATAAAATAACAATTTTCAACTAGTACCTTCACCAAGAGTTAACCAGGTAACTGATTGACTTTCAGCTGGATTAATATTTTTATCGTATGGACCTAGTTGAAATATATAAAATAATAATAATTATTTATTTTTAAATATAAAACAAAAATTAATTAAATAATTAAAATTTAAATACTAACGTATTCCCCATAGATGTGCTACTGAGTTGACCATAAATGCACAATGAAGCATGCTAATTTATTTAAAAATTAAAAAAAAATAAATTATTAACTAGATAATTATTTTATTAGCATGCTAAATTTAATTTAATTTTTATTTTATTTTAATTTTAATTTTAAATCACATACAATATATATCTGGTTATACTGATGAACAATGAGTTAATAAATGTTTCGTCCCATAGATAACAGGGTATCAGCACCGGTATGGCAAACCAAATGATGGCCACTAGTGGCAGATAAAACAATCTCTGATAGTAGACTATTGGGTCGTCTAATAAGTCACTCAAATCGATATTTTTAGCTAAATAATTAAACAAACAAAAAATAATTTTAAAAAAATTAATTTTAAGCTAAAATATTTATAAAAAAACAATTATTTCCAAAATTAGTTACTAATTATAAGTTTTCTTATAATATTAATAATTAAAAAAAAAAGTTTGACATTTTTGACAACAAAATTATTAATTAATGTAAATTATTTTATTTTTTTTTTTTTGTTATAAATGATTAAGTGTTGTCTCAATTAAACATAGTGTTGAAAATGTAATTAAAAAAAATTTTCTTAACATTTTATTTTTGTAATGTAATTAATTAGTGTATTAAGCTTTTTGTTCAAAAATAAATTATTATATATATATATATGTTTTAGTAGAGTTAATAAATTATTAATAAAGTTAGTGTTGGTTTTTTTTGTAACTATAAATATTATTATTTTTTATATATACAAATATAGTAATAATTAATGATTTTTTATTTGTTAGGAACAACCCTATTACTAATTAAACAATTTTTAATATCAAAATAATAGACTATATATTAAATTGTATATTAGTTTATTTAAAAAAATATCATTATTATTATATTTAAAATAAAATATATATAATATATATAAAAATTTATTTTAATTATAATTATTTTAATATATCAATACTATAAATAATTTTTTTTTAATGTTTAACATATTAAACATATATATATATATATATATATATATATATATATATATATATATATATATATATATATATACAGTACTACTAACCCATAATAAATCAAAAAATATATATATAAATATTATTCAAAAAAAACATTGTTTCAAACAATTTTAATTTTAACAATAATTAACTCATAGATATTAATACACTATTCAAAAAAAATAAAAAATTAATATTTTAATATTTTGAATAATTTTTAGCTAATTTTTTTGAATGTCAAAATAAATAACAACAACAACAACAACATAAAAATCATTAATTAAATATTAAAAATAAGTCTAGAATTTAATTAGAAAAAATATTATCAAAATAAAAAATTTGTTTACAAATATTTCTAATGTAATTTACATAAATTAAATAATATATTATTAATTATATTAACATTAATTATATTTCAAACACACACAAACACATACACTGCCAAACATAAAAACAAAAATTTACCATGCTAATTAAAATTATTAAACAAATTAGTATTTTACAGAAAAAATCAATAATTAAAAATATTATATATATATATATTATATCAACAATAAAACAAAAATAATATTTAAAAAAAATATATGAATTTTTATTATGAATATTATATATTTATTTGAAAATTGAATGGAAATAATTAGAAAATAATTAGTTAATAATAAAAAAAATATAATATATATACCTTTTTTGATGACCTCCGGGTGCTGTTCGACAAACAGCCAGCCCATATGGGCATAGAAGAACCCCCGGTTGGCATTATGGGGATCGGCATCGGTTTCCGAGTACTTATGATGTATACGATGGTCGGCACTCCACGAATAGATGTCCCGCTGAAGTGATAAAGTTTGGGCAATCATTAGGTAGAGGCGTAGTGGCCAACGAGCTTTGAACGACCGATGAGACCATAGACGATGAGCGCCGGCAGTAATGCCCGGTGCGGTTAGCAGGTGTATGCAATTTTGCCACACTAGCGTCTGCCACATAACGGTGCCAAATACTAGCAAATAAAGGCCGTACATAGCACCGGCATGTGCCACAGCTAGTGCCCAAACCATTGGCCAGACTATACGCCAGCCGTTCCAATACATCATACGATTGCTGTACGAGCCGGGTGTGTGTGTGTGCGGGTGTGTGAACAGGGAGGTGGAGGACACAGGTATGTGCGAGACGACAACAACAACAATAAAAAAAATGAGAAAACAAAAATAATTAATATTAAAAATAAATTAAATAAATAAATATTTTGTTAAAATATGTGTTTGTGTGTGTTGTTTGTTACAAAATTATTACTGTGTGTATACATAACGTGTCTATCAATAGATTAATTATATAATTTATATATATATTTAGTATACAGTATATACTGTATATATATTATATATAATGTTGTTGTGCTTAATATGGAGTTTTGTGTGTTGTGTGTGTTGTTATGAATATTTATAATTTATAATTTTTTTTAAATATAATATATTTTACTGTATTATAAAATTACTGTTCATATCCTGTATTAGTGTATGTGTGTATATGTGTGTATGTATGTGTGTGTGTATGTATGTGTGTGTGTGTGTGTGTGTGTGTGTGTGTGTGTGTGTGTGTATGTGTGTGTGTGTGTGTGTGTGTGTGTGTGTATGTATGTGTGTGTGTATGTATGTGTGTGTGTGTGTGTGTGTGTGTGTGTGTGTGTGTATGTGTATGTTTATGTGTATGTGTGTGTGTGTGTGTATGTATGTGTGTGTGTGTATGTGTATGTGTATGTGTATGTGTATGTGTATGTGTGTGTGTGTGTGTGTGTGTATGTGTATGTGTATGTGTATGTGTATGTGTATGTGTATGTGTATGTGTATGTGTATGTGTATGTGTATGTGTATGTGTATGTGTATGTGTATGTGTATGTGTATGTGTATGTGTATGTGTATGTGTATGTGTATGTGTATGTGTGTGTGTGTGTGTGTGTGTGTGTGTGTGTGTGTGTGTGTGTGTGTGTGTGTGTGTGTGTGTGTTTGTCTGGCTATTTGTCAGTGAAACGGTTTGTTGAATAACAATATTAAATTATAATAATAATTATTTTTATTATTAATAGCCATATAAAGTATCTATATTGTACTGTTAAATATTGATATATTATTTAACATTAATAATATTTATAAAAAAAACTATTTAATAAATGTTAATTTATTGCTGAATATGCAATAATTTTTTTCCTCTATAAAAAATATAACACATTTAGTTGTAATTTATTTTTTTTTAATTTTTTATTTATTAGTTGTTCACACTTATGATTTAGATTTAATAAGTAGATAATAATAATAATAATACACAATATTTAATTTATTATTATAAAAATTATATATAAATAATTCAAACACACATTATTATTATAGACATTGAAAAATATAAATACTTGAAAAAATGTAAAAAAAATCAAAATAACATTTTATAAGTGCATACAAAAACACATAGACACAGACATATTTTTTTGCTAACTAAAAAAATTATTAATTCAAGTTATATATTAATAATAATAATAATAAAAATTGAAAAAATATGTTATTAATATTTTTTTTGAACATTAATTCACAAACAATATCCACTAAATACGTGCTTTTAAATAAAATATATATTAAATTACATTTAAAATTACATTTATTATTATATTTATTAAATATATAATGATTTATATTTTCACTAATGCATTCAATTAGATTTTATTATTATTATTATTATTATTATTATTATTATAAAAATTTATGTACAATAATATAATACAAATAGATTTTTTTTAAAAGTAACAATAAAGTAAAAAATAACCTTGAACACTTTCTACATTTATTCAATTATATAAATTTAATTTAGTTTTAAAATAAAATTTTTATATTAATATATATTTTTATTAATTTTTTTCTAAGTAATAGTTTTTTTTTAAAAAAAATTAATATTATTATAAAATATAAAATAAAACTAGATATTAATTATTATTTATTTAAAATAAAAATTAAGTAATAATTTTGTTGTTGTTGAATTTTTTGTTGTTGTAAATTATGTACAGTTAAATTAAAATTTTAAATTAATTAATAGTTTAATAATTTATTCAAAATAATTTTTTGACGCTTATATATATATATTTTAAAAAATTAACTATTTTTGATAAATTATGATTAAATTTATTTTTTGTTTGAATAATTTTCTATAAAAATTATCAATTTTGATTACTTTTACATTTTTTTTATAAAAAAAACGGATACTTTATATAATTTAATTATTTAATTTCTAATATTTTTTGTGTGATAATAATTTCAATAAAAAAAATAACTTACATAACTAAAATTTAATCTTATTTTAAAAAAATAAAATATGCAAACGTTTTACAACTAAAAAAAGTAAAATTATCATTAGGTATACTGTAATTTTTCAAATGAAAAAAATTAATTAATTTTGATAAAATTTTTGTTATATATCTACTATTTATTATATCAAATACTTAGTAACAATATTTAAACAAATTTTTTTTATCAAAATTGTATAATAAATTGAAACAAACAATGTTATATACAATATATAAGTTATAACATTTGTATATAACATTGTATAACATTTTTTATTGTTGTTTCAAGTAATACGATAAACGATAAAATTATTATTATTATTATTATTATTTTGTAATATTTAATTTTTATTACATTGATATACAATAAAAGGTCATTAAGTAAATATTTTTATACAATACTAAATAACATTGTTAATAGTTGTTAATTATAAGTACAGTATATAATATAGTATATCATATTAGGTACTATTGACCCTGGTAGTAAAATATTGTTATTTTATATTATGCAATAAAATAGTGTATATATATTATATTTATAATATGGTACAATAAATTATACTATTACTAATCTAGCATGTTATTTATTTACACACATACACATACACATACACATACACATACACATACACATACACATACACATACACATACACATACACATACACATACACATACACATACACATACACATACACATACACATACACATACACATACACATACACATACACATACACATACACATACACATACACATACACATACACATACACATACACATACACATACACATACACATACACATACACATACACATACACATACACATACACATTTTAATCTGGTTATTAACATACCTGAGCTACAGTATTATATCATATACATACAAGTACATTATACTAGTTGTATATAAGTTAGCAACATAACTATTTTACCTTACTCACTCATTGATTACTTAAATAATCACATTTTTTTAAATTAATTAATATAAGTTATAACTTATACACATATACTGTATATATAATCACAATAAAAAAAACTTATCGATAGTCAAGTGCTATGACTCACTAAACATATAAGTTATTGTAAAATATACTGTACTGTACTTTAATAGACCTTTGACTTTAGATATATATATATATATATATATATATATATACAGTAAAATACATTTACAATGTATATAAATATTATAGATATACTGTATATATAACTGTATGCCTAATATAACTGTACACAATGCCTGCCGGTATGTGCTCCCCACCCCTCCTACTCCTCACACACACACACACACACACACACACACACACCCAACTATGCCTATGTTGTCATTAAAAACAGTTTTTATGTATCACATTAAACAAAAATGTATATATACTATATATATTGTATATATATATATATATATATATATCTATAATTAATAGCATAGTGTGTATATTTGTACTGTATTTAATGTATATGTATATAATTTATGTATATATATATATATATATATATATATATATATTAGATAAATTAAATTAGATTAAAGTGAAAGTATCAACATGATAAAATCACATGTTCAATTTTTTAAATTTTTTTTGTATGTTTTATTTATTATTATTAATAACTATTACTATTAATTAATTTAATTTATTAATTATAATATTTATTTGTACTAAAAAAATACTTTTTTTAAAAAAATATTTAACTAATTTTAATTTAATTAAATTATTTAAAATTTTTTTTACTTACTATAGTCGTCGAGATAGTTGTAATAATTTTGTTTGAATAGTCATATTTGACATCACTGTTAGTAAACCCTTGATAGCAAACATTTGTGTTAATTGTGTGTTTTCAACAATTTTGTTGTTGTTGTAGTTATTAATTGTTATTTCACCAGAAATTTAAATTATTATTATTATTAAAATTAATAATTTTCAATTATTATTAGTAGTTATTATTTAGCACTATTTAAAAAAAATGTTTTTATTTTTTAAATTTTGTTTTTTCAAAAAAATATTGGCACACTATCAACACAATAATTATTTTTAAATGTCATATCATTTAATATATACTGTATATAATGTATATATATATGTTTTCAATTTAATATTATTTATTATTAAATTTATATTATTAAATATATATAATATATTTATATATTTATATAATAAACATAAATATAAATTTTTTGTTGCTATAACAGGCCAACTGATGACAGTCTATAGTAATAATATGATGACATTTATGCGATAAAACTCAACCAAATGGTTACACAATATATATATATTTATATATAAACTGTTTTTTGTTTTAATAAAAATTTCTATATATTATTAAATAAAGAGAGAGAGAGAGAAAAAAAAAATAAATAATCGTATTATTTATGATATTCACAATACTATTAATATATATATTGAATATAATTTATATATATACATATATACTAACAAAACTCACCACAAAAATAATAATAATAATAAAATAAATATATTAATAGAAATTTTTTAGTCAGCAAAATACATGTACAGACACATAACACAATCAGTCAAAAAAAACTAAAGTTATTATTAAATATATGAAATAAAACAAAAAATAAAACAAATATTTTCATAAATACTATATATATATAAATATTATATATATATTGTATTTTCTAAATGTATTAACTAGGATATAGACACACACTTAGCTAAATAAAATTATTTATTAAATATTTATTATTATTATTATTTTTTTCAATCTATTAAATATATCACATTTAATATAGTATATAATATTATTGCGTGTGTGTGTATGTTGTGATAATATATATTTTTTAAATAAATAAATATAAAAAAAATAAGTTAAATATGATTTATAATTTAGTCTAGCAAAATTTTTTTTATATAGAAAAAAATTTGATAAATGATAGTATATTTATAATTGAAAAAAACAAACATAAAATATAATTTTAAAATTTTTTTATATAGAAATAATAGTTATTTAAGAAAATAATTACTTTTTTAGAAAATTGTATTATTATTACTAAAATTATTAATTAATAAATAAATAATTATTTTAAAAAAACACAATTATATATTTAAAATAAACACATTTCGACTAATTGTCAGCAAATAAACACTTTGTTATATATATTGATAGATAATTTATGTATATATTATTGTATAAATAATATATATATATATATATATATACAAAAAATGATTTTTTTATTTGTTTTAATTTGTTGGTTTCAATAATTTCATTTATACAGTATATAAATATAAATATATATAACTTTTAACACCAATCATCTAATTGTGAGTGACTTATATATATATATATATATAACTTATATACAGATATATATATATACTGTTATCTAACAGACACTTAAACACCACATAATGTGTGTGTATGTGTGTGTGTACTGTATATACAGTATATAAATTAAATACCAGACTACACACCAATAAATGTATTTCACTAGACATGTATATATATATATATTAGGCGCGCACTGGTATGTCATGTTATATAATAATAATAAAAAAAATTACAGTACAATATCCATACAAACACACACTGAATGTCAGTGTATATACAGTTTATATCATCAATGGGTGAGTTAAGTGATAGTAGTAGTGGTGGTGCTGGTGTTGGTAGTGCTAGTGGTGGTGGTGGTGGTGGTGGTGGTGGTGGTGGTGGTGGTGGTGGGGGTGAAGTGAATGACTTATGTAATTATATTTAAGGATCCAATCAATTATGTATGGGATGTTTGGTGTGTCTACTATTGCTTATATAAAATAAATTTTTTTTACAACATTATATATATACTGTATATGATATAATTTATATGTACATTAAGCTCGCTATCCAAACACACACACACACACACACACACATACACTCACACATAGTCATATAAAATACAGTATGTATATACAGTATATAACAGTACACTTTTAGCACAGGTATGTACTATACTTAGTAATTGAGAGTAAGTGAGTGATAGAGAGAGATTGAAAGGTATATGTGCTAGAGATCAGGCACTCAACACACACACACACATACATACATACATACATACACTAATCATTATGTAATGTTTTAGCACAATATGCATATACACAGTATATTTATAAATTATATAACACTATTAATTGTATTGCACATACATTATAACCATATAGTGTATATACATATGATATATTCAATGTATATATATATATATATATATATATCTATATATACAGACACTTAATAATCAGTTGCCTTATCTATATCTATATATACACAGAGTATTAGAAATAAAAACCTACCTGTGCTCTGTAAATAATAAGGGCTAACAATACACCATTAAAACTGGTATGAATAATCTATAATATATATATTATAAGCAAGATAATTTTTTGTTGTTTTTTATGCTAACAAAATTACATCTACATTTTTTGAATAGTATATACGCCCAATTAAATATATATATATATATATATTATATTGTTAATAAAACTAGATTATACAATATATTATATATATATATATATTAATATATATATTAATATATATATTATTATATATATAATAAATAAATTAGATTAGTATATTAGAGTATGTACTGTACTATTAACTGAAAATAAAAATTTTTATTTTAAGTAATATATAATACAATCTATTATCTATTAAAACATAATAATATTATAATTTTATAATAATTTAATAATAACTATTGTTGTATTGTGTGTTATTATTATTATTATTAGTTTTTATCAAACAATTAGTTTTACTATTATAAAAAAAAATATTTTAATCAGCAATTATTATTATTATTATTACTTTTTTTTGGCAAACAATTTTTTCTTATATAATTTAATATAAAATATTACAATATTTATATGAAATTTTATATATTTTTTTTAAAAGTGACATATTTTTTTAATTATAATTGTAACATTGTTATTAATAGAGATAATATTTTTAACAAAAAAAATAATATTATTTTATTATTGTACAAGGTTATCTTAAAAATATTATTTTCATTATAATTCTACTATATTTAGTTAGTTTATATTATTAGTAATATATATATATATATATATATAATATTACTGTTACCATTAAACCAGGATATATGATATACTACTATACATCATTTAATATAATATTATTGATAAATAAAATAATTTTAAAATCATTATACAATACACACACACACACACACACACACACACACACACACACACACACACACACACACACACACAGAATATATTGTTGTTTATTATAAATAATATTGAATTTCAATAACAATTATTATTATTATTATTTTGTTATATTTCACTTGTATTGTCAAATAAAAAAAAACATACAATAGATTTGTACTACAATTGCAAATATATATATATATATATTTATATTAGACATGTTTTGTTGAAAAAATAATAATAATAAAAATTTGCATGTATATTATTTAGTAAATAATTAAAATGTAAATGTAGTACTTATATATTTAAATAAATAATTTTATTTTTATTGTTATATTAAAAAATATATGGCAATAAACCAATAAATCAATAACTATTTTTTGTGTTATTATTATTATTATTATTATTAGTTTGTTAACATGAAAAAAAAGTAATATATAATTTTTGTTTAAACAAGATTTTAGTAATTATTTATTACTATTAATACTATATATATATACAGTATATTTAGTCGTAAATATTTTCTAATAAAAAATAGCATTTCTATTCATACAAATAACAAATAAAAATATAAAACTTAAATAAAATAATTTATTTATGTACTGTATATATATATATATATTTAAATGAAAGTAAATAACTTTACATTAAAAGACATAATAAAAAAAAATTGTACATAAATTTCTCGCATCTCTTTTGTGTATAAATATAATTATTTATATTTAGAGAGACAAATATATTGATTATTTAAGTGAATAAAATAAATTTTTCTATAATTTTTTTTGTATATACAGTATATTTGAAAAATAATTAATTTGTATTTTTTTATTTTATTTTAAGCTTATCTAATCATAAAACATATTGAATATATTTATTACATACGTATGAAAATACATACACTTACATACACACACACATACATACATACACACACACACACATATACACATACACACATACACACATACACACATACACATACATACATACACACACACGTACACACACATACACACACATACACACACATACACACACATACACACACATACACACACATACACACACATACACACATATACACACACATACACACACATACACACACATACACATATACATACACATATACATACACACACATACATACACACACATACACACACTAAACAGTATCATAAATAATTTATTTTTAGTGTAGATTAATATATATAAGTATGTAGTAAACATCATGTATTTAACGGGTTCATAGGATACAAAATATAATATAAATTATATTACATATATATACAGTATATTTAAATGTAATATATATTTTATAATTTTAATTAATACCGATATATATTTAATAAATGTATTTAAATAATAAAAGTCATGTCAGATAGTATTATATATTATTGACAAGAAAATTGAAATTGTTTTTTTTAAAAAAATATTGTAATCATTGTAATGATAATTATTATTAAAAATTATATTTAGGAAATACATTATATTAATATATTTAAGTATAACATTACAATAATGTTGGTAATATACCGGTGTATTTTTCTTATAAATATGTATATGTAATGTATAAACAATTGGCAATAATATAAAAATGACTAATTAAAATTAATAAAAAAAAATATTTAATAAAATTACTTTACACTATAATATAAAATAATAAAAATCAAAGTTAAATGTGTTTTAATTAATATATATATATATATATATATATATATATATATTAAATAGATATTAAACTTATAGATTTAATTAAATAATTTATACAAAAATTATATATTAATCAATCAATCAATCCATCAATTTTATTTAATTAATATATATTTGTATTAATAAAATAATTAATTTTACCATTTTTTATAACTTATCATTTAATATTTTTATATCTATTTATAATATACAGTATATATATATATATATATATGAAACGTGAGGTTATTGGGTACAGACATTAATATCTAACTGTGCAACAATTTTCAGTTATTATTATTATTATTGAAATAATCGTATGATTATTAATTGTATATAAATTTTTTTTATATTTATATGACTGTTGCCTAGTTTATTGTGTAATCGGTTATGTAATAATAATAATAAAATGCAATAAATATTATTAATAAATTAAATAATATTTTATGTAAACATAAAGATAAGGTAATTGTAAATAATTTAATATTTCAAATAATTATTTTTTTTTTATTTTACTAACTATTTATATATATTATATTATATATATATATATATATATATTATACTGTATATATATTTAGCTAGCAACATTTTTTGTTTGTTTGTTTGTTTCAATGTAGGTTATGTTATCATAGTAATGAAAATAATAATAATAATAATTCACCTAGTTCAATGACAAACATTATAAAAATGTTACTATTGTTGTCATAGATAATTAACAAACAAATATAAATATATTATTAATTATTTATTTTAGTAAATTACATAGAAATAAAATAAATAATTGTTTTAAATAAAATAAATAGTTTCAAATTAAATAATAGTTTAACTAAAATTTAAAAATTAAATTAAATCCATTACTTACTTGATCATTTTTCTATTATAACATGGATAATACTATTTAATAATTTTAATGATGATGCTGATGATAATGCTAGTAATAATAAAAATAATAATATAATAATATTAAAAAAAAATAATTGGTAACTTTATACGCATGAAAATATAAAATATAATAGTTATTGTGAATTATAATAATAATTTACTAATAATAATAATAATTATTATTATTATTATAAAATTATTATATTTTGTTTACTCAAGTCTAGACATTTTGAAATATCATACGACAAAATCATATGAATCATACATAACACAAAAAAATAAAAAATAAAATAAAAACCATTTATAAAAAAATATATATTTAAGTAGTAAACATATATACAGTATATAGTCTATTGAATTTATCTAGCTAAATTATTGTTAATTTATTTTATTTTTATTTTTGAAAATAACAAAAAAATCAATTATGTTTAATATATTACAAACTATTTTAACATAATTATTAAATTAATATTAATATTAAAATATAATGTTAATTTAATATGATTTTAAATCAATGTTTTATTTATTTATTTATTTAATAATTGATCAGTAACAATTTATTATGAATTTAATAAATCATAATTTTTCTTTAAAAATATAATTAATTAATCTCATTAATTAACTAATCAATACATTTATAAATGTTAATTATTATAAGTAAATAAATCAGTAATAAATAATAATAATTGTAATAATGATAATATAAATATTAATTTATTTATTAACAGATCATTGTCTCATAAACTAATTATTATTATTATTATTATTAAATTAATATAAATATAAATATATATATATATTATATTTAATTATTTATATTATAATTAATTATTTCAATTTATAATTTTAAATTTGTTAAATACTTACTAATTTAATTTAAAGTAACATTTATTTAACAGTAACAATAATTATAATCACATTTTTATATATGAAATTTTTTTAGTATATTTTTTATTATTAGAAAAAATACAAATAGTTTTACACTAACAACAAAATAAAATAAAAAATAATTATTATTATGCAATGCCTAATGTCTCTGTATATTATTATCAATATATTTATTAAAATATATTGTACTGTATATTAATATATTTCTATTAAATAAATGTATGTCTATATAAGCTCATAGTGTATGTGTGTATATACAGTATATATATATATATATATATATAATAATGTTATAACATTTATATTAAAATATATTATTTCTAATGTTATTATTATTGAATAGTATATTATTTTTTTTTCAAAATAAAATCGTTTAACCGGTATTACAGGTATTATTGAATAGCAGTTTAGTACTGTTTTATTATATTGAATATTATTATTATAATAATATTATTATTATTACTACTACTACTACTACTACTACTAATAGTTGTTATATTTACTGTATATTATATTACATTAGTTTTTTTGTGTGTGTGTTTATAATGACTATACCAGTGAAATCTATGTTTTAGTTTTACAGTAACTTTATATATATAAATAATATTATATAATATACAGGTATATTATTATAATTAAATGAGTCACTACTCCCTGTACCTCCCTTTCCCCTGTTTGGGTAGTAGTAGTAGTAATAGTTGTAATAGTAGTAGTAGTTGTTGTTATGATGTTGTGATGACATTATAATATTATATATATATATATATATATATATATATAATATAATAGTTGTTACAAACAATATATTTCATTTAACATACATATGAATAATAATAATAATTATTATTATGTATGTTTTAAAATAAATAAATATTTATTTATTGCAAATATTAAATGTTAAATAATAAATAATAATAATGAAAAGTCATTTATTTTTAAAATAATAATAATAATATATTATGTTTGCTAAATAATAAACATTTATTTGATGTTTAAGTTTATTTTTTATTGTTTCAATTAAGTCAAACTTTTTTTTTACAAAAATAAATTATTTATATCTCAATTTATATACATAGTGTACATTAATATCTTTAAAAAACTAAAAATACTGTTTTTTAAAAAAAAACTTTTATCAACATATATATCATATATTGTGTTTCATATACTAAATATACATATGATATATATATATACCGGTAATTAAAAAAAATATTATATTATCATATCATGTTAGACATGATTATCACTGATGATGATAATGGTGTTACTGAATCAATGATTGCCAGCGGCACTGGTAGTTTAGGCCAATCTACCGGTGCTGTACCGGTAGATAATAAGGATGATAATAATAAGCTATCACTATATTGGTGTCGATTGACTTATAAAGTATCGGATAAAACAACTACTAGTAGTAGTAGTAGTAGTAAATCAAATACCGGTAATAATAATAATAATAAGTGCGGTTTGAAAACCATTGTCAACGATATGAATGGCCAGATGTCTAGCGGTTCGCTAACCGGTATACTCGGGCCGAGCGGTGCGGGTAAGACAACATTGATTGAATGCCTGGCCGGCCGACGGTTGGCCGGTCTGACCGGCCGAGTGTGGGCTAAAAGTACGGCCAAAAAGTAAGTATTATTAGTATTATTATTATAATAAAGTTTAGTATATTTTATTGGATTTTTTTATTTAAAAAAAAAGTTTGATATGATATTTAGTTTTATTTTTTATTAATTATTAGATTAATTTAGATTTTTTTTATTATAAAAAAATACTTATTTACTAATTATTATTGTATTTATTATATTAAATAATTTTTATATCATGTATTATTAGCCATTTTATTATTATTTTGGTAAACAGTTTTTAAAATTTTTTTTTACTGTAATCTAATACTATTGTAATTTATTTTATTTTTAGATATTATTTTACAGTATTTGCAAACATTTGTTTTTTTAGAAAAAAGTATACATTATATGATATTTTGTTATATTTTTTTTGGTTAGCATTTTATAAATACAAATGCAAGTCTATAAATGTTTTTTTTTTAATAAATTTATGTATAAAATAAATAAATTTAAATTTTCAACACAAAAAAAACTAGAAATTGTTCAAAAAATATATATTTTGTATATTTTATATAATTTTTTATTTCTTAGTTTTAATTATTATAATTATTATTATTTTTTGTTTGTTTGTCTATTAGTAATTATAATTAAATATAAATGAATAAAACATCTAATTTGTAAATTTTAAAAAATTTAGTTATTTATTATAATATTATTTTTTTATTTGAATACACTTTCCTTGATTTATAAAATAGTTTTTGAATTTATTACTAATAAGATTATAATAAATATTCAATTACTATGTATTTAAAGTTTTTTTTTATTATTGAATTGAAATATACAACAGTTTTTTCCTTATCTAATATCTCTCTCTCTCTTTCTCTCTCTCTCTCTATCTCTTTCTCTCTCTCTCTCTCTCTAACTCTACATTAATATTACATATCCCTGTGCCCTGACTTACATACATAAGCTTAACCATCAATACCTATCAAAAAAATATATGTTAAAACAAAAAAAACTAATTTCTTATTTATTAGTAATATATATTCATTATATATATATACTGTATATTTTTGCAACATTTTAAATGTATTGATATTATTGCATAACACACACTCACTCACCCACTATTAATATGCAATATCTAAATGATTGATTTGCACTAATACTTTAGGATAATATTATTATTATGTTTTTGTTTTTTATTATATTTATTACACACAAAATTATTATCATTATATATATATATATCAATATAACATTTAATATTACATTTAAATTGCATTTTAATTTTTTATCTCAAATAGTTTATTATTCAAATAGTGAATTATATAATATTAAAATATATAGAAAATAAATATGATTGATGATGATAAAATAAAAACACTTTATATTAATAATATATTTTTTTAGTTAATAAATTATTTAATCTAAAAAATACGGTTATTTCTAGTTAAATAATTTTTTAATTTTTATTATGTACTAAATATACTGTATAATAGTAAAAATTAAAATTAATTTAAACTAGAATTATAAAATATAAGATAATATATATAATTTTTATTTAAAAATAAACTTTTATTATTGTAATCACAAAACTAGTAAAATAAACAAATTTCAAAATAAAATAAAATAAATTAATACAAATTAAATGTTTACTAAAATATTATTAATTTTTTATTACAAAATATTTATTATTATTATTATGAAACTGTAATAATTTAAATTAATTTCTAATTAAATAATTTATATAAATTTAAAAAAAAATATTTTAATCAATAAAATTAGTAATCATATTTTTTTCCATTAATTAATTAATTATAATAAGTTAAAAATTATTAACAAATAACAAATTTATTAATTTTTTTGTTATATTAGGAAAGTTAAGTTAAGGATCGCCTACAATGCACAGAGCGATTCACTGATCAATGAACTAACGGTAGAGGAGGCGCTCAGGTATGCCTCCCAGTTGACCAGTGGTACACATAAACCGTACGACTTTTATCATCGACACAACCACACAAATGGACAGTCGGCTAACGGCATTGACGACACTATTATTAATAATAATAATAATACCATACGCTATACTGTGGACACTACACGCTTGGATGGCTTGGATAGCTGTAGACCACTAAGCGAACCGTTAGTCGAACCGAAATACTCGACCGATCCATATGTTCATCAGCTAATCGAAGCCATAGGACTGGGCAGCTGTGCTCACGTCCGGACCGGTAGTATTAGTGGCGGCCAAAAAAAACGACTGTCCATTGCTCTGGAATTAATATTCTCACCGAATGTTCTACTATTGGACGAACCGACTACCGGTTTGGACTCCCGTTCCTCATACCAGTGTCTATCGTTGCTGAAAACATTGTCCGCAAACAGAGAACCGCTGATAATCGGTGCGTCCATACATCAGCCGACCGCCAGATTGTTGGGATTTTTTGACAACATATACGTATTGTCTGTCGACGGCCAGTGTGTCTACAGTGGACCGACACAGACACTGGTTGAACACTTATCAAAGTTTGGTCTCAATTGTCCCGTAAGTGACCGATAAATACGTGTTTTAATATAATCATATAATTATTTTTTTAACATAACATATTTGTTTAGGTATTTCATAATCCGGCCGATTATGTCATAGAGATAGCCAGTGGTGGACATGGATCTGATGTATGTATGTGTGTATGTATTACTACTGTATACTAAATTATGACTTCCCATCCCTATATATATATGCAGGCAATTGAAACATTGGTCGCCTATGAACGCCATAAATCGCGGCCACTGTTAGACCATCAGACAGTTAGCAAAGACGAGCTCATATCAGGGGACAGTCGTCTCCATCGAAAAAACAATCATCGATTCAGTATTCATCTGCCCCCCGACAACTTCAGCCAACAGTTTGGCAACTCCTGGATACTGATCCGTCGATCGGGTCTGGTATCCGTACGGCAGCCGCTAAACTATTGGCTACGTATACTCGGCCTACTATTTTCCCTACTGTCCAAACTGATTATCTACAGTAAAGTATCCGGTCATCAATCGGCGACCAGTTGTGTCAACTCGGATGATGTTTTCCAAAAACTTCGATCAATTCATCTGAAAGAGTCATCCATACAGAAATCGTTTCGTTCAATACAAAACATATCGTATATATTGACAACAATGATGTTCATACACTTCTGTACGATAGCACCGACACTGATGACCTTTCCCATCGAATTGAACACATTTGTTAAGGTAATGGGGTTCAGGGGTTACAGGGGTTCAGGGGTTCAGGGGTTCAGGGGTTCAGGGGTTCAGGGGTTCAGGGGTTCAGGGGTTCAGGGGTTCAGGGGTTCAGGGGTTCAGGGGTTCAGGGGTTCAGGGGTTCAGGGGTTCAGGGGTTCAGGGGTTCAGGGGTTCAGGGGTTCAGGGGTTCAGGGGTTCAGGGGTTCAGGGGTTCAGGGGTTCAGGGGTTCAGGGGTTCAGGGGTTCAGGGGTTCAGGGGTTCAGGGGTTCAGGGGTTCAGGGGTTCAGGGGTTCAGGGGTTCAGGGGTTCAGGGGTTCAGGGGTTCAGGGGTTCAGGGGTTCAGGGGTTCAGGGGTTCAGGGGTTCAAGGGATTAATGGGTTACGGTGGGAGTGGGGTGGGTTAGAGCTAACTAGAGTATAATAATAACTACAATATACTGTATATATTATGAATATATATATATTACTAATAAATAAGAAATTAGTTTTTTTAACATATTTTTTGTTGATAGGTATTGATGGTGTTAAGCTTATGTATGTAAGTCAGGGGGCACAGGGATATGAAATATTAATGTAGAGTTAGAGAGAGAACAGTTGGTTTGTTGTCAAATAAAACTATATCTATTAATAGATATTATCATAATATATGACCCAACTTATCAACAACAACAAAAAATACTGAATTATTTTTAGCTAACTGTCCATTGAATAGATTTTTTAATTAATTTTTTTTGTTGAAAAAAACATTACACAATATTACAATGTTTTATATACACATAATATTTTATTTAATAAAACATTTTCTATACCCATTTAGTACAGTATCTAATCATATATAATATATATTATATATATATATATATATATTGTTTTTTGTTTGTTATGCAATACATTTGATTTTTGTACAGATAGTAGGGGTGACTAAATAAATGAAATGATAGGGACAGTTGGCTTTTTTTTCTCTCTCTAATCTCTCTGTTTGTATCCATTAAGTTATGATTTTATGATTTTCTCTCTTTTTCCGGTGAATCCGTTTTTGATGATGTCTACTACTACTACTACTGTTTTCCTGTCCTCCTTCTACTCCCTGTCCTGATTGTACTCCCAGTCCTTCCTCATCATCATCGTTGTTTGCCGGTGGCACCGGTAGTCTCTCTGGTGGCACCAGTCGCTCGAGTCGTTGGCGTATCAGTTGTGTTAACCAATGTTTTAGCGACAGATAGCCTTCGCGTTGCGATACTATAAAACGGGCCTCGAGTTCAATGCCGACAAACAGGCCAATGGCCAGCCATACTATACCCTCTAACGAGTTGATCATAAACATAACTGTCCCCTCACTTGTCTATCTATCTCTCTCTCTCAACTGTCACTTCCCCTCTATTTTTATACAATAGTTTTGTGATTATTAATTGAATGATTATTTGAAAAAAATTATAACTATTTATAATAATTTTCAAATAATGATAAAAAAAATTATTTCAATTATCTCGTGAAAAAAATCTCGTATTTTTTTTAATTATTATTATTATAAAGTAATTAATTAATAATAGTTATTATTTTTTTTGTGGTCAACTAATTATACTAAAAAATGTTATTTAAATATATATATATATAATATAATATAAATTATATATATATTTAAAATTTTTAAGTACTGTTACAAATTAATATAAAGATATATTTGATTATTATTACTAATAATTATTATTTTATTATTTTTGAAATTTTTTTTATTAAGTCTATATAATATAAACTTATAATTAATTATTTTTTATTGAATTTAATATATTTAGAAAAATATTATTTTTTTTAAATTAAAATTTTTATTTATTTATTTGAATATATAAAGGAACGGTTCAACAAATGGTACACCACTTGGTCATACTTTATGGCCAAATCAATAGTCGACATACCCGTCGTAATAGTCCTGCCAGTAGTCTATGCCGGACTACTCTGGCTGATCACTGGCCAGGCCTGGGATTTGTGGCGTTTCTCAATACACCTGGTGGTCATTGTACTCCTGGCACTGGTATCCCATGGTATGGGTTTACTATTGTCGGCCATATTCATCAGTAACGTTAGGGCAGCCCTAATGTCGTTCGCCATATTTGTCGTACCGTTTCTATTGACCAGCGGTGCCCTAATACCCATACGTACAATGCCTGGCTATATGCAGACACTGTCCTATTTGTCAATATTTAGGTAATTATTATTATTATTATTATTATTTATATATTCAATAGTATACTAATAAAAAAAAATTAAAAATAAAAGTTTTTAAATATTTTTATTCCTAAATACTATACTTGAAATATGACTATTGAAATGTTAGTATTATTATTAATAAATAAATAATAATATTTCCCAATTAAACCAACCCCTAAATTTTGATCAATGTAAAATATTATAAAAATTTATGCAAATTAATAATAATTAAAAAATTACAGTTTTTATTATTCATCAAACAAAAAATATTATAATAAAATAAATAATTTATTTTTTTAAATAACTTATTTATAGACATACAAACAGTTTAGCTATTAATATATAAATTTTATAAACTTTATTAATATATAATAATTATCATTATTAATACAAATACCTAATTTCAGTATTTAATTAATTTTATTTTTTTAGTTAATTAGTTAATTAGTTAATTAATTAATTAATAAATATTTATAATTTTATATAATTTTTATTTTGTATTTTGTATTTTTTTCTTCAATAGACTAACCTATGAGGCAATGTTGATAATACTGTACGGTTTTGATCGATGTCCCGGTGCTATCCAACCGATAACTATGGATGACTTGGGCCACGAATTTGCCGTAAATATTGGCCAACTAAATGACTGTCTCGATTGGTCAGACGCTACGGCAAATCTGACCACTGGTGGCCTCAAAGCATTCAACCGATACCTGACTGGTCAGCATCCGAGCAAAATGCTGGACTGGTTTGCGCTCCGGGATCAAGATCTCTACAAATATATAGCCCTACTGTCCATATATACAGTTATATTTCAAGTGTTGGCTTATCTGGCGTTGAGATGGAAAGCAAAAATCAAATAATTAGTATTAGTTTATTAAAAAATATTGTTTTTTTGATATAATTATTAAAAAAATTTTAGATAAATTTTTTTTTGAATAGTATTATTAATAGTATAATAATTAAAACAAATTTATATATATATTTGTAATATAATGAAACAAATATTTATTAATTAAATAAAAACTGCTTTGATATTTTGTTATATGTATTGAATATTTAATTATTGATATATAACTATGTAGTTTATATTGTTTTTTAAAAAAATTAAAATTAATTACAAATAAAATATACTAAAAAAAATCTAAAAGTATATATTACATAATTAATTATTTGTATTATAATTTATATTATTTTTAAAATTATAAATCTAAATTTTACTATTTTTATCAGTAGTTTTCTATTTAATTAATTTTTTGAAGTTTTTAATCAATTAGTTAGAAATTACAATTTAAGTTATGTAATAATAATAATTATTGTTTCATAATAAAAAAGTAAACTTATTTTCTTTAAAAAAAATTATTATATTTTTAAACCAGTATATAAAAATAATACATCCCTGTCCCTATCCGTATCCTTAAATATATATATGCGGATATATACTGTATATATATATATATATCATAAACATTGAGGAGTTACTAGGATTTTATATAATTATTTTTTTTATAAAAAAAACATCAATAAATAATATATTTGTTTAATTTTGCTATTTTTTACTTAATTTATTTTTTAACAACGGTATCCAAAAAAAATAATAAAATTGCTAACTGTTTGATGAATTTTTTTGTTAATTAAATAAAATAAATATAAACTTAGAGTGCATTAAGTGTGTATTAAAACAATAACAAAATAATAATAAAACACAATATATCTTATATTATTATTAATATTAAGTACTTTTAGGGTAGTATCTGATAATACAGTTATTTAAAATACAGTTTACAATGTTTAATAATAATAGATAAATAAAATTAATTATAATTATCCTATTAAATGTTTTTTTATCAAAATATATTTAGTTGTAATAATTTAAGTAATATATATTTAATCTAATATTAAAACAAACACAAGTAGCATGATAAATTTTCTAATTCCTAGCATTTATAATTAAAATAACAAATTATTTTAAGATTAAAGTGATAATAAATTTTGTTTTTTTTTGTATATAAGAGACAACAACAAACAAATCAATATATGAATAGTATTTAATAAATATTTTTTATAAATAATATAATAATAATAATTAATAATAATAATAATAACTAACATTATTATTGTTTAGTAATTTAAAATTATTAAAATATACATATTAAAGTAATATTATCATCACAAAAATGACCAAGTTGATATTGTTGACAGCTAGTGTTTGCTATGTTAGTGTTATTAATACACTACTAATAAATGCTATACCAATTAATAATGTAAGTTAACTATTAAAAAAAATATTTATTATTAAAATTAATTAGTTTAATTAATTGTAATTATTTTTTATAATTTTTTAATACAAACAGTCCAGCGATGAAAAGCTAATCTATTTATGCGGCGGTGAAAGTGATGGTTCAGATCAGTCATATTGCTATCATTATAGCGCCCTGAGTCGGGAATGGCATACAATACCCGATATGTCTACCTATAGGGCAAACTTTGGATTGGTTTCACTGAATAATAAATTGTACGCTATTAGCGGTACAACTGTAAGTATTTATAATAATAATAATTATTAAAAAAATATATAATAATTTACCAAAATTTTTACTATTTTTTTTAATTAAAATTAAAATTTAATTTTTTTAATAATTATTATTATTACTATAGAATTGGTGGAAAAGGGATACGGTTGAAGTGTATGATCCCATAACTGATTCATGGCATCAATTGTCAAATGTTATATTTACACGAGGGTAAATTTTATTTAAATAAATTAATTTTTTGTAAACTAAAAATTAATTAGATTTTTGTTGTTGGTAATTTATAGTTTTTATAAATTTTAATTTTATTAATTAATTAATCAATAGATCATTTGGTACGGCAGTACTAAATAATGCTATTTATGTTTGCGGCGGAAAAAATGGTATATTAATACTGTATACTACTGTATATAATAATAATAATAATATAAAAATAACATATAATTTATATTTTCAAATCAATAAATACTATATAAAGTTATATACTATATATATATATATCAGGGTTAAGCAAGGGGTAGGGTGGAGTTGAACCTAGTTGACCCCACCCTAGACCCCCCCTTAAAATCTAAAACCTTGATTAACTCTGATATATATATATAACTTGTATTATATAAATAATTATATTTATCTGTATTTTATTTCAGGCGAAGAGTATTTTGTTTGTGAATCATATATACCGGAAGCTAACAAATGGACGGCTAGTACACCGTTGACAGTTAGACGCAGTGGTCTCGGACTGGTAGCTCTCGGCAACCATTTGTACGCTATCGGTGGCAACGGTTTGAATTCAATGGAAAGATTTGATTCGCAATCCAAACAATGGACACCAATGGCGGCAAATATGTCGGCAAAAACAAGGTTAGTGTTTATTATTATTATTAAATTAATATTTTTTAATTGAAACTAATAATATATTTACCGATATATCGATATATATATAGATCATGGTTTGGTTCGGCCGTATTTATGGACAAAATTTATGTGTGCGGCGGACACGATGGCAGCGATAGTAAATCGTGTGAATCGTATGATCCGATTACTAACAAATGGACATCAATTGGTTAGTAATTTATTATTATTTTTAATATTATAATTATTATTAGTAATATTATAATTATTATTAGTAATATTATAATTATTATTAGTAATATTATAATTATTATTAGTAATATTATAATTATTATTAGTAATATTATAATTATTATTAGTAATATTATAATTATTATTAGTAATATTATAATTATTATTAGTAATATTATAATTATTATTAGTAATATTATAATTATTATTAGTAATATTATAATTATTATTAGTAATATTATAATTATTATTAGTAATATTATAATTATTATTAGTAATATTATAATTATTATTAGTAATATTATAATTATTATTAGTAATATTATAATTATTATTAGTAATATTATAATTATTATTAGTAATATTATAATTATTATTAGTTATATTATAATTATTATTAGTTATATTATAATTATTAGTAATATTATAATTATTAGTTATATTATAATTATTAGTTATATTATAATTATTAGTAATATTATAATTATTAGCAATATTATGATTATTAGCAATATTATGATTATTAGTAAAATTATAATTATTAGTAAAATTATAATTATTAATAATAATATATTGAATTTTATTATTTTTTATATTTAGCATCAATGCTATCAAAACGTATTGATTTTCAATTAGTTGCCCTGGATAATTTTCTATATGCTCTGGGTGGTTTTATGGGTTAGTAATAATTATTATTTAGTTAATATTTAATGATTTTTTATTTAATAGTAATAATTAAAAAAATTAAATTTAATATATTTTAAAGATCACGAAAATACTAATACGGTTGAAGTATACGACTATAAACTAAATCAATGGCAATACACACAATCATTACCGCATAATTGTTCAGCATTTGCGGTATAAATATTGAAATATTAATAATTATTTTTAAAAAATTGTTTTTAATATTTTTTTAATTTTATTTTTATTTTTTAGGCAACTGTTATGTAAACAAAAAATATTTCAGATTATTTCAAATTTGGAAACTATTTAATGAATGAAAATTAAAATATTATTTCTATTATACTATAATGAAAAAAAAAAATTATATTCATAAATTGCTTTTTTATTTAGTAATAATTATTAATTATTATACTATTTTTATTTAATTAAAATATGATTATATGATTTATTTTTTTTTAAATTAATAAAGTCAGTTACTTTTTTTCAGTTATAAATATACTATTATTTTTGCTATTAATTGTTACTATAATTAATTGTTACTATAATTAATTGTTACTATAATTATTTGTAAGAAAATATTGTAATATTAATTATTAAAAATATTTAAACTTATTAACTATAATTAAAATAAATTAAAACTATAATATTTTGAAATATAACTTTTTTTTATTAAAAAATACATTTATTTTTTTAATTAAACATATTTTTATATAATCTCTATTAACTATATGTATCCTTAAATTTATTTATATATATATATATATATAATATACATCAATAAAAAATTTAAATTATTTACTTACTAGGATTTATTAAACATGTGCTAATAAAATGTTATATAAATATATAAATTTTTTTAGATAAAATACTAGAAACTACTTATTAAATAAAATTAATTATTTTTATTACAAATATTAGTGAAATTAAAGTTTTTAATAATAGGAGTTTTTTTTTAAAAATATCATTATTATTATTAAATATAATTATTAAAAAAATATTAGCTGTATATAAGATTATTATTATTATTTTTTTTTTGCAATTGTTTGATGAAATTTTTATTATCAGTACATTTAGTACCAAAAAAAAATGTTTGAATAAAAACAATATTATTAAACAATATTTTTGTTGTTGTAGTAGATATAGTCAGTCTCTCATTAATAGTTTAATCATAAATTAATAAATGATACCAAAAAATAATTGATTTATCATATCATATATTTTTTGTTGTTGTAATTATTATAAGTAGTAATTTCAACATGTGATTTTTTTTTAATTTTATAATAAAAATTATATTAAACTAAAACAAATAGCATTATTATTATTATTATTATTTTAAATGATAAAATTAATAATCATTTTATTTTATTTTGGTATATAATGGACTAAAAAAAATTAAAATTTATACATTTGTAGAAAAATTAATTATATATATAAAAACAAAAGTTACATTTTTTAATAGTTAATATATATATAAGATAATCACATTGTTGAGTTTTTTAAGTATTTAATAAAATAAGTTTTTATAATTTACAAAAAAAATATATTAATAATATATAATAAATAAAATTAAAAAATGACCAAGTTGATATTGTTATTGTTGACAGCTATTGTTTGCTATTTTAATGTTAATATTATTACATTAATAACTGCTAATCCTATTAACAATAATAATTATAATAATGTAAGTTATAATAATAATAATAATAGAAAAATGCGTATAATAATAATTTTTTTATAATTTTTAATAAACAATTTTTTTCTATTATAATTTAATATTAAAATTATTTATTATAACTAGTCTAGCGATGAAAAATTTATTTATATATGTGGCGGTAATATTGATGGTTGGCATCAATCAAATTGTTATAAATATAGCTCCCTGAGCCGCAAATGGTATACTATAGCCTCCATGTCCGCCGATCGGTCAAACTTTGGACTGGTATCCATAGATAATAAACTAATAGCAATTAGCGGTACAACTGTAAGTAGTTTTATTATATATATATATATATTATATAATTTTTATCTAAATATTTTTTAAAAAAAATAATAATTTACAATATATAAATAATAATTAAATTTATTTTTTTTGTAATTTTTTAAACAATTAATTTATAAAAAAAAATATTTAACCTAGAACATTTATCTGAGAAATTCAGTTGAATCATATGATCCTGAAACCAATTTGTGGCACCAATTGGCTAATGTTTTATTTTCACGAGGGTAAATTTTTAATTAAATATTAATTAAATATTATATTATTATTTTTTTTAAATAATTTAATAGACAATTTGCTACTGCAGTACTAAATAATACTATCTATGATTGCGGCGGACAAAATGGTAATTATAATTAATAATAATTTTATTTTATTAAATTATATAAATTAAAATTAATTAAATTTAATTCAAAAATTAATAAACATATATATATATAATTTTAAAATTTCAAAATTAAAATTTAGAGGAATATAGACAGGAATGTGAATATTATACACCAGAAGCTAATAAATGGCAATTGACTACACCATTGACTATGAGACGTACTGGTCTCGGACTGGTAGCTCACGGCAACTATCTATACGCTATCGGTGGCTATGGTTTGAATTCAATGGAAAAATTTGATCCGCAAACCAGACAATGGATACCAATGCCGAATATGACTGAAACAATGAGGTTATTATAATATTAGTATTATTATTATAATTTTTTGAAAATAAAAATTGATCCCTGGTTTTAGATCATGGTTTGGTTCGGCCGTATTTATGGACAAAATTTATGTGTGCGGCGGACATACCTGGAGTGATAGTAAGTCATGCGAATCGTATGATCCGATTACTAACCAATGGACACCAATTGGTTAGTATTTTATTTGTTTTTTAGTAGTAGTATTATTATTAGTAATATTATTATTATTATTAATATTATAATTAGTAGTAGTAGTAATATTATTATTATTAATAGTAATATTATTATAATTAGTAGTAATATTATTATTAGTAATATTATTATTATTAGTATTATTATTATTAGTATTATTATTATTAGTATTATTAGTATTAGTATTATTATAATTATTATTAATTTTTTTAATTTTATTTTTGTTGTTGATTTTCAATTAGCATCAATGTTATCTAATCGTAGAGATTTTCAATTAGTTGTCCTGGATAATAGTCTATATGCTCTGGGTGGATATACGGGTAATTAATTATTTAGTATATATATATTTATATATATATATTATTATTATTATATTAAATTATTTAATATATTTAAAATAATATTTAATTATTAAATATCATTTTAGTGATTAATTAATTATATTAATAATTTTAATAAAATTATAATTTATATATTTTTTAAAAAAAAATAAATTAAAAGATTACGAAAATACAGATACGGTTGAAGTATACGATTATAAACTAAATCAATGGCAATACACCCAATCATTACCGCATAAATGTTCAGAATTTGCGGTAAATATTATTATTATTATTATTATTACTTTATTTTTATAAATAAATATTAATTTATTTTTTTCTCAATTATATTATTTTTAGGCTACAGTTATGTAGTAGACTTAGAAAAATCAGACTGAAAACAACAATTGAAAAAAATAATATAATAATAATTAAATGATTTATTATTATTATTATTATTAAATAATTTGTTTTTTTTCAAAAATTCTATATATTTATTATTTAAAGTTTTTTAATAAAAATAATAATAATTTTGATTACAACAGTTTTTATTATTATTATTAAAAATAATAAATATTTCTAATAACTATTTGTAAGCAAAAAACAAAATGTCTTAAAAAATTATTAATTTTTTATTTATATTTTTTACTTTTATTTTAAAAATTATACTATAGAATAGCCAATAATAAATAGCCTAAATTTTAAACTGTAATTTTAATGTAAATATACACTAATCTATTGTATTTGTATTTAAAAAAAAGTATTTTTTAATACAAAAATAATAACATTTTATATTTATATATTACTGTATATATATATATATATTGAGTTAACATTGTAATAGCAATTAAAAAAAATTATTACATCAAAAAAATTTATTATTTCAAACATTTTATGTAATTTTTATTAATTATTAAAAACAACATATTTTTCTAATTTTCAGATTATAATTAGTGTACTAATTATATATTGATTTTATCATGACATCTAATAATCATATATATATATATAAGTACATTGATTAAAAAATATTATCATTAACTTTTATCATTATAATAATATCTCTTAAAATAAAATTAACAGGATGAATTTATTTTTATTTTTAATAATAACATTATCATTTTATAAATACTTTAGAAACCAATAGATATACAAAGATATATTAATATTAATTATAGCAATAGATTATAATTATAAATAACCTAAATGTACTTTTATATAAAAAAAAATAAAAATTTATCCATATGTTATTATCACTGTTATTTAGCTAGATAATTTAATTAATAAATCTATGTAATTATAAGTACAGTAGTTAGTAAAAATATATATATATTGATAATTAGTAAATTGATATTAACTAATAGTTTTTTATCATAAAAATAAATTACTTAAAATGATAAAAAATAATATCTAATTAAAAAAACATGCAGGTATTATCTATAAAAAAAATAAACCCAATTGATTAGTATTGCAAAATATATATACAATATATATTTAATTAACTAAATTGTTTATTTATATTTTGTATATTTTTAACTTAACTTATTTATTTTGGTTTTTATAGTTTTAAAACAATTAGATTTAATATTATTTATGATTTAAGTTGTAAAAATTATATATATATGAAATAATAAATAATTATAATATTAAAGTTATTTTTAAATTTAATAATACAGTTTTTGTTACTATTTTTGTTATAATTTATTATAACTTAATTTTTTATATATAATTTAAATAAGTAGATTATTTAGTTAATAATTTTCTATTAGTCTACTTATTTAAAAATATTATATTAAACATTAATATAATTTGGTATTAAAAAAAAAATTACAAAAATTATTTGACAAAAAAATATTATCAGTTTATTTTTATTTATAATAATTTAATTAATTAATTTTAATAATTGAAAAAATAATTGAAAATAAATTTTTTTTAAAAACTAATAGCTTTTTGATATTCATAAAAAATATTAATTTGTTTTATTTGGTTTCCACTATCCATTCAACTTGTTTATGCCACAGTGGCCTAAAAAATTTTTTAAAAAAAATTAAATAAAATTTATAAATAATTAAAATATTTTTTTTTTAGATTTTACCGCAAAGTCCGCAAGTTTTTCGGGTAATGGTTTGGTGTATTGCCATTGATTTAGTTCATAATCGTATACTTCAACCGTATTTGTTAATTCATGATCTTTTTTTAATTTAAATAAAAAATTTAAATATTTATTATGTTTATTAATTAAAAAACTTTTATTTTTTATTAATATAATAATAATTACCCATAAAACCACCCAGAGCATATAGCTTATCATCCAATGTAACCAATTTAAATGCACGCCTTTTGGATAACATTGGTGCTAAAAAATTATAGTAAAATAATAGTTTTTTTTTAAATATAATTAATTTAAAAAAAAATAATAATAATAATTATAATACTAACCAATTGGTTGCCATTCATCTGTTTCCGGATCATATCTATCGCATGACTTTCCGTCACTACTGTCCCCCTGTAGTCCCCAACCGCCGCACACATAGATTTTGCCCAACAATGAGCTGGCACCAAATGCTGACCTGGATCAAATTTTTAATCATAAATCATTTAAATATATTGTAAATTTAACTTTTTTTAAAAAACTAAAACATAATCAAAAAAAAAATATTTTTATAAACTATTGATATTATAAACTATTATAAACTATTATAAACTATTATAAACTATTATATAAACTAAAAGTTATTACTATTGTATCACTAATTAGAAACTTAATTTGTTTTTAAAAAACATATTAATAATAATACACTATAAATAATAATAATAATAATCATATTATTATTATTATCATTACCTTGGTGATTATTACAGTATATATATATATATAACTAATTATTAGTTTATAGATAGTTATATAAAAAAAATAACACACAGTAATGCTAAAATACTAATAATAATAATAATCTTAACTACCTTGGTGATGTCAACTTTTCTACCTGGGTCCAACCATTGTTTAACAGGTCCCATCTTTCCATTGTTGTTTCATTGGCCACTACTTGACTATTGCCGCCGATAGCATACAAATAGTCATCGTTGGCAACCAGTGCCAGTTCACGCCTTTCCGTTATCATACTGTCCTTAATCAGCTGCCATTCATCCTTACCGGCTAAATAATATTGACACTGTTTATAGGTGTCACCGTCTGATTATTGGGTAGTAGTAATTAAAAAAAAACATTTTTAAAAAATAATAATAATAAAATGTAAAATTATTATTTATATAATTAACATTGTTTAAACTATTTTTATTTTATATATATACTGTATATATATATATATATATTTATTTACCATAAAAACCGCCGCAAACAAACATTGTATGTCTAATAACTGCTGCATCTAATTGTCTAAAAAATTGTTACCAACAAAAAAAATTAATTAATTAATTAATTAATATTATTAATAATTATTTATAACAATTTTAAAATTAAAAAAAAAATAAATAAATAATTACTTGATTTTTAGTTTCATTGGTGCAAATGTTGTCCACGTATTTGTTTCGATATCATATGTTTCAGTGGTATATAACTCCCGGGACAATGGCTTTTAGATGGTATTAATTATTATTATTATTATTATTTGTAATACAAATTGTAATATTAATTTTTTTTATATAATAATTTTTTTTTTATTTCTATACATACATTATAGCCGCCCATTGCATACAATTTTGAATCCCTGTTTGAAACTAATGCAAACGCAATACGTTTGGTAGACATTTCGGCTATTGGTTGCCAAACCCGGGCACTGGTATTATATTGAAAACATGTCGACAGTGTCGATGCCTTATCACTCCCACCGCCGCATATATAGATAGACTTTTCGGTTTCATTGTTTGTTTGCTGTTATAAAAATATTATTATTATTTTTAAAAAAAAACATGTTTGTTAATTAACTTATATTTATATAGTTTATACTGTACCTCATTACTATCAATAGTATATAATGCGTTAACATTATAATAGCCAACAATAGTACACAATAACAAAATCAATTGATTTATTTTTAACATTATTTAAGTTTTGTTTAAATAATTATTAATATATTTATAATAATTTTGTTTATAACAAAAAAATATATTGTAGTTTTTTTTAACATTAAATAATCAGTATATATATATAGCCAAAAAAAATGTTGAATGTTTTTATCATTATCAATAAGTTTCCTATAGATATAGATATACTAGAAAATTATCAATTTTTTTATATGATTAGATATATTAATTAGAAATTTTTATTTAATCAATGTATTGTTTAATTTAATGAGAAATTTCCAATAGCTAATTTTTGTCTAGTAATCTAATAAAATTACAATTGTTTTATGTTTATCACAATTTTTAACTAGGGGGTATTGTATTACAGTATATACATACATAAGATAAAAAATTAAAATCAAATATTTTTAATATTGCTGTTTAATTAGAAATTTATATATATATATATATATTTGATTTTAATTTTTTATCTTAAATATATTTTAATAAGTTTATATTTTTTTTAACTATTAAATATATACACTAAATAACTATAAAATATATACACTAAATAACTATTAAATATATTTAATATATATATATCCAGTATATATAATATAATATATATATATATACGCGTTAACGCGCTAACAACAAACGTGTGCCATCGGCACAAATCGATGTATACCTTTGAATCCTAAAGTGTGCCGTCGGCACAGAGCAAATCAACCAATCAGAATTGATCGAATAAAATTTAAACTATAGTTGATTTTAAAAATTATCCATATGTTAATAAAGATTTATTTTATGTATGTCTTTGATAAGCAATTATAAAATATGTTTAAATTTTTTCATTTATACTTAGTCACAAATTATAAAATGGGAAAAAATAGCTGAAGATGATGATAATTAGATCCAATTATCATCTAATGGTAAAAATAGCTGAAGATGATGATAATTAGATCTAATTATCTAATGGCAAAAATAGCTGAAGATGATGATAATTAGATCCAATTATCATCTAATGGTAAAAATAGCTGAAGATGATGATAATTAGATCCAATTATCATCTAATGGTAAAAATAGCTGGAAATACTAATAGCAAATGTATAATTTTAGATCACAAGCTGATTTTACCATTAAATGATAATATGATCTATTCCTCAACTTCTTAAGCTGATTTTACCATTAGATTATGCTTATGGGTTTTGCTAGTATGAGTTAACAATTTATTAATGACTGTGAAACCGTTAAACAATTTAAATTATTTCTAAATTTTGATTGGTTTAGTATTAATTCAATATCGCGAGCTATAATAATCGGGAGCTAAGGGTAAAAATAGCTATATTTTACAGGTCTAAGAGCGATATAATATTTATAAAATACTGTAATAACGGGATATAAATAATTATGTAGATATATATACAGTATATATATATATATAAATGTATAAATAAAACAAAACTAAAAAAAAATTAATAAGTTACTAGGATTTTTATTTTTTAAAAAATATATAGTATATAATGAAACTATTGTACTCTACAAAAAAATTATATTATTTTTATTTTATGTATTTTATGAAAAATAATAATTAAAAAATATTTTAATAATACTATTTATACAATGTTGTCACAATGTTTTATATAATATAATATATTTTATAATATAAATTAATAATATTTATTTTTCTGCATAATTTTAAATATGTCTTTTTAATCTTTTTAAAAAATAGTTTCCACTATTATGCGACCGATTTATATATTATATTATATTTGTTATATAAAACTAATTATTATTATAACTAAAAATTTAATTTATTTTTAAATATCAAAAATCTATACAAAAATAAAGTGTTTCGTTATTTTTAATTTGCTATTTTCTGTATTTTTAAATTGAAAAAAACTGATTATTATATACAGTATATATTCACTATATATTAAATGAAATTTTAAATAAATTAACAGGTGAATTTTTTTCTAAAAAAAAGATAGATAATATATTTTATATATATAATATATATCATAACTAGTCTTATCTATTTTATTTACTAAATATAAAATTAAATCAATAAATTACAAAAATTATTAAGATTGTTTTTTTAAAAAAAATAAAATAAAAATAAAATCAGTATAAATTATAACAAAAATTTTTATTCAAAAACCAACAACAAGATCATTAGCAAAAAAAACAAAAACAAAAATGTACAAGTTAATTTTGTTGACAACAATTGTTAGTTATTATATTATTGCTATTACTATACGTAATGCCAATGTAAGTACATTATTAATAATACTGTTATTATTATTATTATTATATTTTTTGCTAATAATAATATTATAATAATGAAAAAAAATTATTCAATTAAAATGCTACTAATAAATGCTATACCAATTAATAATGTAAGTTAACTAGTTCAAAAAAAATATTTATTAGTATTATTATTATTATTAATTAGATTAACAATTGTAATATTATTTTTATTTTATTTTAATGTTTATATTATATCCCGCCCACCCCACCCCCCCAAAAAATACATGAATTTAAACAATAATTATTTAAAAAATAATTTATTTTTAATTATTATTATTAATTAGATTAACAATTGTAGTATAATTTTTTTGTTATAAATTTTAAATACAAACAGTCCAGCGATGAAAAGTCTATCTATTTATGCGGCGGTAAAAGCGATCGTACAGATCGATCATATTGTTATAAATACAGTTCCCTGAGCCGGGTCTGGCAGTCCATACCGAAAATGTCTACCTATAGGGAAAACTTTGGACTGATATCACTGAATAATAAATTGTATGCAATAGCCGGTACAACTGTAAGTAGTTTTAACTGTATTTTTTTAGAAAAAAATTAATATTTTAAAAACATTAAACTCATATATAATATATTTAATATAAAACATATATAATATTTGAATAGTAATATCGTATTAGTAATATATAATAATAAAAGTTAAAATTAATTATTAAAAAATTATTTAATTAATTATTATTTTTTTTAAATTTATATTAAAGGATTATTTAAAAGATAAAACAGTTGAATCATATGATTTAAATACAAATTTGTGGCAATTATTAGCTAATGTTATATATTCACGAGGGTAATTTTTTAAAAAAAATTATTATTTCTAACTTAATTTTAAAGTTTAAATTTTTATTATATTCATAGATCATTTGGTACGACAGTACTAAATAATACTATTTATGTTTGCGGTGGAAAAGCAGGTAAAATAATACAAATATATACAGCATATATTTATTAATAAATTATTATAATTTTTTTTTACAAACATTACTTAATAACAAATATACTAGATTATACTATTGTTTTTTAGTTTATATATATATGTATAAATAT
Source organism: Oppia nitens (assembly GCF_028296485.1). Lineage (NCBI taxonomy): Eukaryota > Metazoa > Arthropoda > Arachnida > Sarcoptiformes > Oppiidae > Oppia > Oppia nitens. Next base: position 2,001,024 of record NW_026533195.1, on the reverse strand, counting down.
GTTAATTTTTTTAATATCTATATTTTATTATATTAATTATATATTTTATATATTTTAATTTATATATATATATATATTTAATTTATATATATATATATATATTTTATATATATATTTTATTTTTTTTAATTTATATATATATTTTGTTTTAATTTAATTTATATATATATTTGCTTAATTTATAAATATTTTTTTTAATTTATATATATTTTGTCTTAATTTAAATATTTTATTTTTTTATTTATATATTTTATTTTTTAACAATTGTATTATTTATTTATTTATTTTACTTTTTAACAATTGTATTATTTATTTATTTATTTTACTTTTTAACAATTTAGGCATAGCTTTACAAGTTTGTGAATATTATAGACCAGAGTCTAATAAATGGGAACCGACGACATCAATGTTAGTTAGACGCAGTGGTCTGGGACTGGTAGCTCACGACAACCATTTGTATGCTATCGGTGGCAACGGTTTGAATTCAATGGAAACGTTTGATCCACAATCCAGACAATGGACACCAATGTCGGCAAACATGTCGGCAAACGAAAGGTTTTTATCTAATGATATTTAGATATTAAATAAAATTTTTTGTTTTGTTTTTTACATATATATTATTTTTTAATAAATTTAATTATTTATTTATTTTTTATTAAAAACAAAATTGACCCATTGATGGATAGGTCATGGTTTGGTTCGGCAGTATTTATGGACAAAATCTATGTTTGCGGCGGTAATGATAATAATAATAGTAATATGAAAACATGTGAAACCTATGATTTTCAAACAAACAATTGGACACCAATTGGTTAGTAATTTATATATATATATATATATTGTTGTTATTATTTAATGAGATTATTAATTATAATTTTTTATTTTTCATTATTTATATTTCAAAATTATTATAATTGTTAGTAATATTATAATTGTTAGTAATATTATAATTGTTAGTAATATTATAATTGTTAGTAATATTATAATTGTTAGTAATATTATAATTGTTAGTAATATTATAATTTTTAATAATATTATAATTGTTAGTAATATTATAATTAATTATTAGTAATTTTGTTGTATTTTTTATTATTTTCAATTTTAGCATCAATGTTATTAAAACGTAGTGATTTTCAATTAGTTGCCCTGGATAATAAACTATATGCTCTGGGTGGATTTTTGGGTAATTTTTTTTAATTATCTATTTTTTGTAGGTTTACAATTTAATAAAATATAAAATATATTTAATTAAATTATATATAAGATTACGGAAGTACTGCAACGGTTGAAGTATACGATTATAAACTAAATCAATGGCAATACACACAATCATTACCAATAAATTTATTAGCATTTGGGGTATAATTTTTTTAAAAAAAATTAATTAATTAATTTAATATATTTTATAAAAAATAAATTATTCCTATTTTTTAATTTTTTTTTAATTTTTTTCAGGCTACAGTTATGTAAACAATAAATCATTTGATAAATTTATATAATTTGAATTAACTATTTAAATAATTTTTAAAAATAAATAAAAATATGAAAACAAAATTATTAAAGTATTTTTTAAATTAGACAACATTTAAAAAAAAATAAAATTTATTATTTTTTAAAATTATAAATAAAACTATAATAAATTTAAAATATAATGTTGTTATGTTATTTTATTTTTGTTGTTTATATAATAAAGGAAAATCAGTATACAGTATATATATTGTATATATATATATAAATGTATATATAAAACAAACTAAAACATAAATAATTTTTATTATTTTTTTAAAAAAAATTATAGAACAGTACTACAAAAATAATTATGTTATTTTAATATTATGTATTTTATTAAAAAAAAATACTTTAATAAAACTATTAACAGTGTTGTCCATCAGATTATTTAATCAATTGGATAATACAATACATGTATAATAATAATTATTATTATCATTGACTTTGACATTAAATTTGATTATTTTTTATTAAATTTGATTCAGTAATTAGGAATTATAACTATAAATACATGTAGTTTACAGTTAGTATTTATAAAAACAAAAAATAATTAATTATTTTTAGTATAATTTTTTTTTGTTAATTTATTTTATGTGAAATAAAATATTTTTTTTTTTTTGATTATAATACAGTCACCAAAGTTGCACTGTATTTAACGTTTAACTATTATTATTAATTTTTGTTGTTATTGTTGTTAATAATGTCTGTAAATTATGATTTCACCGGAAAGGTAGCTCTGATAACTGGTTCGAGTTCGGGTATCGGTGCGGCCACTGCTATACTGTTTGCCAAATCGGGTGCCAATGTTGTAGTTACTGGACTTGATTCGGACGGTGTAAGCAAAGTGGCCAAACAATGTACAGCTGTGTCACCGAAACAGTTGCCAGCACTGGAAGTTGTCGGCGATTTGACTGTAGAAGAGGATTGCAATCGACTGATTGAGACAACTGTCCAAACCTATGGCAAAATTGATATATTGGTCAACAATGCAGGAATGGATAAGATATATAGTTATATAATATATATATATATTCACAATATATTTAATATACTTTATAGTATTATTATACTAAACTATTTGTTAGATTATATAATTTCAATTAATTAAAATTATTTTTTTTGACCAGATAAAAATAAAAAATATTTGTTTAATGTTTTTTTTTATAAAAATAAAATAAATAAATTTAAATGAAAAATTATACAATCGTATACAATATATGTTAATTTTTAATTTTATGTATTTTATGAAAAAAAAATAGTAATTAGCATCAATGTAATTAAAACGTAGTGATTTTCAATTAGTTGCCCTGGATAATAATCTATATGCTCTGGGTGGATTTTTTTTTTGGGGTAATTTATTTAATTATTTTTGTTTTATAGGTTTACAATTCAATAAAATATAATATAATTTTAATTAAATTATATTATATATATATATATATCATATAAGATTACGGAAGCACTGCAACGGTTGAAGTATACGATTATAAACTAAATCAATGGCAATACAGACAATCATTACCAATAAATTTATTAGCATTTGGTGTATAACTTTGAAAATATAAATTAATTAATTGAATATTTATTTAAAAAAATTATTTTTATTTTTTTATTTTTATTTTTTCAGGCTACAGTTATGTAAACATTAAATCATTTTGGTAAATTTGCTAAAATGTAATTTTAGCTAACTATTTAAATAATTATAATAATAATAATAATAAAAATTTTATAATAAGTTGAAAACAAAAGTATTTTATATATGTAAATTTATATATTTATATATATATATATAACAAACTATAATATTAATATAAAACTATTTGATAACTAATAAAATAAAAATTATTTCTATTGAAACTATAATTTATTATATATATATATGTAACGGTAAATACTGCTACGGGTGTCACCAACTGGCACACCCTCAGCTGTAGCAGTGCGGTTGCAGTTCACGGGTTGCGGGGCTTAGCTATGAGACCCGTGAATTATGCTCTCCCGTTAAATAGGTAGGCTTATAGCTGCAGACGAGCTACCACTTATAGGCAATGCGGTAAAGGTGTGACCTATACAATGACCAGCTGTAGACCCGAACGATGAGACACGTGTTGCGGCGGCTAAGCTATTACACACTGTTGTTGCAACAACTACAATCACCCATAAGCTAATGACTACTATAATCGCAAAACACAGTGTATAATACATTTACAATACTTTATTAATAATATAAATGCGTTAAACAATTAAACAGATAATTAATATAATTAAAGCTATCGGCCAGTACTACGCCAACCCACCCGTACAGTCCACTGACTGCTGAACACGCTTAGACTGAACCGTCCACTTCAATAGCTAAACCAACTCTACCGATCACTTCGATAGCTAACCCAACTCTAACCCAACTACTGGTTTCAGTCCACCATTACATTTAAGCTCACGTGTGTTGAGGCAGCACTGGTAGCTTAACTTTGAACTTAAATAGCATTTTATAAATTATAATAAACTTTAAGCAAAATATATATTAGCGTAGGGTTTGAATCATTTCATATATATATATATATATTTTTTTAAAATTATTTTTGTATGTAATAATAATAATAATTAATATTTATCATGTATTACTAAATATTTTATTACTTTTATAATTACATATAACTAATAGCATAATCATTCGGCAATAAAAGTGTTGAATAATTTTATTAATACATTATAAATATTAATTAATTATTTTAATTATTGCTTAATATTAATTTACAAAAAAATATATATATAATAAATTTTCGTTTCAATAGAAATACTGTAATTTTCATTTTATTATTTATTAAATAGTTTTGTTAATAGTATTATTAAAATATTTTATTATTATTATTATTTTAATAAAATAGATAAAATTAAAATAATAACTTAACACTTAACTTAACAGCCAATAACTAAAAATTTTAATTTTAATTTATTTATTTTTTATTATTTTAAAAAAAACAATTAAACAAATATTTTAATTTTTATCTGGTTTAAAATAATTTAAAGTAATTAAATTATAATCTAACAAATAATTTAGTACAATAATAATAATAATAATAATAATAATACTTTAAAGTATATTGAATATATTGTGAATATATATATATATTATATAACTGTATATAATAGATAAAGTAGTCTTACATATTAATTGATTAGTAGTTAAAATAGTTAATATCAATATAATAAATAATTTAAAAAATTTAATTATATATATATATATATATATATATTCAATCAACGTTAACATTGGCGGCCAGATGTCCGCCGTCGACCAATACAGTACTGCCGGTCAGAAAGCCGGCCGCCGTATTACTGGCCAAATAGGCAACAGTATTGGCAATGTCTTCCGGTTGGCCAATCCTACCGACCGGATATTTGTGGCCAACTTCGGCGTACATATTGTCGATTACTGTCTCAGGTAAACCCATATTAGTCAACAAATTACTGATTACAGCTCCGGGACTTAATTTTTATGTATATTTTGATGAGTTGTTGTTGTTGTTGTTGTTATAAATAAATTTATAGAAAATTAATTATCATTCAAAAAAAACGATAAAAAATAAAATTAAAAATATATTTCTAAATAAATAAATCAATCAATCAATTACTTGACTGAATTAACTCTGATATGATGTTTGGGTCCCAACTCTGCGGCCATACATTGGGTAAACATATCGAGTCCTGCTTTGGACATACAGTACGCGGAACTGTCACTAATCTAAAGTAATATATATATAAAAATTAATTAGTTTTTTAAAAATATATAATTATTTATAAAAGAAAATTATTAGTAAAATATATATTTATTTTGTTAAAAAAAACACTTATTAAATATAAAATACCGTTATTTCGGATCCAATATCCGATATATTGATAATATTGCCCCGAGTTTTGGCCAAATATGGCACACATTTATGTGTTAGATATACCACTGAATACAGATTTGTTTGAATAATATTTTGAAAGTTTTCATAATAGCCATCATCGGTAATATTGGCAAACTTATCCATTCCTGCATTGTTGACCAATATATCAATTTTGCCATAGGTTTGGACAGTCGTATCAATCAGTCGATTGCAATCCTCTTCTACAGTCAAATCGCCGACAACTTCCAGTGCTGGCAACTGTTTCGGTGACACAGCTGTACATTGTTTGGCCACTTTGCTTACACCGTCCGAATCAAGTCCAGTAACTACAACATTGGCACCCGATTTGGCAAACAGTTGGGCAATGCCGGCACCGATACCCGAACTCGAACCAGTTATCAGAGCTACCTTTCCGGTGAAATCATAATTTACAGACATTATCACAAAAAAAATATTAATAATAATAATAATAATAATAATAGTTAAACGTTAAATACATTGTAACTTTGGTGTCTGTATTAAAACAAAAAATAAATTTGTATTATATTTTCAAAAAAAAAAAATATATTATTTCACATAAAATGAATTAACAAAAAAAAATAATTTTACTTAAAAAAATTTATTAATTATTTATTTCATATCAATTAAAACTGTATTTATAATTCCTAATTACTAAACAAATCTGACACATAAAAATGTTTGAATATTTTTATTAATACATTATAAATACTAATTAATAGCAGTAATTAAATTAGAAATATTATTAAAATATTTTATATTATTTTTTTTATGTCGTAAAATACATAAAATTAAAATAACATATTTTTGTAGTACTGCTCTATAATTTAACCAAAAAAAAAATAAATAAATAAAAAGTCTATTTACTTATTATAGTTTGTTTTATATATATATATATATATATATATATATACATTATTATTTATATCCAGTTATTACAGTATTATATAGTATAAGGATATATATATATATATATATATATAACTTATATATTTTATAGTTAAAAATATAGACTTATTAAAATATATTTAAGATATATATATATATATATACAAATTTCTAATTAAACTATATATATGACAATTATATAAAACATTTAGTAATTTTAAAAAAAAATATTTAGTTAGAAATAAAATAAATTTAAATTTAATAAATTGTTTTTTTTATTCAATTCAACTTATTGTTGTAAATATGCTTACGCAACAGTGGCCTAGATTATAAATTGAGAAAATAAAATATTATAGTAATAACAAAATAAATTTATAGAAATTTTAATATTATAAATAATAATAATAATTAGTCTACTAATTTAAATATTATATTAAACATTCAATTTTTATTTTGATTGAAAAATTATTTGACAAAAAAAATTATCAGTTATTTTTTAATTTATAATAATTAAATTAATTAATTTTTAATAGTTGAAAATAATTTTTTTTTTAAACTAATAAGTTTTTATATCCATAAAATATTAATTTGGTTTTAATATCAATTGTTTATGCCACAGTTGCCTAAATTTTTTTTTTTTTGAAAAAAATTAAATACAATTTTATAAATAATTAAAATATTTTAGATTTATTTTTTACAGCAAAAATGTAAAAATATAATTTTATTATAAACAGTATTAACAATAATATTATGTAATTGTTTAAACATTTTAAATTTTATTATTACTATTATATTTAAAATAAGTTTAAATAAACGCTTATAATACAAATAAATGGCATAAAAATTTCTATTTAAAAACATATTAGTTATTGAATTGTTTTTCATTAATTAGTTTATAAGTATATATATATATTTTCATTAAAACATGTTATAACTTAAAAAAAATAAAACATACTATTTAATAAAAAAATACAAAAATATTTATAAAAAAATAATTAAGTTAATGTATATTTTATATTTTAAAATAATTTATAAATGTTTGTGCTTTAATAATTAAATACAAAAATAAAATATTTTAAAATAATTAAACTTAGGACTCATAAAACTAAAAAATGTAATTTTATTTTATTTTACTATTTTTTTTTGATAACAAATAAAACTTTCATAATTTTAAAGACATATTATTTTTTGAAGTGTTATATTAAGATAAAAAAAAATTAAAAATTATCAAAAATATATATTAATATACTTTATATATTAATATTGTATATACTGTTGATAACATTGATTTTATTACTAACTGTAATCAGGGTATAGTGTGTATGTCTATAACTACAGGTGCTTACAATTATTAGTAATAATAGTAGCACAGTTAGCTTGTATAAAATTAGTGAAAAAAATTATCAATTGTATCTGGATAACCTAATTACACTAAACCAATCAACGAGTTTTAATTAGAGATTAATATTTTACAATAACTTTTATTTTATTTTTTTTAATGAGTCATAAAGTATTATTCATAATATAATATATATGATTTTTTTTATAGATAAATTAATCAGGGTTAAGCAAAAAAATAAATAAATTTTAGAGTTGATTGAAGTGGGGGGAGGGAGGGGTCAAATGACAAATTACAAATTATGATTAATTTTGAACGTGATTTTAAGTATTTTATATATTTTTAATTAAATAGTATATATATATTTTTATATATAAGAAATATATTTTCAAAAAAAAAACTTTTAATAAAATATTATAATTTAGACTTACATTACCCCCCCCCCAACCACCACACCATTGCTTAATACTGATATACAGTATATAAGATAATTATATATATTGTTTTATTGAATAAAATAGACAAATTATTTTGTATTTCATAACAATTATGAAAAAACTATTAATTATTAATTATTACTTAATCTTTGTTATTATAGATTAAAACTTAAATACTATTATATTATATGAGATAATATATATTTATATATATATATATATACCGTATATAAACTTATATATATAAGTTATAATTTATTTGTTTATTGTCAATTGTTTTTTTAATTTACAAAAAAATATAACTTATTAATATTAGTTTTTAAATTATTATATACTTTTTTGTTGTAATTATTTATTTATTAAAATAAAATTAAAATAAAATGTTGAAAATATCAAATTTATTAATTTCTAGTTTAATTGTTTGCTTATTCAATACTATCATTACATTGAATGCTATTTCAATTAATAATAATAATAATAATAATAATAATAATAATAATAATAATAATAATAATAATAATAATAATAATAATAATAATAATAATAATAAGGAGGCACAGTGGTGTAGTGGTTAGTGTGTAGGGCTAGTAGAGTAATGGAGAGTAAGATCGTGAGTTCGAGCCCTGATGTGGAAAGCAATTTTTCTGAGAAAAAAAAATTGTTTTAACTGTGCTTCCCGTCCCTGCCCAACCAACGCTGTTTAGGACGGCCAACTTAAGTAGTATGGGGAAAGCGGGGTGCTAAGTGAGGACGAGTTTCTGCCCGACCCGGGTATCGGTACTTCGGTATCGGTGCCCACCTGGGGGTACCCGCAAGGGTGCTCCCACCCGGGGGTGCCTGTAAAAAGGTGCCCCCACCCCGAAGGGACGTCCGCAAGGATGTCCCTTCACCCTTCGAGTAGTTACTCGTCCTCACACGCAATGGCCACTTTTGTTTCAAAAAAATAAAAATAAAAATCCTATTTCAACAAACACATGTTAGTGGTGAGAAATGGGTGGCAATAGACACATGTTAGTGTTGAGCTTTCTCTAGGGACCGGGACCCCGTAAAAAGGCCACAAAATATATAAATATGATTACACGTAGTCGTAGGAATAACGGGGGGTGTTCGGGAGGTACCCTCTCAAATAAATCCCGCGTTCAGCAGGTAGGCATTGACTGCTGTTCGTTAAGTATGCATCATATCCCACGCAGTGATGTGCTATGCGGGCAAAGCTGTGATGTAATGCGACCGCAGACTAGTCAACAAAATCAGACTAACCTCCAAAATGTTTCAGTTCAAGCTGGTTCTCAGCAACAACTGACCAATTTGGTTGACAAATCGCAAAAGCGCATGAGATGGACACATGAGATGAATACCTTGATAATGCGCGAATACTACAGATCAACTCGACTCGAAACAAATATGACTAATTACAGAAACCAAATATACTTAGCATTCAAACAAAAATATCCAGAACTAAATGTAACGGAACAAAGAATTGCAGACCAACGGCGATTCTTAGCAAAGAATAATAAAATATCCCCGATTGAATTACAAGAAATCAAACAACAAGTGGCACATGAACTATCATTAAATGAAACAACTGAATTAAATACCACAGTAGAAGTAGTGCCAGAAATAGAAGAGACACCTACAACAACAGATAACATAAACAATACAAATGATGAAATAAAAAGAATAACAGCAGAAAATGAACTAAAAACATCTTTAGAACAATATAAAGACTTTGAAATAGAATTCAGACCTAAATTACCAAAAATAAGAAGTGGCATTAAAACAAGATCTACTATAATAACGATAAATGATATACTTAAAGATTACATCGAAGAAAATATGTCGTTGAGCGCAATTAATACAATAACGTATTGTGCAGCAGTAGCAGTATCGAGACTCTTAGGCTACAAAATAGAACACATGTCTACAACAAAACCAAATCAAGAAAATGTAATACCTAAATGGCAAAAGCGAATAGAGACACGGATAGAAGGGAAAAGAAAAATAATTGGAAGAATAACGCAAGTGTTAAATGGAATCAAATCAAAAAGACTTAACCAATCATTAAAAGATATATACAGATCATTACAGACAAAACCTGGAAAACCTGAATTTGAATCCATAATCCGAAATTACAACGACACATTAAAACAAACAGTTCAAGCACTATCACAAAGAATTAGAAGATATAAAATACAAAGCGAAAGACGAAAACAAAATACAATGTTCTATAATAACGAAAAAATGTTCTATAGAAATCAAAATAAAATAAATTCAAGCAATAATAACAATACACCACAAATAGATGAAATAGAAAACTACTGGAAAGAAATCTGGAGTAACCCAAAGGAATATAAAGAATCTAATTGGATAAATGATATTGAAGATGAAAATAAAGAAATACCACATATGACTTCAGTAAATATAATTAAAGATGACTTAACCGAAGCCCTCAATAAATCCCACAATTGGAAAAGCCCAGGACAAGACAAAATACAAAACTTCTGGTATAAACACTTTACAACAGTTCATCAACCAATGGCAATAGCAATGAATAAAATAATACAAACAGGACAAACCGATGACTTCCTCACTTCCGGAATAACATATCTACTCCCAAAAACAGAAAATACATCAGATCCCAGCAAATATAGACCAATCACTTGCCTAACAACAATGTATAAAATCCTAACATCCATAATATCAACAAAAATATATAATCATTTAAGTAACAACAACATAATAGCTGAAGAACAAAAAGGCTGTATAAAACACTCAATGGGTTGTAAAGAGCAATTAACAATAGACAATATCATAACAATAAGAGCTCGTCAAAAACATAGAAATCTTGAAATGGCATACATAGACTATAAGAAAGCATTCGATTCATTCCCTCATAAATGGTTATTAAGAGTGTTAAAACTATATAAAATTGACAACACACTGATAAACACATTAGAAAATATGATGAAAAAATGGAATACTAAATTGTGTGTCAATACAAATAATGGAACAAAAATAAGTACAGAAATCAAAATAAATAGAGGAATATTTCAAGGAGATTCACTCAGTCCTCTGTGGTTCTGCTTAGCTATAAACCCACTGTCATCACTACTTAAAAAGCTAAAAGGCGTAAATCTAAAATCAAGTGATACAAAATATAATCTAACACATCTACTATATATGGACGACTTAAAACTATACGCCGAAAAAGAATCTGATTTAAATGCAATGCTAAAAACAACAGAAACTTTCTCCAATGATATAAATATGGAATTCGGATTAGATAAATGTGCTATAATGAAACTGAAAAGAGGAGTCTATTCTGAAAGAAATCAATACGAAACTGAAAACGGATATATAAAGGCACTAGAAAATGGAGATATATATAAGTATTTAGGAATTAAGCAAATGCATAAATCTAAAATGACAGAAGTTAAAGAAGAAATAAAGAAAACATTAAACCAAAGAATAATAAAAATACTAAAATCTCAACTAAACTCAAACAACAAATTCAAAGCCATAAACACTTGGGCTATACCTGTACTGACATACTCGTTCGGAATAATAAAATGGAGTAAAACAGAACTTGAGACCATTGAAAGACATATAAGGCGACAACTTACAATGTTTGGACTACACCACCCTAGAAGTTCTGTAGCACGACTGTGTGTTAGTAGAAAGCATGGGGGTAGAGGGTTACTAAACATTGTAAGCCTTGAAGCCAAACAGCGAGAATTGCTGAGAAAATACCATCAACAAAAATGCAATGTCTCAGAGCTCCACAAAATAACATCAACACTTGATTACAACTACACACCTCTAAATCTCAGCAATAATGAACATCAAATAGAAATACAAAATGAAAAAGAGAGGATTAACACATGGGCCTCAAAAGAACTCCACGGTAGATACAGAGCAGAACTCAACCAAACACACGTAGACGAAGAAATGTCTACAAAATGGTTGAAGTACGCCGGTCTTCATGGAGAGACAGAGGGGTTCATGATGGCAATACAAGATCGAGTGATTCCGACACGAAACCATCAGAAATACATCCAAAAGCTAAATATACCAACAGACAAGTGCAGGATGTGTCATATGGAGTCCGAAACAATAGAACATATACTAAACGGGTGTAAAGTACTCACAAACACCGAATACCTAAGCCGTCACAACCAAGTAGCCAAAATCATACATCAGGAATTGGCAATAAGATTCGGACTAACCAAAGAACCATTACCATACTATAGATACGAGCCACAAAGTGTAATGGAAAGCAACAGAGCCAAGCTCTACTGGGATAAAGAAATAAGAACAGATAAGACTGTGGCCCACAACCGCCCAGATATAGTACTAGTAGACAAACATCAAGATAAGGCGTACATAATAGACATAGCGGTCCCACTAACACACAAACTACAGGACACGCATAGTGAGAAACGCCGAAAATATACAGACTTGGCCTATGAGATCAATAAGATGTGGCGCATTAAGAAAGTTGAAATCATACCTATAATCCTATCATCAATGGCCGTAATACCGAAAAATCTGGCCCTAAGTTTGGAATCACTGGAAATCAGAAAAACTAAGATCTATGAAATGCAAAAAGCAGTGATACTTCAGAGTTGTAGAACAGTCAGAAAAGTACTAGACTTGAGTTGAGTCTAACCAGTCGTGTCTCTGCCACCAAAAGTGGCCGACACAGCTGTGATCACACCGGAACAACCGTGATATACAAAGATAATAATAATAATAATAATAATAATAATAATAATAATAATAATAATAATAATAATAATAATAATCAAAATCAAAATGTAAGTAAACAAACAAATTTAATTTAATAGTTAATATATGATATAAACTTTATTTACTTAATTTTTATGCTAAAATTATTATCTATTTATTTTTTTTAAAAAAAATTTATAGCAAACAATTGGTTTAATAGATAATGAAAAAAATATCTATCTATGCGGTGGTTGTAATAAAACAGCATTTTTTCCGCAATGTTATAAATATAATACCGTAACTAGAGTTTGGAAATCAATCAAATCGATGAAAACCGGTCGGGAATGGTTTGGTTTGGTTTTATTAGATATGAAATTGTATTCAATAAGTGGCTATGGTGTATGTGTTTAATTATTATAATTTATTTTTTTTAATTTATTTAATTTTTTGAATTAAGTAGTTAATTTTTATATTTATTTTTTTAATTAAGTAGTTAATTAATTAATTTATTTTTTTATTAAATTGTTTATTTTTTTTATTTTTTTTAATTAAGTTGTTAATTTTTATATATTTTTTTAATTAAGTTGTTAATTAATTAATTATTTTTTTTATTAAATTGTTAATTTTTATATTTATTTATTTTTTGAATTAAATAGTTAATTTTTTTAATTTATTTTTTTTATAAATATTTTTATAAATTTTAACTGTTTTTTTTTAAATAGGATGACGGAATTTTGGATAGTTGTGAAACATATGAACCAATAGCTAATACATGGAAACCGTGCGCTTCAATGAATATAATGCGAACGTAATTATTTAAAAATTTAAATTATTTTATTTTATTAAAACAATAAGATTTTTTTAAAAAACTAAAACTAAATAAGATATTAAATGTAAAATTAATTACTCAACAAAATAAACCTAACTATATTTGATAATATTATTTAATATAATATCTATATAATATAAATATATAAAATATTTATCCAATATTCTTAATATAAATATTTAAGTTATTTATTTAATTTTATTTTTTTAATACTACCTATTTTTTAACTATTTAAACAATAAGTTATATTAATTACTCAAATTGTTTTTTATATATTTATATATAATATATATATATATAAAGTCTAACTATATTTCATAATAATATTTAAATTATATATAAATATCAATATAATCTATATTTTACATATTGTAAATATTTAAGTTAATTTTTTGTTTTAATTTTTTTAAATTTTATTTTTTTAGGGCCGCTGATGCAGCAGTTATTAATAATACTATCTATGTTTGCGGTGGATTTAGTGGTAATTTATTAAATATATATATAATTTTAAATATTATTATTATTTTTTTTTTAAATTCAAGATAATCCTAGTAATACATGTGAATATTATACGCCCAATACTACACCCGATAAATGGTTATCAATACAACCAATGCTTACGGAAAGGGTTGGTCTGGGACTGGTAGCCCATGACGGCTATCTGTACGCTATCGGTGGCTATAATATGAATAACGGTTTATTGAAATCAATGGAAAGATATGATACGCTAACCAAACAATGGATACCAATGAAAAATATGACAAATAATAGGTATAATTAATTAATTATTAACAAAAATTTTAACTTTTTTTTTAATTATTTTTGTTAAATATAGATATTTTTTAGGCTCGGAATCATTTAGGGGTAGACTATATGTTTGCGGCGGTAGTGGCGATAGTAGTGCACAAAATACATGCGAAACATATGATCCCATAACTAATCAATGGACTGAAATTGGTTTGAAAAAAAACAAATTAATTGATTTTTTTTAAATATATTTATATATTTTTTAAATTTTATTAAGTTTGTTAAAACATAATTTTTTTTAAAATTTTTTTTTATATATAGCATCAATGATAAATTATAGATCTAGTTTTAAGCTAGTTGCTTTTAATGATAGTCTATACGCTATGGGTGGAACTAATGGTATTTAATAATTTAATTAATTATTATTATTTATCAAAAAAAAATAACTGATTACTAAAATTTTGTTGTTTTTTAAATAAAAAAAAAATTTTTTTTTATAAAAACTTTAATACTTACTATATAAAAATATATAAATATTTAGTAATAAACTTTTTTTTAAATAAATTATTTTTTGATTAACTAAATCAACCTAGATGATGGTCTCATAGATAATGTTGAAGTCTATGATTATAAAACAAATAAATGGCAATTAACTAAACCAATGCCTGCAAAACTATATGGATTTGGGGTATAATTTTATTTACAAAAAAAATCTATAATGTATTTTTATATTTATTTTTTAACTAAACTTTTTATATATATTTTTATTTTTTAGGCTGTTGTAATGTAAAAGTGATAAATTTAAAATTACCTGTATTTAATAATAGTTTTTTAGTATTTTAATATATATATATATATATATGCATTATATTGTTTATTTTGAAATTATTATTTGTAATATTAATATTAAAAATAAAGTTTAAAATAATCATAACTTGTTTAAATTATTTATTTAACTAAATTATATCATATTATTTATAATATATATATATATATATATTATAGTTTATTATATATATATATTATATAATTACTGTAATATTTAAAGTTTTTAAAGTAATTTATCAATTTCACTTTACTCAAAAAACATTTTTAATTTATTAATATGTTTACAAAATTATAATTTATATGTATTATAAATAATATTAAATATGTGTTTTATTAAAAGTGAAATTGATAAATTTTTTCTATTAAACATTTGATTTATTAGATGATAATTGAATTATTAAGCGGTAATCAAATAAAAAAATAATTTATTAGTGTTTACTGAAAAAAATAAATTTTTTATTACTTAACATTTTTTCCTATTAGATAATCGTAAATAACTTTTAGTATACAAAATTATTTTCATAATAAATACCAGTATATAAGATACTTAAAAAACATAAAAAAAATTATTAAATAATTTAAATGTTAATAAATAAAGGTATATTAATATCAATTTGTAATTTTTTTAAAAAAAAAATTATTAAGTTAAAAATTAATTTGAAAAAATGCTTAAAATATCCAAAATAATTTTATTAACTTTAATTATAAGCTATTTTAATATTATTGAATCAAATACTATTAAAACAGTTACTAATACTAATGTAAGTATTTTTTAATATTATTCAAATTATAATAGTATTATATTTTATTTGTAAAATATTTCTTTTATAAAAAAAACTTTTAATAAAATATTATTATTATTATTTAATAAATAAATATTAATAGCAAACAATTGATGAAAAATCTATATACCTGTGCGGTGGTAGAGATAATGGTTCAATAATTCATAGCTCATGTTATAAATATAGTCAACAAACCAATGGTTGGCAATCTATACAATCGATGCCAACTATACTCATGATGTTTGGTATGGTATCAGTGGATATGAAATTATATACAATCGGTGGTCAAACTGTATGTACACTAAAAAAAATATTTTTTTTAATTTTTAAAAAATACTTAAATATATATTATTTTTTATTTGTTTGTTTAAAATTGTTTAAAGGATTTTGTTGTAACCAATAGTTGTCAAACATTTGATACTAAATCAGCTAAAAATCAATGGATAGGATGCCCTTCAATGACAATAAAACGAACGTAAAGCCCGATTTAATAATAATAATTATTATTAAAAAATAAATACAATAATTATAATTAAATTTCTATAAATAATTATAGTTTTAGTTTTTAATTATTTTTTTCTTTAATAATTATTTTATTTCATTTTTAACAAAAATAGTTATATTGATGCCGTAGTACTTAATAATACTATTTATGTTTGCGGTGGAGTAGACGGTAATATTTATTATTATTATTATTATTATTATTATTATTATTATTATTATTATTATTATTATTATTATTATTATTATTATTATTATTATTATTATTATTATTATTATTATTATTATTATTATTATTATTATTATTATTATTATTATTATTATTATTATTATTATTATTATTATTATTATTATTATTATTATTATTATTATTATTATTATTATTATTATTATTATTATTATTATTATTATTATTATTATTATTATTATTATTATTATTATTATTATTATTATTATTATTATTATTATTATTATTATTATTATTATTATTATTATTATTATTATTATTATTATTATTATTATTATTATTATTATTATTATTATTATTATTATTATTATTATTATTATTATTATTATTATTATTATTATTATTATTATTATTATTATTATTATTATTATTATTATTATTATTATTATTATTATTATTATTATTATTATTATTATTATTATTATTATTATTATTATTATTATTATTATTATTATTATTATTATTATTATTATTATTATTATTATTATTATTATTATTATTATTATTATTATTATTATTATTATTATTATTATTATTATTATTTAGATTTAAAAAATATTAAATAATTACCAATTAATTAATTAATTAATATTTTTTTATTATTATTTTTGATTGTTTTAAATTTTATTTATTAAGGATTTATATTTAATTCGTGCGAATATTATTCACCTGAAACTGATGGCAGTCAATGGCAGTCGACAACACCGATGAATAGGGAACGGTCTGGTTCAGCACTGGTAGCCCATGACGGCTATCTGTATGCTATCGGAGGTGCTAATCATTTTCATGAAAATTCAATGGAAAAATATGATCCAATAACTAAACAATGGACATTAATGGCAAATATGAACCATACTAGGTCATTTATTCATTCAATTATTATTATTGATTAATTATTTTATTTTTTTGAAAAATAATAATAATAAAATTTGCAAATCATCTAGATCATTTTTTGGTTCCGTATCATTTAGGGGTAAAATATATGTTTGCGGCGGTCATAATATTTTTGATGAGAAAACATGTGAATCATATGATCCCGAAACAAATCAATGGACACAAATTGGTAATTATTTTTAATAAATAATTAATTTGAATTATTTTTTTTAATAAAAATTAATTTTAATTTTTGTTTATCTACAAAAAAAAATATTAATAAATAAAATATTTTCTAGCATCAATGTTAAATGCTCGTACAGATTTTAAGCTAGTTGCTTTTAATAATAGCTTATTAGCATTGGGCGGTATATCAGGTAACTTTTAATTTTTAATTATTAATTTTTTTAATTTTAAAAAAATTTAAAAAATACTAATTTATTAATAAATTTTAATATATGATACAAGTTATTATCATTTATTATTATTAGTATTTTATTTAATTATTTATTTATATTAAAGGCTATGATATTGCCGATACTGTCGATACTATTGAAATATATGATTTGAAGACAAATAAATGGTCGCAATCGTCATCGTTATCGATGCCGACAAAACTTTTCGGATATGGGGTATATGTTTAAATAATTATTAGTATTTTTTTAGATTTTTAAAATAAAAAATTATAATTAAATCTATTATTTTTGTTTTAATTTATATTAGGTAACTGTCATGTAATTACAAATATTGGAAAAAAAGTTATAAAAACAATTTGTACTATGGTTTTGATGTATTTTTTTTAACAATTATTAAGACAATTAATTGAAAATAATTTATTTTAATCTTAAACGAAATAAAAACATTTTATTTAAATCATAATAATTTTGTTTCCAATTATTATTAATTAACTT